>NC_143583.1:76284521-76620771 GCF_048544385.1 Mastigoproctus giganteus
TGTGCGAATGACCAACCGACAAGTTCCAGTCAATATCTGGGAAGTTAAAATCCCCTATTATAATACAATCTGATTTACTGGCTCATTCTATTTTTCTGTACATTTGTTCATCATACTTGTTAGAGTCATTAGGTCTATAATACACTCCTATTCTCATTTTTGCTTTACCAGTGCTTACGTCACACCGAACTGACTTAACATTCCACTGTCCGTGTATGTCAACTTGATGCACTTCCTTAGATTTTGTGTTTCCTATGTTTCACTTTCTATCATATAAAATCAGCATAACATTAACAGCATAAAGCCTCCTATCCTGTCTATCCTTTCTGTACACATTGTACTCCCCAAATTCCAATTCCTTATATCTGTGCCATGTGTCTGATATCCCATCAATATCACCTTTGACATCTTGACCAGCACTTCAAATTCATCAAATTTATTTACTAAATTTGATTAATTTCCTAGCATTGGTCGAGATGCTGAGGCTTTTTCAAAATAATAGAGCAAGCTTATCTGCGAAAAGATCTAAACCTCCCAAGGACTTCCTAATTCATTTCACAAATATACGTGGTCTCAATTCTAATCTCAATGATGTCCATTTCCACTTGCAGTCTTCCAAACCCCATGTACTTTTTCTGACTGAATCTCAGTTATCAGTTGATTCAACTACTGCTCATCTCAGATGTCCAAATTATTTGCTGTATGATTCCTTTCGCCTCAAAGGTGGTACTTGTGCATATGTCCATTCTGATATTCCCTGTCAGAGACTTGGCAATTTGGAATCTCCTCTCTTTGATCTTCTCTGGCTTAAAATCTCTCTACCTCATTGTGTAAAATTCATCTGTTGTCTCTACCGTTCTCCCAACTCCACTAATCACTTGGAGCTCTTTGACTTCCTCTCTTTGCAACTTGACTTTCTCCAGTCCAACTTTCCTAACAGTGAGGTAATTTTCCTTGGTGATTTTAACGTTCACAACTCCAGCTGGCTTCCGTTTTCTAGTCACACTGACCCAGCAGGTCGAGATGCTGAGGCCTTTGCAATTACTAATGACCTAGCACAGATTGTTCATTTACCTACAAGAATACCGGACAATCCTAATCATACAGACAATACGCATGATCTTTTTCACACAAACAACCCTTCTAAGTACAAGGTTGAAGTGAGAGGTCCTTTAGGCAATTCAGATCACAACTTGGTGATTGCCTCTTCTCCAATGGAACCTTTATCTCATGGCTATTCCCAACCTCGTATTGTTTGGCATTACAAGAATGCAAAATGGGATGACCTGCGAGACTTCTTTTCTTCTTTTCCTTGGTCTGATTACTGTTTCAAAACTTCTGATGTCAACGTTTGCTCAGATCGTGTCAGTGAAATTATTCTTGCAGGAATGGAATCCTTTATCCCACACACCACTTTAAAATCTCTTCCTTTATCTAAACCTTGGTTTTCCAATAAATGTGCTAAGGCTGTCTAAGAGAAGAACGTTGCATATCGTAATTGGCTTGTTTCTAATTCTTCAGTTTCATTTTCTGCCTACACCAAAGCTCGCAACAATTGTAAAGCAGTTATTAATAAGTCCAAACTAGAGTTTGAACAGGCTAAGAGTAGAAAACTTGCTTCTTGCCCTAATGGTAGCCGAGCATTCTGGTCTCTTGCCAAAGCTATTGGCCGCAACTTTTGCCCATCTCTGCTCCCACCTCTGTCCAAACCAGATGGTTCTGTTGTCACTTCAGCCAAGGATAAAGCTGACCTGCTAGCATCCCATTTTTTTTTGAGCTCATGTATTAATGATCTTGGTAAAACACCTCCCACCATTCCTAACACGCTCCATTCAATGCCTCCTGTGGTCTTCCGTCAAAAGGATATCAGAAGGATTTTGATGAATCTTGATGCTAAGAAAGCTCCAGGTCCTGATGGTATTTCTCCACTTGTTCTCAAAACCTGTGCTCCTGAACTTACTCCTATTCTTTGCCGCCTTTTTTCACTTTCTTATTCCAAAGGTGTTTTTCCTTCTGCTTGGAAATTTGCTCATATCCAGCCAGTTCCTAAAAAGGGTGACAAATCCCTCCCATCCAATTATCGTCCCATTGCAATTACTTCTACTCTTTCTAAAGTAATGGAGAAATCAATTAACCGCCAACTCTTAAACTACCTAGACACCTTTAGTCTGATCAACGATCGCTAGTATGGATTCTGTCCGTGTCGATCCACTGGTGATATTCTGGCTTATGTTACCCATTTATGGACTAATTCAATGGAAAGGTTCAGTGAAACACAAGTAGTTGCTCTTGACATCTCAAAGGCTTTTGATCGTGTTTGGCATAAAGGTCTTCTAAACAAGCTTCCATCTTATGGTTTGCCAACTGTTTTTAGTAATTGGTTATCCAGTTTTCTCTCTGATCGCTCACTGAGGGTGATGGTAGATGGCTCTCTGTCTTCTAACTTCTCCACTAATGCCGGTGTCCCCCAAGATTCAGTTCTTTCCCCCCACTCTTTTCCTCTTGTATATCAATGACCTTCTTCCATTGACTGGAAATCCTATCCATAGTTTTGCCGATGATAGCACATTGCATTCAACTTTCCATTTTGAGAAACCTTGTCCAGCTCAATCAGCTTCAAGTTCTCGAAAATCTGCTGCCAATTCCTTAAATGCCGATCTTCAGGTAATTCTCCAGTGGGGAAAAGACAACTTAGTTGATTTCAACCCTTCTAAAACTCAATCTTGTCTTATATCTCGCAAAAAGGATTCTTCTGCTCCTATGCTTATCTTTTTAGTGACACTCCGATTTCTAGGCAAAATGATATATCTCTTTTGGGGATTACCCTGACTTCTAATCTCTCTTGGCACAAGCACATTACAAATATTGCTTCCTCTGCATCTAAAAAACTTGGTTTTCTCTTTCGCTCTCGGCGTTACTTTTCTCCCAAACAGCTGCTCACTCTGTATAAATCGCAAATCCGCCCTGCCATGGAATATTGTTCCCACATCTGGGGTGGTGCCCCCAAAACCTCTCTCGGGCTTCTTGATTCCATTCAGAAGAGGGCAGTTAGGTTAATTAATGATTCATCTCTAACAGAGTCTCTCCACTCGCTGTCTCATAGACGCACTGTTTCTGCTGCATGCCTCTTCTACAGATACTTCCATGGGCACTGTTCTTCTGAATTGGCTTCTATAATTCCCGCTCTCTCTTTCAAAACAGTCCGAACACGTGCCGCCACCAGCCAACATCCATTTACTGTCCAACTTCAAACCCACAGAACCAACTTTTCATCTTCCTCATTTATTCATTCAACTGCCGTTTTCTGGAACAACCTTCCTTCATATGTATTTCCTGAAAATTACAATCTACAGAAGTTCAAGTCCAATGTCAACAAATATCTTCTTTCGTCTTCTCAGTCTCCAACCCAAGCACGGTACTAAGTACTATAGGTTATAATACCTCTCGTGTTTGGGGTTCTCATAAAAAAAAAAAAAAAAAAAAAAAAAAAAATTGGTGTTCATGCAAGTATACATGCACCTATTCTTATTCTTAGTTACCCTAATTCAGCCCATGTATTTATTTGTTTCATGATGAATCACACCAGTCCCTGAAACCCCCAGCACCCAGGCTTCTGCTCATGCTAATAGGGTGGATGGAATCTATCCAGTAGGCTTGACATAGCCGAGTCGTCAGGAGCACAAGCGTTTTTGCGCACGCTCTTCGAGTGGACCAGGGTTCAAGACTGTGAATGCTAAATACAATTAACATTTGTATTGATTGATTTATTGTAAACTCCACTGACCTGGTGCTTGTTCTGGAGTATAAACAAGAACATTTTTTTTTTTTTTTTATATTAAGACAAGCAGCAAATAAAGTAAGCAAAGGCTTAGCCATAATTATAAGAGCATCCTTGGATTCAGGAAAGGTCCGCACAGAGTGGAGTTGTAAATGTATCTCCAAATGGAGTCTGCTGTAAAGGTAGTGGGAGCTAGACATGTTTAAAGCTGGTAAGTGGATTTTCTTATTTAATGATTTGAAATTGTTGTTTTTCTATAACTTTTGATTTAAATTTAGAGGTATAGTATTTTCTTGTGATTTTCTGATTAATTTGTAATCAGAAATTACAAGTGATTCTCCAATTAATTTGTAATCAGAAATTTCAATTTACTCAGCCTTGTAATTGAAAAAAAAAAAAAACCAAGTGGACTTCTGCCGACATTGCAGTTTTCTTGTACCGGTGCAATCAGCATCAGCAGGGGATTAAAAACGATAAAATTATATTAATTAATCAGCGGATTTGACGTAGATAAAATATTGCAAATAGCTACCGGGAGATTTTGAACCATGTAGTTGGGAATAGATAGTTAAATTTATTATCTATTATAACTAATTAGATTTTACAAATGTAACATTGTAACTTACAAACACAACGTTATAACTTAAACTTGACAGGAGATACGAAATTCATATAAAGTTAACTCGGTAGAAGTCAGACGGATGTTACTGCTTATATCACTTCATTGGGGTACTTCTTTATATGTCGGGGAATGAGAGTAGCTCCATGCGGGAGAAGTTTTTACAGCTCCAGCTAATAGAAGTTTTTCTTCAACTTTTGCAGTTTTACTGACTTAAATTGGCATATTAATTTATTTTCTAGAAGTAACTTTATATTCCTAGTTACAATACTTAGTTTAATTTGAACTTAGACAGAGATCTTGTAGGTTATTAGTTAGCATCAGTAAGGGTATCCATGTGTTGGACAAGATTTTGCTGTTCAGGCGAACGCTAAGTTTTTAATTATATTTAACTGTTTTATTGACTTAATTGTTATATTAAATTATTTTCTATAAGTAGCTTTTAGTTAGTAGTCACGCTCCTTGGTTTATTTTGAACTTAGATAAAGATTTTGAAAGTTAATACTGAGCGTCCCTAGATTTTACCATCAGTAACTTGCTGCCATTGTTATACAATATAACGTGTATTCTGAACTAGATAGTGTAAGGTTTAATATAAAACTAGATAGCGAAACACGTAGCACTGTATTAGAAATCTGTTAGCTTAGTATAGTATTATCAATTAATCAGTAAAATTTATTCTTCTTATTAAATTTCATTGTCAATTAAATTATACTTAAATGGAATCATGACTCAGACTAGAGCAGCAAAACAATGCACACAGAATAGCCAGAGTGCCGTAGCTCAGGGGAGAACTGAATGGGTGTGATTCTGAAACGCATCACAGTCTAATAAAATGCACGAAATGTGAAATGTCTGCGGACCTGTCAAGAACAGGATATGATCTAGTCAAGGAGGATGTCTTGTGTGTGTGTGCTAGGTGCACAAACTGTGAGGAAATTAGGCGCCAACTCAGCATTCTGATGAGAATCTATGAGGTTTTGAGATGTAGGGTAGATGCCCTCGAGGAAATTAATAAGAGGGGCCCCATCAAGCTATCAGATGCCTAACTCAATGCCAGAGCTGACTCCTGTGCATCAGGCAACACAACGGCAATCTCCAAAGCAGAATGCACTGGTCCCACAGGAACTAGTTTTTGTTGGTGACTATATTGTCAGGGAGATGGGGAATATATTATGCAAAAAGGATAGATGGAATAGGACCGGGGTAGTTCTGCCAGGGTCAAAAGGTAATGGCGATGTAGAGCAGATATCATCTTTTAAGGGCAGAAAACGTAATATTGTTGTACATTGATACTAATGACATTAAGAGTAAGAGATCTGCAGATTTAATTAACAAGTACAGGTCAATGTTGAAAAAAAGTCACGAGCTAGGGTTGATTTTGAAAGTATCTGCAATTCTACCCAGACACGATAGGAGGGAGCATGTGATGAGAGCACTGACAATCAATTCAGCCCTGGAAAGATTGTGCAAGGCTCACGGGGTGGAATTTCTTTTCAGCATGGTCTATGCTTGCTAACAGTAAAGACTGCTTCTACAGGGATGGGATACACTTAAATAGAAAGGGTGTAAAAAGGATAGATGGAACAGAACCAGGTTATGTCTGCCAGGGACAAAAGTTAATGACGTTGTAAAGAATATGATCTTTTAAGGGCACAAAAGGTGATATTGTTGTACATGTTGGCACCAATGACATTAAGAGTAGCAGATCTGCAGATTTACTTAACAAGTACAGGTCAATGTTGCAAAAAAGTCGTGAATTAGAGTTCAATTTGAAAGTGTCTGCAATTCGGCCCAGACACGATAGGAGGGAGTACATGATGAGAGCCTTGTCAATCACAATTCGACCCTGGAGGATATGTGCAAGGCTCAAGGAGTAAAATTTTTTTCAGCCTGGTCTGCGCTTGTTAACAGGAGAGACTGCTTCTACAGGGATGAGATACACTTAAATAGAAAGGGTGCAAGAATATTTGCTGATGCTATCGAGGCAGTGTTATGTGGGTCGGAAAACTGCTAGCTTGGGGAGATTCACAGACTAAAAGGATAAAAGTAGCTGCAGTCAGGGGTGAAGGTGATTCTAGCACTACTACTATTAGAATTTTTTTTTTTTTTTTTTTTAGGGGCATTAGCAACTAAGGCCATATTGCTAGGGTAACTAATAATACGAGTAGGTACATGTATACTTGCATGTATACCAATGCTAGAAGTACAGTAAATAAATTTGATGAATTTAAGGTGTTGGTCAAGACATCAAAGGCGGATATTGTTGGGATAGCAGACATGGTGTCACACAGATTTAAGGAATGCAGGCCGACCGGGCTAGCCGGGTGGGTAAAGTGCCGGCCTGGCAACCCAAAGGTTGCTGGTTCGATTCCCGCCTCGGGCTTGGATCAAAGTACTGCAAAAACCTTGGGAGGTGCATTATGGCCACAGAAGCCTATGCGCCAACAACTACAAAAAAAAAAAAAAAAAAAAAAAAAAAGGAATGCAGAACTGGAATTTGGGGAGTACAATGTCTACAGAAAGGATAGGAAGGGAGGAGGTGTTATGCTGTTAATTAAGAAAAACATAAAATCAAAAGAAGTTCATCCAGTTGATATAGATGAACAGTGCACTGTTGGGTCAGTTTGGTGTGACACAAGCACTGCAAAAGCAAAAATAAGAATAGGAGTATATTATAGGCCTAATGACTTGAATGAGTACAATGAGCAATTGTACAGAGAAAGAGTGGGCTAGTAAATCAGAATATCTTATAATGGAGGATTTTAACTTCCCAGATATTGACTGGAACTTGTGGGTTGGTCACTCACACAATAGTAAGGCTTTTGTGGATTTATTGGATGAATGTTTTCTGCAGCAGCATGTTCGAGAGGCAACTAGAGAGTGTAATACTCTTGATCTGGTTATCAGCAGTGATCATTCTTGTATTAAAAATTTGCAGATAAAGGAACCACTAGGTGGCAGTGATCACAGTGTACTGATGTGGGATTTACTTAAAGATATAATAACCATCAGGGGTAAAGGAAAGGGTTTTTACTTCCATAAAGGTGAGTACAGTGGTCTCAGACAGTTTTTAAATTCTGTACAGTGGGATCAACAGACGATGTTACCAACAGTAAATTCTAAGTGGGAGGCATTCAAGGAATTAATCGTGGATGCTACTAAAAGTTTCATACCTATTAAGAAATATTGTTCAAGGTTTACGCCTAAAAGGTTATCCAAATGAACTAATGAGATTCGTGACAGAGAAGAAAAATGCATGGGATGCATATAAATTATCAAGCGACTCAGAAGCCTATGGCAGATATAAGCTAGTCTGTAATCAGGTCACAAAGGAGGTGAGGCAGGCGAAGACAGATTATGAGAAATCCTTGGCAAAAGATGCTAAGAAAAACAGCAAGGATTTCTTTACTTATATAAACTCTAAAAGGAAGGGGATGAATCTGATTGGTCCAGTTGATATAGATGGTTCAACTGTTGATGATTCTGCTCAGATAGAAAACAAACTGAATGAGTATTTTGCATCTACATTCACACATGAGGAGTTATTAAGGTTTGAAAATGGAAGAAGGTTATCAAATTGTAGCAGTGTGCTTAATGATTTTGTAATAACTGAGAACAAAGTAGAGGAGAAATTGTTGAAGTTAAACATAAGAAAGGCACCTGGGGTGGATGGGATCAATCCAGTTATATTAAAGGAGGCGGCAATGCAACTAAGCAAACTCTTAGCCATAATTATGAGAGCATCCTTGGACTCAGGGGAGGTCCCCAATGACTGTAGCTGTGCAAATGTATCCCCAATTCACAAAGGGGGGGATCGAAGGGTGACACGAGTAATTACAGACCAGTTAGTTTACCTTCTGTTCCGGGTAAAATAATGGAGTCACTGGCTAAAGATGCACTGCAGGATCATCTAGACAAGACTGCAGCAATAATTCAGACACAGCATGAGTTTGTTAAGGGAAAGTTTTGTCTGACAAATTTGATAGGATATTATGATGTGGTTACAAAAGAACTGGATGCAAAAAATAATTTTGATATCATATACTTGGATTTCAGGAAAGCTTTTGACACTTGCGCATGGAAGACTATTGTACAAATTGGAGCAGAATAGTATTAAGGGTAAGTTGCTACAATGGGTAAAAGGATGGTTAAGTGGGAGAAGACAGAGGGTAGTAATCAATGGGTGCTGTTCTTCATGGGCTTAGAGGGGAACAGGTATCCTGTGTGTTATCAGACTCTCAGCCTAAAACACTGATGGATCCAATATCTCTCTATTACAGAAGATTTAGGAGAAGTCCGGTTGGCCTGCCTCCCTAAAATCCACTCATGCACACCTTCTCGATGGTAAGCCCTGTTATGTCACTTAGGTGGCAACGAACGTGTAGAGTGGTTCTCTTCAAGACGCCTGGTCAGCGTGAAGAGGAAAAGACCAAACCCTCCAGCATGAGAGCACAACAATACAAATGGCCCTCAGTCCCCAGCAGCTTTCACTCTCCTTCTTATGGCAGCGAGAGGATCAGAGTGGAAGCAGAGGGTGCTAAGAATCTCTGGGTATGACCAGGCTGCCATGCACGGAAACTGAACTTGGCCTGTTATAACGTACGATCACTCATCGGTGAAGACAGGATATTACAGCTGGAAAAGGAATTAGAAAATGTGAATTGGAATATCATCGGTTTGGCTGAAACAAGAAGAAGAAATGAATCATTTATAAGTTTATCAAGTGGAAATCTGCTGTACACCAATGGAAACAGTGAAAGGAGTGAAGGTGGAGTTGGGTTTCTGGTCCATAAAGATTTTAAAAACAACATTTTGGAATTCGAAAGTACATCACCAAGGGTGTCAAGACTAATACTCAGGATTTCTAAGAGGTACAAGCTAAAGATTATAATGATTTATGCACCAACATCGAGCCATGATGATGAAGAGGTTGAAGAAATGTACACCAAAACTGAGAGTCTTCTAGATGAGAAGAAAACCCACTACACTATTATAATGGGGGACTTCAATGCTAAGATTGGAAAATGGCAAAACAGCACAGAAAGAGGAAATATAGGAAATTTTGGAATTGGTGAAAGAAATAAAACAGGTGAAAGACTTGTGGAATTTGCAGAATCTCAAGGACTGTCAGTAATGAACACTTTTTTCAAGAAAACGGTGAACAGAAAGTGGACATGGAAGAGTCCAAATGGATTAACAACTAATGAAATCGACTTCATCCTCACTAACAGAAGACATATTGTGAATGATGTTACCGTCCTGAATAAGGTAAATGTTGGAAGTGATCACAGAATGGTAAGATGTACACTTGATATAGATGTAGGAAAGGAAAGGAAAAAACTGACTCGAGTAAATAATACAAAGGTCTTTGAGATAACAGAGGAGAAAAAGCAGTATGTACTGGAACTTAAAAACAAGTTTGGGCTTCTGCAGACTGCTGAGGACCAAGATATCAACGAGGAATATTACAACTTTCTGAAAGTGATAAAGCCCAAGAAACCTATGGGGAAACAGAAATCCAAAGAAGAAAAAATTAGTCAAGAAACACTTGTCATGATGAACCGAAGACGACAAATGGAAAGCGAGAAAAACACTGACAGGGAGAAAATTGAGTATACTGAGTTATGCAAAGCCATTAGAAAGAGACAGAGAGGACATAAGAAGATTTAACACAAGAAAAGTAGAACAAGCATTAAGGGAAAACAAAGGATTTAAATCAGCAGAAATGAGCAGTAATACAGAAAGACAAATGATACTGAAACTGAAGGATAGCGATGGTGTACTTATAAACAGCAGAGAAGGCATAATTCAAATAGCAGAAGACTACTATAGAGAATTATACAAGGAGCGAGGGAATGATACCAGCAGTGGAGAAGATGGATTGCAAAGTAGCAACACATATGACATACCCGATATTCTTCCTGATGATGTAGAACAAGCATTGAAGAAAATGAAGAATCGGAAAGCCCTGGGGGAAGATGAAGTTACTGTAGAGTTGTTAAAATTGGGAGGAAGAGACATAACACAAAAACTGGCAAGGCTCTTCACAAAGTGCATTAGAAAAGGTGTGACGCCTAAGCAGAGGAATAATGCAATCATAGTTTTGCTGCATAAGAAAGGAGATAAATCAGAAATTGGAAATTATAGACCAATTAGCTTGTTATCCAACACGATTGGTGAGGGGAATTGTTTGTTTGTTATTTGGTTTTTAGGAGCATTAGCAACTAAGGCCATATTGCTCCGGGAATATGCGGTGGTCATTCCCTGACCTTTCCGCATCTTCCGTATTTGGTGGTGACGGGCTCGAACCCCGGTCTAATCAAGAAGCGTGTGCTATGCACTGCTGCTCCTTCCCACCTGGCTACGGAGGCAGCTCAGGTGAGGGGAATGAAGGGATTCTCTTACCAAGAGAGGCTTAAGTTTTGCAAATTGCAGTGGCTGGAGACTAGGCACCTGCGCGGTGATCTGATTGAGGTCTATAAGGCCTTGAATGGGTTGAGCACGCTGAATTCTGATGGGATCCTTCCACTTGTTCAGATTACCAACCTACGGGGACATAAGTTCAAATTAAGAAAGGACAGATGTAGAATAGATGTGCGGAAATTTGCCTTTAGCCAGCGGGTGGTTAATTGCTGGAACAAACTTCCATCTGTCGTTGTGGAAGTTGATAGGTTGAATAAATTTAAGGAGGAACTGGACAGGCATTTGGAGGGAATGGTGTGATTTTTTTTTTTTTTTTTTGGCTGATGCTGCATAAGCTCCTACACTTGCTTTCTTGCATCATGTGCCACCACTACTACTACTACTACTACTATCTACAAGTTGTTCACAAGGGTCATTACTAACAGATTAGAAAGAATACTTGATGAGAATCAACCGAAAGAGCAAGCTGGCTTTAGGACAGGATTCTCAACTATGCATCACCTTCACGTAATATCACAGCTAATGGAGAAAGCAAATGAATATAAAACACCATTATGCCTGGCATTTGTGGATTATGAAAAGGCATTTGACTCCATACAGCATAAGGCAATGTTTCGGGCACCGGAAAGACAAGGCATAGATACCCCATATATTATGATTTTGAAGAAAATATACGAGAGTGCTACCTCCTTTATTAGACTAGACAAAGACAGTAGGAAATTTAAAATCGGGAAAGGAGTTCGACAAGGAGACACAATATCTCCGAAGCTGTTTACTGCTGCCCTTGAGGAAGCTTTCAGAAGATTAGACTGGTCGCAGAAAGGAGTCAATGTGAACGGAGAGTACCTAAACCATTTACGATTTGCAGATGACATTGTGGTCATAAGCCACGATCCCAAAGAATTAGAGGGAAATCTTAATCAGTTATGCACAGTTAGTAAGGATTTTGGACTAAAGATGAATATGGCTAAAACAAAAGTAATGATGAACAAGTATGCCACAGAAAGGGAAATAATGATTGAAGGAGCAGTAATTGAAAAGGTGGAGTCATATACTTATCTGGGACAAGTTATTAGCTGTAATAATATAAATGGCTGGAAGTCAAGAGAAGAATAAATTTTGGATGGATAGCATTCAGGAAATATAGTCACATACTGAAGAGCAATATCCCAATTTGTCTGAAACGTAAAATAATGAACCAATGTATACTCTCCACCATGACTTATGGAAGTGAAACTTGGGCACTCACCAAAAGAATTGAAGAGAAGCTGAGAACTACACAGCAAAGAATGGAACAAATTATATTGGGAATCAGACTGTTAGATAAGAAGAGAAACACATGGATTAGGCAGCAAACTCAAATAAAGGACATTCTTATCAAAACTGAAGAACTAAAATGGTTTGGGCAGGACACATAGCTCGAAGACATGATGACAGATGGACTAAATAAATAACAGAATGGTATCCAAGAGGAGCTAGAAGAAAACCTGGAAAACAACAATGGAGATGGACAGATGAAATTCATGAGTTTGTGGGTAGTAAATGGATGGCCATTGCACAAAACAGAAGGAACTGGAAAGTTCCTGGAGAGGCCTTCATCCTGCAGGACGGGTGAAATGGGAAGGTTTTTTTTTTTTTTTTTTTTGCTGATCATCCTGCAGTGGATTGAAAAAGGCTGATGATAATGAATGGGTGAAATGGGAATGTGGGTTTTTTTTTTTTTTTTTGGCTGATGCCATATAAGCTTGCCTCTGCTAATGGTATTTCAAAAGAGGATCAAAGGATGACATCGGCAATTGCAGACCTGTTAGTTTAACTTCTGTTCCACGGAAAATAAAGAAACACTAGAGGATCATCCAGACAAGACTGCAGTTATATTTCAGACAGGCTGGGTTTTTTCAGGGGAAATTTTTATGATCAAATTGATTGTATACTACGATGTGGTCACAAAGGAACTGGGTGCAAAAAATAATTTTGATATTATACACTTGGATTTTATTCACAGGAAAGCTTTAGATACTGTTGTAAATGTGGCAGCCTGCCACATGCATCCGAGGTAAGTGGACACACTTCATCAGGGATCTTCAGTTTAGTGGATTGGATTACTGTTGATTATTGCTTTTAAATATTTCATTTATTTAGTATATTGTTAGATTATTTTGTTATAGGTTTTCCTGTAACAGTTTGATTTTTATAATATTATAGATATCATTTTTTAAAGTTAATTTTCATTGATATTTAGCTAATTTTATAATGGTAATTACGAGATCTGCCTTAAACACATCACAGGGTATCGTGACTCACACGGAAATAGCCGATGGCGATTTACGTGTGAGTCATGATTTATTCCGTTGCTGAACCTGTGGAATGTTTTCCAAGGTCGACCAGGTGACTATTCATAGCTCACCTGGGGATTCTTTTCTTGGTGATCGATGAAGGAGTGCACCGATCTTAAATTACAATTTGTGCACTGATGGAACAATTAGAGTCACTGAAAAAACGGGTGCTTGCCCTCGAGAATAATGCATCTGGGAGCTCTTCAGGGACTCAAGACTCCAGCAATCTACCAAGTAATGCACTCTTGATTCGGGCCTCAAAACAGAAAAACCAAGTGGAAACTACTCTGGTTCAAAAGGACTCTGTTTTATTAGTAGACTCCACTGGGAGGGAAACGGGGAATATTTTTTGTAATAAGGATAGGTGGAGTAGAACCAGGGTATGTCTGCCAGGAGCAACTATTAATGATGTCACCAACAGATTGTCAGATTTTAAAGGGTGTAAAGAGAATATTATTATTCATGTGGGGACTAATGACATTAAACATACACGATCTGACAATTTGTTGGAAAAATACAGAACAATGCTTAGGAAGTGCCGTGAGCTAGGCCACACTGTCTATGTGTCTGCAATTCTGCCCAGATGCGATAGGAGGGATTATATGTTAAAAGCCTTGTGGATTAACTCAAGAGTTGAAGGACTCTGCAAGGCTTTTGGGGAGAAATTTCTAGCAGCTTGGCTCACACTTGTAGGTAGAAGGAATTTGTTTTTTAGAGACGTGATACACTTAAACAAAGGTGGTGCAAAAGTTTTTGCCACTATTATTGAGGATACCTTAAAGGTTCAGGGAAACTGCTAGTTAGGGGGGATGTGGGTAATACTGACACACGTTTATCTGATAATATTAGTCAAAGTAACATTTGAACATACCTCAAGAGTTCTTATCTGTTTCCCCAACTGGACATATTATCTAGATGTTCTGGGGGCAGAAACGTTTCAAGTGAGCGGGTAGCTAATGCCAGGAAAGAGAGCCTAAAAAACTTCAAGGGTTGTGTTAGAGTTGTTAATCTTGTTTGTTTGTTATTTGGTTTTTAGGAGCATTAGCAACTAAGGCCATATTGCTCCGTGAATATGCGGTGGTCATTCCTGACCTTTAGGTATCCTCGGTATTTGGTGGTGACAGGCTCGAACCCCGGTCTAATCAAGAAGCGTGTGCTACTCACTGCTGCTTCTTCCCACCTGGCTATGGAGGCGCCTACAGTAAGTCTTAATTGTTTATATAGTAATGTTAGAAGGGTCGTCAATAAAATGAGCGAATTTGAACTGTTAGTTAAAACAAGTAATGCGGACATAATAGGGCTTACGGAAACGTGGTGCCACCCAGAAATAGGGGATGATGAGTTTGGGTACAGCTTATATAATGTATTTAGGAAGGATCAGGTAGATAGAAGGGGTGGTGGGATAATGCTTCTTATCAGAAGAAGCCTGTGTGCGACGATAGCTTTCCCAGATTCAGACGTTTCACGTGCTAGTACAGAATCTGTATGAGATAGTTGGAAACAAAGGTATAATGCGAGTAGGAGTAATCTACAGACCAGGTGATTGTGAAGATTATAACGAAAGCCTCTACATGCAAATGGGCAAGTAAGCATCAATGTCTTATTATGGGTGATTTCATTTTGCCTCTAATTGACTGGAGAAAATAAGAAGGAAACTCCCATGGTGAACAAAATTTTTTAATCAACTAGATGACTGTTATTTGTATCAACATGTCAGGGAGAGTACTAGAGAAAAGAATATCCCAGACCTCATCATCACACATGAATCAGATGACATAACAGGGCTGACAGTAGAGGAACCAGTAGCAGGAAGTGATCACGGAGTTCTACGGTGGATAATGACGAGAGAGGTAGCAGAAGTATAAGGCAAAGGAGTGGGTTATAATTTCAGAAAAGGAAACTACGATGCCTTAAGGTGCTACATAGCCTCTATTAACTGGGTAGATATCGCACAGAGAATGAATACAATTGAACTGTGGGATGCTTTTAAAACATTAATCACGGACTCCTTGAATGAATGCGTATTTACCATTAAAAAAAATACTGCATGAGGAGTGTTCTAAGCTGGATGAATAGTGAAGTTGCCACATTGCTTGAGCAGAAAAAGGTGGCATGGAAAGGTTACAGAGCAATAAAAAGTACTGAAGCCTATAACAGCTACAAGGTGATGTGTAATAGAGCCACAGAAAAGGTTCGACAGGCAAAGGCAGTTTATGAGAAATCACTAGCAAACAGAGCAAAGAGGGGGATAAGGAATTCTTCACATATATAAATGCTAAGAAGAGCAGTGCAAACCAGATTGGACCTTTATTAAAGGGAAAGGGGATAGTATTAAATACACCAGCTGCCATTGCAGATGAACTCAATAGTTATTTTGCATCGATATTTACAGATGAAAAACCTTTTGTGGCAATGGGAAATTGCGGGAGCGAAGTTGAAAAATATGTAATTAATGATATTGAAATTTCGCAAGATTATTTAATAAAAAAACTTTCGAGCCTACAGGCTAGTAAGGCTCCTGGAGTTGATGGAATATACCCTATAATCTTAAGGGAGGCGGCAAGTGAGTGCATTGAACCATTGAGGCTAATCATGCGAGCATCACTAGACTCTGGGGAGATTCCGTTGGATTGGAAAAGTGCCAATGTATCTCCCATACATAAGGGTCGGTCTAAGACTGAAGTGTGAAATTATCGACCTGATCACTCTGACTTCAGTGGTGGGGAAAATCATGGAGGCAATGATCAAGGGTGGAATTTAGGATCATTTGGATAGAATTGAAATTCTCAAGGATAGTCAGCATGGTTTTGTAAAGAGAAAATCATGTTTTACAAATCTGGTTCGCTATTTTGAAAGGGCCACTCATGAGCTGGATTTAGGGAATAATTTCGATTTTGTTTATTTAGATTTCAGCAAAGCTTTTGACTCAGTCCCAAATGAGTGGTTGCTTTATAAGCTGGAACAGGTTGGAATCACTGGGAAAATCCTTAGCTGGATATCAGAATGGCTTCAGGGCAGGAGGCAGAGGGTTGGATAAATGGTTATTCCTCAGATTGGGTTGATGTATGAAGTAGGATTCTCCAAGGATCAGTATTAGGACCACTGTTGTTTTAAATTTTCATAAACGACATTGATGAAGGGATAGAGGGTGTGATGTCCAAATTTGCAGATGATATTAAAATTGGTAGAGTAGTTAATGATCACTGTCAAGCTGAGCTTCTTCAGAGAGACCTAGATTGACTTCAGGAATGGTCAGAAAAATGGCAGCTATGCTTAATCCAACAAAGTGTAAGGTATTACACCTGGGAAACAGTAATCCCAAAAAAACTTATTCACTTGGTGGAGTTCAACTAAACCCAGTTCTGGAGGAAAGAGACTTGGGTGTTACGATACAGTCAGACATGAAATTCTCTGAGCATTGTAAACAGGTTGCAAGGAAGGTCCATGGTGTCCTATCGATGATCTATCGAACTTTTGCAAGTAGAGATAGGGACGTGATAATCCCATTATATAAGGCTTTTGTTAGATCACACTTGGAATACCGTGTTCAAGTATGGAGACCACACCTAAAGAAAGATATCGAGCTTCTTGAAAGGGTGCAAAGACGGGTAACTCGCCTGGTGAGATTGGCAAAAGGGTGCCCTTATGAAGAAAGACTTTGAATATGTGGATTGCAGAGTTTGGAAACTAGACACCTTAGAGGAGATTTGACTGAGGTGTTTAAGGCTCTGAGAGACATCAGTAAAATGAATGAGGATGAAATTTTCAAGATTATAAACGATGCTAGAACTAGGGGACATAAATTCAAAGTTACGGGAGGGGGAGAGACTTTTAGATTGGACTGTAGGATGTTTTATTTTAGCCAGCGAGTTATAAATTACTGGAATAAGTTGCCTACGTGGGTGGTAGAGGCTGACAGTGTTGGGAAATTCAAAGGTCATCTGGATAGTACCTTCGGGTGAGGGAAACACATAGGATGATAGGTTTAATTTCCTTTTCTTTTATTAATTATTATTATTTTTTTTTATCATTGTTTTATTCGGTTTCTTTTTTGGCTGGTGCAGCATAAGCCATAGGCTTTCTTGCACCATGTGGCCATTACTAATACATGGGAGACTGCTATACAAATTGGAGCAGTATGGCATTAATGGGAAAATGCTGCTATGGATAAAGGGATGTCTGAGTGGTAGAAGACAGAGAGTGGCAAACAATGGACATTGCTCTTCGTAAACTAATATTATCAGTGGAGACCCCCAGGGTTCAGTGTCGGGTGTTAGTAATTTTATCAGTATATTGTTAGTAGAAAATATATGTTATTAAATATCAGAAACAATTATTGTTATTGTTTCTAATATTTATTTATGATATTAGTGTAGGTTTTTTATGTTTAATATTTTTGTTAAAACAGAATCTCTGGGGGGAAAAAAAATGGAAACTAAAAATTTATCCTAACAACTTTAATGAAACAACAGTGTGAATAATGAGGGGAAAATCAATAATCCTGTAGCTATCTTTGCCGTATCCCTTAAATAATAATATTAGATATATGATATGGTTCTGAAGACACACAAATCAGGTATAAATGTACATTATACTAATTAATACTTGTGATTGTTGAAAACCTATAAGGTCAAAATTAATGAATTTATAATTAAGGTAAAATCTATTTGCTTGATGACACTCAAACTTCATGACACATAAACACAACAAATCTGCATGACAAGTAAATGGGCAAAAAATATTTTCAACAAAAAAAATCTTAACCGCAGAACTGTTTACCAGCAAGTCACTTCACTTTTTTAAAAACGAATTTCCACTGAAATCACATATGCAAAAATTTAAGTTTAAGGTATCACAAAAGATAAAACCTAAATGAATACAAAAAATGGGTTTAAACAGCATTTATAATTTAAAATCTTTAGATTTATAAGTAATTACTGCAATCCATATGCATTTTGTAAAAAAACATATTTCATCATTATGTAAATCAGTATGTTCTGAAACATATAAACTTTTGTAATAATAATAATATTATTATTACTGCTCTTATATTATTTCTCCCTGATTGGGGGTTCCACCTCGTGATGGGTATTGCTACCAAGTACACAGGGTGGTTGTTGTTATGTCTGATGTTACTGTTGGTCGAGGAACTCTCTGACAATCCTACAAGTGTTCAGGATTGTGACTTTCTGGAGTTCCTTGTAGGTGTTCGCTGGGAGACCTATTGCTGCTAGGCTGTTATTTAGGGCCTTTGGCACCATACCTGTGGTTGATATGATGATCAGGATGGTCATTGCTTGTTGCATATACCACATCTCTTTTCTCCTGTCTTAGATTTGTGTACTTCCTCATTTTTTCCCCATGGGTTTTCTGCAGGTTGCCAGTGTTGGGTACTGCTGTGTCAATCAGATAGGTAGCCTTTTCCTTCTTGTCCACAAGGGTTATGTCCAGTCTGTTGTGCGGGATTGTCCTATCCATTATTATGGCGCGGTCCCGGTACGGCTTGTGGGTTTGGGTCTCTAGTACTGCCTGGGGTTCGTACTTGTAGTACAGTACACTTTCTTTGATCAACTGGTATTTCCTTGCTAGCTTCTGATGTATTATCTAGGCTACCTGGTCGTGTCTATGAATGTACTCAGTCTGGGTGATCACCTTGCATCCAGCGGTGATGTGTTGGATCGTTTCTGAGGCCAGGTGGCATCGTCGACATGTGTCATCTAACACTCCGGGCTCCTTGGCGATGTATTTTCTATAGTTTCTGGTGTTCATTACCTGGTCTTGGATGGCGAGCATGAATCCTTCAGTCTCGGGGAAGAACATCCCGCTCGTGAGCCATGCACTGGAAGCAGTTTTATCTATGTGACCCTGATGGAGATCATTATAGTGTCTGCCATGGAGTGTCTTCTCTGCCCATCTTTCTTGCTTTGTTTGTATCTCCTGGTTGGGGAGGACTCCTCGCTTAGGCTGAGTGGAGTATACCACTTGTCTATCTTCCTTATGGCCTGGTGGAGTGCTGCTGTGTGTTTCTGGAAGTAATTCTTCAGGTTAACTATCGCTGTCTTCTGTTTCTCAATGAGGTCTACAGGCCCCATCCTCCTTCTTCCTGGGCAATTGTCAGTCTCTCCACGGCAGCTCTCGGGTGGTGTTGGCGGCTCTTGGTCATCATTGTCCTTGTCTTTCTCATGATATCCTCCAGCTCGGTGTTAGTCCAATCTATGACCCCGAAGGAGTACATTAGCACGGGGACTGCATAGGTGTTTATGGCTTTAACAATGTTCCCTCCATTCAGCTTTGCATTCAGCAGGTTTCTAAACCTCTGATGGTATTTTTCGGTCAGGCAGGCCTTAATTTCCTTGTGCTGTAACTGCTGAGCCTGCATGATCCCCAGGTATTTGTAGGCCTCTCCCTCTGCCATGGCTTTACCACTCTGCAGCTGGTAGTTTCCGTTGACTAATTTTCCCTGATGCAATCCGTGGGTCTTGCATTTGTCTAGACCAAATTCCATCCTAATATCCTTGCTGAATTCTTCGGTGATCTGGAGTAATTGCTGAAGTTGCTTCTCGGTTTCCGCGTAGAGCTTGATGTCATCCATATACATCAGGTGGGTGAAGGTGTACAGGTTCTTCCTTCCTTCTTTGAGGTTATACCCATACTTGCTACTGTTGAGCATGGTAGATAGCGGGTTAAGTGCTAGACAGAACCAGAATGGGCTCAGGGCATCTCCCTGAAAGATTCCTCTCCTGATGGGGATTGGCCTGGTTGTGATGTTTTCGACCTTAATGGTGGTACTCCATTTCGCCAATGTTTCTCCTAGGAAGCTTGTCACTATCGAACTGACTTTGTAGATTTTCAGTGCCTCTATTAGCCAGCTATCAGGCACAGAGTCGAAGGCCTTGTGGTAATCGATGTAGGCTGTGTACATGTTGCGGCGCTTCTTGTATGCTTGCTCCATAACCGCAGCATCAATGGTTAATTGCTCCTTGCATCCTTTCTGCTGTTTGGCCATTATGCTCTGGCTCTCCAAGTGGTCTGATATCTTCCTGGTTATGCAGCTGGTCAGGATCTTGTACATTGTTGGAAGGCAGGTGATTGGCCTATATTTCGCTGGGTTTCTTGTATCTTCGTCTTTAGGCTTCAGATATATGATTCCTTGAGTGAGAAACTTCGGGATTGTCTCTGGGTGCCTTATCATTTGCGTGAACTGCTCTGCCAGGTGCTTCTGTGTGCAAGTGAGCTTCTAGTACCAGTAGTTGTGGACATTATCTACTCTCACAACTGGAGTTCGCCAGTTGTGAGAGTTCTTGATCATCTGTTTTACTTCTTCCTGAATCTCCCATCCTCTCATTTCTTGTACGTTCTTGGTTTTCTTGCGTTCTAGTTCTATCCAGGTTGCTCGGCTGTTATGTTTTATTTCCCTGCTCCATATGTTTTCCCATAAATCCTCAATCGTCTTCTTCTTGGGTGGTCCGTTCCCTTGTTTCCCGTCTTCTCCGAGATTCCTGTAGAAACCTCTTTGGTCCTCATCAAAGATTTGGTTGTTTATTTTCCTCTTGAAGTTCTCTTTGTATCGGCGTAGTCTCTTGCTGAGTGCAAGGAGGTTCTGCTTCAATGTGTCCAAGTACTCTCCTATTCTCTGATTTTTTGTCTCATGTTTGCTGTGGACGCTATCTCTCTCTCTCTCTCTTGAGGATGTTCTTCACTTTTCCAATTAATTTCTTACTCCTATTGCCCCGTTGGAACTGTCAATTGGCCTATCTTGACTCTTAATTCTTCTATTTTCCCAAGTTGGTGGTTCCTTCTATTTTCAGTTCTTCTGCTGCTGGTCTCTCGCTTTTCTTCCATTAATCCTCGTGGCTGCTACCACAGCACAATACACGACTGTGTGGATGGCCTCCAGTGTTGCACCACTGCTGTCGAGGTAATGTGGTATTACATCGACAGCAATGGTATTAAATTGTATTAAATATTAATTCCAATTCTTATTTTTAACATTATCTAAATAATTTACTAGCAAAAAAATTAGGTAACATTTCTTTCACATCCCCCCTCTCTCCTCCACACAAAATCTGTCATACTGTTATATATAAAATGCTAAATTTGTTATTAACTTAAATTAACTCATACAATAATCAGCTTTATATATTACCTAAACTGTCTTTCCTATTTTAATTAAACTTCCCAACTAATTATTAGTATTAAAATATTCAAGACTATATCTTGATCTCACCTTGGTTCAAATAAGTAAGAGTTTCTTCATGAATTTTTGTGGCAATAGATGTAGCTGCTCCTAAGACATACTGAAAACATGACCCCGAAGCAGAAGATGATTCCTCACTTAGCGACACAGGAGATGGACAGGCAGAAGAAAGTTGCAGCATCTGTGAGAGAAGCAAACTATGCACCACATTAAATGGAGGTGAAGACTGGCTTTCTGAAGATCGTAATTCAGGTGCAGAGGAACTATGACGGCAACTATCAGATTACAGAGTGAAAGTAAATCATAAAATAAAACTGACATTTTTAAAAACATTACATTAGCCAATTTTAATAAGTTTTAAATAAGTAATTATTAAAATGGCTAATAGTCTTACAAGAGAAAGAGCAAAAAAAAAAAAAAATCTAGAGATTAAAATGCCAGAGATCTCACTTTGTGAGATTAGGATATAATCACATTGATCTCATCTTTATTTCCCAACAGTCGGTTTAGATACATTTAAGTTTAATTATAGATCAAAGAACTACAACTTACTTTTACACCTAATGCCATTTATGGTTAATATTCAAAATTCAATTATAAATAAAAACATGTCAAGCAAACTTAGATATGATATTAACTTACTCAAATACATCCAACTGATCTGAATCAGATATTTCAATTACAAAATTTTCCAAAATCAGTTGCAAATATTGTGATTAATCCTAATGCACCACGTCACATGCAACCAAATAATTAGCATTAGTAGAGGCATATGATGCAAGAAAGCAAGCTTATATAGCATCAACTAAAAAAAAAAAAAAAAAAAAAAAAAAGTTCCCGTTTCGACCATCCATTCACTCCAAAGTTTGTCTAGTTCAGCCTTGAATTTATTTAAGCTGTCAACTTCCACAACGACAGATGAAAGCTTGTTCCAGCAATCAACCACCCGATGGCTAAAGGCAAATTTCTATTCTACAACTGTTCTACATCTATTCTACTGTCTTTCCTCAATTTGAATTTATGCTCCAATTACACAACCTCACATGTGTAATTGGAGCAAGAGGAAGAATCCCATAAACATTGAACTTGCTCAATCCATTCAAATCTTTAAACACCCCAATCAGATCACCTCACAGGCGCTTAGTCTCCAGATGTTGCAATTTGCAGAACTGAAACAAACACCCTTTTGTTTCCCTCACCAACCTCACTGCCCTTCTCTGTACATATTTATTCCAGCAGTTCTACATCCTTCCTAAAATGAGGCCTCCAGCCCTGAATGCACTACTCAAGGTGTATCCTGACCACTGCCTTATACAAGGGAATAATTACCTCCTTATCCCAGCTAGCAAAATTCCTATATATCATTGACAAGACCCCAAGTGCTACTCGTGCAGCCTGTCTGTAACTCAGAAAACTTCATATCTGACTGCACAATTATCCCCAAGTCTTTTTCATTCTCTACTACCCAGAGTGCACCGCACAGTTGGTATGTTACTCTGGGGTTACTGCTACCCATATGCAGTCCTTTGCTTATGTTAAACTTCAATTGCCACCTCTCAGGCCATCTGCTCAACTTTTCAAGATCCTGTTGTAGTAGTGTATCATCTTTACTGTCATTAACAACTCTACCAACCTTTGCATCGTCTGAAAACTTGGACATTAAGCCTGATATACTTTCATCAATATTATTGATAAATATACAAAACAACAGAGGGTCCAACATTAAACCCTGGGTAGATAAACTAACAACATTAGTCCAAGAAGAGCAGTGTCCATTGATTACCACTCTCTGTCTTCTCCCACTCAACCATCATTTTATCATCCTCATTCAT
This sequence comes from Mastigoproctus giganteus, assembly GCF_048544385.1. Taxonomy (NCBI): domain Eukaryota; kingdom Metazoa; phylum Arthropoda; class Arachnida; order Uropygi; family Thelyphonidae; genus Mastigoproctus; species Mastigoproctus giganteus. The sequence continues at coordinate 76,307,710 of NC_143583.1, forward strand.
TTTACTATTGCTTCTCAGAGTCTTAAATGCCTCAATAAAACACCCAATCAAGTCACCTCTAAGGTGCCTAGTTTCCAAGCTGTGCAACCCATATATTTGAAGTCTTTCATCATAAGGAAATCCTGTTGCCACACTAGCCAGGAAAGTTACCCATCAGTGGACCCTTTCTAAAAAGTCTATATCTTTTTTTAGGTGCAGTCTCCACACTTAAACACAGTATTCCAAGTGTGGTCTAACAATAGTCTAATATAATGGGATTACAACATCTTTATATCTATTAGCAAATGTTCAAAAAATCATTGATAGGACACCATGGGCTTTCCTTGCAACCTGTCTACTATGCTCAGAAAACTTCATGTCTCATCGTAACGCAACTCCAAGTCCCTTTCTTCAACTACTGACTTAAATTCAACTACACCAAGTATATAACTTATTTTGGCATTACTGTTCCCCAGGTGTAAGATCTTACATTTTGCGGGATTAAAGCATAGCCGTCACTTAATTTTAATGAATTTGAAGTGTTGGTCAAGACATCAAAGGTGGATATTGTTGGGATAGCAGAGATGTGGTGTCACACAGATATAAGGAATGCTGAACTGGAATTTGGGGAGTACAATGTGTACAGAAAGGATAGACAGGATAGAAAGGGAGGAGGTGTTATGCTGTTAATTAAGAAAAACAAAATCAAAAGAAGTGTATCCAGTTGATATAGATGAACAGTGCACTGTTGAGTCAGTTTGGTTCGACATAAGCACTGCGAAAGCAAAAATAAGAATAGGAGTGTGTTATAGGCCTAATGACTCGAATGAGTACAATGAACAATTGTACAGAGAAATAGAGTGGGCTAGTAAATTGGAATGTCTTATAATGAGGATTTTAACTTCCCAGATATTTGACTAGAACTTGTGGGTTGGTCACTCACACACTAGTCAGACTTCTGTGGATTTATTGGATGATTGTTTTCTGCAGCAGCATGTTCGAGAGGCAACGAAAGAAAGTAATACTCTTGATCTGGTCATCAGCAGTGATCATTCGTGTATTAAGAATTTGCAGATAAAGGAAACACTAAGTTCCAGTGATCACAGTGTACTGATGTGGGATTTACTTAAAGATTTAATTACCATCAGGGGTAAAGGAAAGGGTTTTTGCTTCCGTAAAGGTGAGTTCAGTGGTCTCCGACAGTTTTTAAATTCTGTACAGTAGGATCAACTGACGATGTTACCAACAGTAAATTCTAAGTGGGAAGCATTCGAGGAATTAATCGTGGATGCTACTAAAATTTCATACCTATTAAGAAATATTGTTCAAGGTTTAGGCCTAAATGGTTATCAAATGAACTAATGAGACTCGTAACAGAGAAAAAAAATGCATGGGATGCATATAAATTTTCAAGCGACACAGAAGCCTATGGCAGATATAAGCTAGTCTGTAATCAGGTCACAAAGGAGGTTAGGCAGGCGAAGACAGATTATGAGAAATCCTTGGCAAAAGATGCTAAGAAAAACAGCAAGAATTTCTTTACTTATATAAGCTCTAAAAGGAAGGGGATGAATCTGATTGGTCCACTTGACAACGATGGATCAACCATTGATGATCCTGCTCAGATAGCAAACAAACTGAATGAGTATTTTGCATCTACATTCACACATGAGGAATTATTAAGGTTTGAAAATGGCAGAAGTTATCAAATTGTAGCAGGTTACTTAATGATTTTGTAATAACCGAAAGCAAAGTGGAGGAGAAATTGTTGAACTTAAACATAAGAAAAGCACATGGGATCTATCCAGTTATATTAAAGGAGGTGGCAAAGCAACTAAGCAAACCGTCAGGGGAGGTTCCCACGGACTGGAGATGTGCAAATGTATCCCCAATTCACAAAGGGGGATCGAAGGGTGACACGGGTAATTACAGACCAGTTAGTTTAACTTCTGTTCCGGGTAAAATAATGGAGTCGCTGGTTAAAGATGCATTGCAGGATCATCTAGAGAAGACTGCAGCAATAATTCAGACACAGCATGGGTTTGTTAAAGGAAAGTCTTGTCTGACAAATTTGATAGGATATTATGATGTGGTTACAAAGGAACTGGATGCAAAAAATAATTTTGATATCATATATTTGGATTTTAGGAAAGCTTTTGACACTGTTGCGCATGGAACACTATTGTACAAATTGGAGCAAAATGGTATTAAGGGTAAGTTGCTACAATGGATAAAAGGATGGTTAAGTGGTAGAAGACAGAGGGTGGTAATCAATGGGTGCTGCTCTTCGTGGACTAATGTTATTAGTGGAGTCCCACAGGGTTCGGTGTTAGGTCCACTGTTGTTTTGTATTTATCAATGATATTGATGAAGGTATATCACGCTTAATGTCGAAGTTTGCAGATGATACAAAGGTTGGAAGGGTTATTAATGACAGTAATGGCAGTGTGCTACTGCATCAGGATCTAGGTAATTTGGGCAGATGGGCTAAGAAGTGGCAACTGAAGTTTAACCTTGACAAATGCAAAGTACTGCATATGGGTAGAAGTAACCCCAGAGAAACGTACCAACTGTGTGGTACTACACTTAAGGTGGTAGAAAATGAAAAAGACCTGGGAGTAATTGTGCAGGCAGATATGAAGTTTTCTGAGCAATGCAGACAGGCTGCCAGGGCAGGTCATGGGGTTTTATCAATGATATATAGGAATTTTGCTAGCAGGGAGACGGAGGTGATTGTCTCTCTGTATAAGGCAATGGTCAGGCCACGCCTTGAGTACTGCGTACAGGTCTGGAGGCCTCATTTTAGGAAGGATGTAGATTTACTTGACCGTGTACAGAGAAAGGCAACAAGATTGGTGAGGGGAATGAAGGGATCCTCTTACCAAGAGAGGCTTAAGTTCTGCAAATTGCAGTGGCTGGAGACTAGCCACCTGCGCGGTGATCTGATTGAGGTGTATAAGGCCTTGAATGGGTTGAGCACGCTGAATTCTGATGGGATCCTTCCACTTGTTCAGATTACGAACCTAAGGGGGCATAAATTCAAATTAAGAAAAGACAGATGTAGAATAGATGTGTGGAAATTTGCATTTAGCCAACGGGTGGTTAATTGCTGGAACAAACTTCCATCTGTCGTTGTGGAATTTGATAGGTTGAATAAATTTAAAGAGGAACTGGACAGGCATTTGGAGGGAATGGTGTGTTTTTTTTTTTTTTTTTTTTTTTGGCTGATGCTGCATAAGCTCATACACTTACTTTCTTGCATCACATGCCACTACTACTACTTTTCTGACCATTGCTGAGTCTATCTAAGCCACTCTGAAGAAGCTCTACTTAGCAGTGATCATTAACTACTCTACCAATCTTTACATCAGCAAATTCAGACATCACACCCTTTTCCCTTCATCGATGTCATTTAAAAAAATCAAAAACAACATGGTCACAATACTGATCCTTGGGTAACTCCACTTCTTACGATAACCCAATCTGAGGAATAACTATTTATCGCAGCCCTCTGCCTCCTGCCCTAAAGCAATTCTATTAACCATCTAAGGTTTTTTCCTGTGATTCCAACCAGTTCCAGATTATAAAGTAACCCTTTATATGGGACTGAGTCAAATAGGTGGTAGATGACTTTCATCAACCGGTGAAATACCACCACTTTGCTTATTGGAGGCTTGAAGTGGTGAAACCCATGTTTAGTCTCTAGAGCAAAGTTTCCGGCATCCCCTCCCCCCATACTTCTCCTTTAACCCATGCATGGTACTAAGTACTATAGGTTTTGATACCTTTCGTGTTTGGGGTTTTCATAAAAAAAAAAAAAAAAAAAAGCTTTTCTGAAATCCATATAAATAATGTTGAAATTATTTCCAATATCCAGCTCATGAGTGACTCTGTCAAAATAACTAATCAGATTTGTTAAACATGGTTTTCCCTTTACAAACAATACTGTGCATCCTTCAGAATTCTATTTTTGTCCATTCCTAGTCTCCGTCACTTCCATCATGCAGTATGACTGATGACTTTTGAGGTTATGATGGACATCATGGCGAAATCCAAACTTCCTTACATTTCAAGGGTACAGCTCTAAAACGGTGTTTGTGAGCAGGACACTAGTTAGTACACTGGACTGAAACTATTGGTAACTCTCTGGAGGAGGCTTCCGGATCATCTAGTGTCTAATCTTGCTACTTCTACTCCACCAGATAGTGACCGGAGGGAGTTTGAATAGTGTGTATACGTGGAGCATTGTCGAAGCCACATTATGTTAAGGATCTAGGTATATTCTTACCATTCATACACCATATCCAAAAATTTCATTACTTCATACAGCATTCCCCCCCCCACTTTTTCTTGCTATTGAATACACCATGAATTGTCAAAGTAATACAGCAAGCTTATCTGCGAAAAGATCTAAACCTTCCAAACACTCCCTAGTTCATTTCACAAATATACGTGGTCTCATTTCTAATCTCAATAATGTCCATTTCCGCTTACAGTCTGCCAAACCCCCATGTACATTTTCTGACAGAATCTCAGTTATCGAGTGATTCAACCACTGCTCATCTCGGTTGCCCAAACTATTTGCTGTACGATTCCTTTCCCCTCTAAGGTGGTACTTGTGCATATGTCCGTTCCGATATTCCGTCAGAGACATGGTAATTTGGAATCTCCTCTTTTCGATCTTCTCTGGCTTAAAATCTCTCTACCTCATTCTGTCAAATTCATCTGTTGTCTCTATTGTTCTCCCACTCCACTAATCAGTTGGAACTCTTTGACTTCCTCTTGCAACTTAACTTTCTCCAGTCCAACTTTGCTAACAGTGAGGTAATTTTCCTTGGTGATTTCAATGTTCACAACTCCAGCTGACTTCCGTTCTCTAGTCACACAGATCCAGCTGGCCGAGATGCTGAGACTTTCACAATTACTGGTGATCTCACACAGATTGTTCATTTACCTACCAGAATGCCCAGAAATCAAAACCATACAGCCAACACGCTTGATCTTTTTCTCACAAACAACATTTCTAAGTACACGGTCAAAGTGAGTGGTCCTTTAGGCACCTCACATCACAATTTGGTGATTGTCTCTTCTCCAATGGAGCCTCTATCTCATGACTATTCCCAACCTTGTGGTCTTTGGCATTACAAGAATGCAAAATGGAATGCCCTACAAGATTTCTTTTCTTCTTTTCCCTGGTCGGATTACTGTTTCAAAACGTATGATGTTAATGTTTGTTCAGATCATGTCAGTGAAATTATTCTTGTACGAATGGAATCCTTTATTCCACAATCCACTTTAAAATCTCTTCCTTTATTGGAAAACCTTGGTTTTCCAATAAATGTGGTAAGGCCGTTCATGAGAAGAATGTTGCATATCGTAATTGGTTTGTTTCCAATTCTTCAGTTTCATTTTCTGTGTACACCAAAGCTTGCAACAATTGTAAAACAGTTATTAACCAGTCCAAACTAGGTTTTGCACACGCTAAGAGAAGAAAACTTGCTTCTTGCCCTAATGGTAGCCGAGAATTCTGGTCTCTTGCCAAAGCTACTTGCTGCAACTTTTGCCCATCTCTGCCCCCTCTTCTGTCAAAACCAGATGGTTCTATTGTCACTTCAGCCAAGGATAAAGCTGACCTGCTAGCAACAAATTTTTCTTCCAACTCGAGTATTAATGATCTTGGAAAAAAACCCTCCCACTATTCCTAACACATTCCATTCAAAGCCTCCGGTGGTCTTCTGTAAAAAGGATGTCAGAAGGATTTTGACAAATCTTGATGCTAAGAAAGCTCCAGGTCCTGATGGTATTTCTCCACTTATTCTCAAAACCTGTGCTCCTCAACTTGCTCCTGTTCTTTATCGCTTTTTTTTTTTACTTTCTTATTCCAAAGGTGTTTTTCCTTCTACTTGGAAATTTGTTCATATCCAGCCAGTTCCTAAAAAGGGTGACAAATCCTTCCCATCCAATTATTGACCCATTGCAATTACTTTTACTCTTTCTAAAGTAATGGAGAAATCAACTAACCGCCAACTCTTAAACTACGTAGAAACCTTCCATCTGATCAACGATCGCCAGTATGGATTCCGTCAGTGTCGATCCACTGGTGATATTCTGGCTTATGTTAATCATTTATGAACAAATTCAATGGAAATGTTTGGCAAAACAAAAGCAGATGCTCTTGACATATCAAAGGCATTCGATTGTGTTTGGCATAAAAGTCTTCTAAACAAGCCTCCATTTCATGGTTTGCTAACTCTTTTTTGTAATTGGTTATCCAGTTTTCTCTCTGACTGCTCACTGATGATGACTGTAGATGGCTCTCCACTAATGCTGGTGTCCCCCAAGGTTTGGTTCTTTCCCCCACTCATTTCCTCTTGTATATTAATGACATTGACCAGAAATCCTATCGATAGTTTTGCTGATGACAGCACATTGTATTCGACTTTCCAGTTTGAGAAACTTTGCCCTGCTCAATGAGCCTCAACTTATATCCTCTACCAATTCCTTAAATGCCGATATCCAGGTAATTCAACAGTGGAGCAAAGACAACTTAGTTGATTTCAATCCTTTTAAAACTCAGTCCTGTCTTATATCTTGCAAAAAGGATTTTTCTGCTCCTATGCTTATCTTTGGTGACAATTTGATTTCTAGGCAAGATGATATATCTCTTTTGGGGGATTACCTTGACTTCTAATCTCATTTGGCACAAACACTTTACAAATATTGCATTTTCTACATCTAAAAAACTTGGTTTTCTCTTTCTCTCTTGGCGTTACTTTTCTTCTAAACAGCTGTTCACCCTGTACAAATTGCAAATCCGCCCTACCATGGAATATTGTTCCCACATCTGGGGCAGTGCCCAAAAAACCTCTCTCAGGCTTCTAGATGCCATTCAGAAGAGGGCAATTAGGTCAATTAATGACTCATCTCTAATAGTCTCTCCACTTTCTGTCTCATAGACGTTCTGTTTCTGCTGCATGCCTTTTCTACAGATATTGTTCTTCTGAATTGGCTTCTTTAATTCCAGCTCTCTCTTTCAAAACAGTCTGAACACATGCCGTCACCAGCCAACATCCATTTGTTGTCCAACTTCAAACTCACAAAACCAACTTTTTATCTTCTTCATTTATTCATTCAACTGTTGTTTTCTGGAACAACCTTCCTTCATACGTATTTCATGAAAATTACAATCTAGAGTAGTTCAAATCTATTGTCAACAAATATCTTCTTTCATCTTCTCACCCTCCAACCCAACCACGGTACTAAGTACTATAGATTCTAATACCTCTCATGTTTGGGGGGTTTCATAAAAAAAAAAAAAAATAAATAAATATTATCCTGATTTCTACCCTTGTTCATTGCCTCCATTTTTACCTGCTACTGAAGTTAGACTGGCCCACTACACTCTTGAACCACCCTTACGTATTACAGATACATTGGCACTTTTCCAACCCAACGGAATCTTTCTGAGTCCAGTGATGCTCTCACAATTCGCCTTATTGGTTCAACGCCCCAGGAGCCTTACTTACCTGTAGGCTAGAAGGCTTTTTCATTAAATGATCACATGAAATTTGAATATCATTATTTACATATTTTTCAATTTCATTCCCAAAATTTCTCATTGACGTAAAAGGTTTTTCTTCAGTATATATCAATGCTAAATAATTGTTGAGTTCATCTGCAACATCAGCTAGGGTATCCAATACTATCACACATCTATTACATAAGGGTCCTATTTTGTAGGTGGTAGATGACTTTCATCAACTGGTGAAATACCACCACTTTGCTTGCTGGAGGCTTGAAGTGGTGAAACCCATGTTTAGTCTCTAGAGCAAAGTTTCCAGCATCCCCCTCCCCCCCATACTTCTCCTTCAACCCATGCACAGTACTAAGTACTATAGGTTTTGATACCTTTCGTGTTTGGGGTTTTCATAAAAAAAAAAAAAAAAAAAATTCTGATTTGTCCCTCTCTTCTTTGCATTTATACAGGGTGATTCACTACCAGTGTGACAAACTTGCAGGAGGTGTAAGGGGCACAAAGACAAATCGGAATCACATAACATTGCAAGGTCCGAAATGCCTTCGTCATGCAGTAGAGGACGTTGAACGGGAGGCCGTGTGAACAGAGATCCCACTGTAAGTCAGCATTTGCGAACCAGTACCGAGGCAGTAGGATGGACGAGTATTTAAACGTTGAACTGGCTGACATGCACTTCGCGTATGGAGCTGCGGACTGTAATGGGCACGCCGCTCTGCGCTTGTACCAGGAACGTTTCCCGCACAGGCATGCTCCTTATCATACGGTTTTCACACGTGTACACTGAAGGTTACGTGAGACTGGTTGTTTCACGAAAGGTACCATGAATCGAGAGCGAACGATAAGGATGCCAGACAATGAGGAGAATGTCCTACATCTTGCAGAAGGCAATCAGAGTAGGAGTACTCGAGCGATAGGCCAACGTTTGGGTATTTCCCAATCCACTGTATGGAGGATACTGTCAACAAACCAAATGAGTTCATACCATCCGCAATGCGTCCAATCATTGGAGCCTGCGGATTATCCACTCCGGAGGACTTTTGCTACTTGGTTTCTTCAACAGAAATGGTTCGCAAATGCTGACTTCCAGCGGGATCGCTGTTCAGGCGACCTCCCGTTCAATGTCCTCTACCACATGATGAAGGCATTTCGGACCCTGCAATGCTATGTGATTCCGATTCGTCTTTGTGTCCCCTACACCTCCTGCAAGTTTGTCGCACTGGTAGTGAATCACCCTGTATATGTGAAGAATTCCTTCTCCCACTCTTTGCTCTATTTGCCAGAGATTTCTCATAATCTGCCAATATTACAGGTCAATTTGTAGTTGTTACAGGCTTCTGTACTTTTCATTGTTCTGTAACCTTTCCCCTGACTTTTTTTTCTGCTCAAGTAATCTGGCAACTTCATTATTCATCCAACTTGGAATCCTCCTCGTGGAGTATTTTTTTAAAATTTATATGCATTCAAGGTTTCTGTGTTTAATGTTTTAAAGGTACACCATAATTCAATTCTATTTCTCTTTGCGAGATATCTACCCAGTTAACAGGGGTCATGTAGCACCTTAAGCCATCGTAATTTCCTTTACTGAAATTATAACCCATTTCTCTGCTGCTACCTCTCTCTTTGTCCTTCATTGTCCACCGTAGAACTCCATGTTCATTTCCTGCTACTGGTTCCTGTACTGTCAGTCCTATTATATCATCTGGTTCATGGGTGATGATCAGGTCTAGAATATTCCTTACCGTACTACATGTTCATTTCCTGCTACTGGTTCCTGTACTGTCAGTCCTATTATATCATCTGGTTCATGGGTGATGATCAGGTCTAGAATATTCCTTACCGTACTACATGTTCATTTCCTGCTACTGGTTCCTGTACTGTCAGTCCTATTATATCATCTGGTTCATGGGTGATGATCAGGTCTAGAATATTCCTTACCGTACTACTTTCACTGACGTGTTGATAGAAATAACAATCATCTAGTTGATTTAAAAATTTTGTCCCCCATGTTGAGTTTTCTTCCCATTTGCTCCAATCAATTGGAAGCAAATTAAAATCACCCATAATAAGACATTCACGCTTACTTGCCCATTCTAATTGCAGGTAGAGGCTCTCATCATAATCTTCATAATCACCTAGCTTGTAGATTACTGCCACTCTCATTATACCTTTGCTTTTAACCATCTCACACCATACAGATTCTATAATAGCATGCGAAATGTCTGAACCCAGGAAAGCTTTCATCCCGCTCAGGCTACTTTTGATAAAAAGCATGACTCCACCACCCCTTCTATCTGCCATTTCCTTCCTAAATATATTGTACATACCATACTGAAACTCATCATCCTCTATTTCGGGGTGGCACCACATTTCCATAAGCCCTATTATGTCAGTGTTACTTGTCCTAACCAGCAGTTCGAGTTCATTCATTTTATTGACGACATTTCTGACATTATTTTATAAACAATTAAAACTTAAAGTGTTCTTGTATAGTTAACTACCCTAACACACGCTTTGAAGTTATTTAAGCTTGCTTTCCTGGCATTAGCTATCCACTCATTTGAAACGTTTCTACCCTCAAAAAATCTTGCTAATGTGATCTGCTGCAGTAACAAACAAGTATCCTTGAGGTATGTGCAAGCATTACTTTGACCAACATTATCAGATAAATGCTTATCTATATTACCCTTGTTTTCCCCCCAAACTAGCAGTTTCCCTGAACCTTTAATGTATCCTCAATAATACAGGCAAAAACCCTTGCACCACGTTTGTTTAAATGTATCCCATCTTCAGAAAACAGATTTCTTCTACCTACAAGTGCAGACCAAGCTAATAAAAATTACCCCCATAAGCCTAACAGAGTCCTTCAAGCCATGAGTTAATCTACAAGACTATCAAGCATACAATCTCTCCTATCGTGCCTGAGCAGAATTGCAAACACAGACTTTCTGACCTAACTCGCAACATTTCTTCAGAATGGTCCTATATTTGTCTAAGAAATTGTCAGATCATGTGTGCTTAATATCATTAGTCCCCACATGAATATAAAATTCTCTTTACCCCCCTAAAAATCTGACAATCTGTTGGTGACATCATTGATTGTTGCTTCCAGGAGACACACTGGTTCTAGTCCACCTATCGTTATTACAAAACATTTCCCTGAAAATGGAGTCTCCTAATAGAATTAAGTCATTCTGAACAAAAGCAGTTTGCACTTGGTTATTCTGCTCTGGGGCATGAATCGGGAGTGCTTCACTCAGTTGAATACTAGTCTTGAGTCCCTGATGAGCTCACTGTTATTTTTTTTTCAAAGGCAAGCACCCCTTTTTTCAGTGACTCAAATTCTTCTAGCAATGCACCAAATTTTAACTGTACACTCTGTAAAACGGCGACAAAGAAAAGTATTGGCAGTTGAGCTATGATTATCTATTAGATCAATCTTGAAATACATGCCACAGGTTCTGCAAACAATGAAATTTTGATTTACCCGAAAATCGCCATTGGCTATTTCTGTATGAGTCTTAATACTCTCTGACAAAGTGTTCAAGATGGATCTTCTCACAACCATTGTTAAATTTACAAATATCACAGAAATTAACTTTTAAAAAATATATTTTTTATAACATTATAAAAATTAAATTTACAAAATATTACAGGAAAAAAAATGCATCAAAATAAACTTTACAATATATTAAATAAATTATTTAAAAGCAATTATCTAAACTCCTTAATCCTAATCTAATCCTCTCTAATCAATTTTTTTTCTCCCTGCACTTCCTAGGAGCAGTATGTCTGCTCACTAATGCCAACAGTCAATCATTTTTGGATAATTGGATAGATACCATCCAACACAGGTGATAGTATCTATCCAATTATATTAAGAGAGGCAGCAAAGGAAGTAAGCAAACCTAGCCTTAATTATGAGAGCACCCATGGACTTAGGGAGTTCCCCACTGGAGATATACAAATGTATCCTGAATTCACAAAGGGGTATCAATGGGTGACAGAAGTACTTACACAACTGTTAATTTAACTTCAGTTCCAGGAAAAATAATGGAATCACTGGTTAAAGAAGTAATGCAGGATCATCTAGACAAGAAAGCGATAGTTGAGTGGGGGTAGGCCAAAAGTGGTAACCAATGGACATTGCTCTTTTTAGAACAATGTTATTAGTGGAGTTCCCCAGATTTCTGCATTGGGCCCACTGTTGTTTACATTTATGAATGATATTGATGAAGGCATATCAGACTTAATGTCCAAGTTTGCAGATAATACAAAGATTGGAAGGTTGGTTAATGACAGTAATGATGGTATGCTACTACAACAGGAACAAGGTTAGGTAGATGGGCAGAGAAATAAATGGTGATGAAGTTTAACATTGACCAAATGCAAAGTACTGGATAGTATTAACCTCAGAGTAACATACGAACTGTGTAGCACCACACTCAGGGTAGTGGAAATTGAAAAAGACCAGGGGTTAATTGTGATATGATATTCTCTGAGCAGTGCAGACAGTCTTCCAGGACAGCTCATGAGGGTTTTGTCAATGATATACAGGAATTTTGTTATTCCTGTATATCATTGACCAATGATATACAGCAGGAATAAGGAGGTGATTATCCCACTGTATAAGGCAATGGGCCAAGCCACATATTGAGTAATGCATTCATTTCTGGAGGCCTCATTTTAGGAAGGTTGTAGAGCTGCTGGAATTAGTACAGAGAAGGGCAAAGAATTAGTGAGGAGAACAAAGGTGTGTTTTTACCAAGAAAAGCTTCAGTTCTGCAAATTGCAATGTCTGGAGACTAGACATTGAAATTTGCAGAACTGATCTGAATGAGGTGTTTAAGGCTTTGCATGGATTGAGCAAGCTCATTGCTGATAGGATTCAAACTGAGGAAGGGGCATAAATTCAAATTGAGAAAAGATAGTTGGAGAATAGATGTGCAGAAGTATGACAGCAGGTGGTTGATTACTGGAACAAACTTCCATCTGCTGTTGTGAAAGCTGATAGCTTAAATAAAATGAAGGAAGAACTAGACAAACTGTTGGAGGGAATGGATGGGTGAGATGAGAAGTTTATTCGTGAGATGTTCACTCAAAGCAAGTGTACTAATGCATCCTGACATCTGACCACTCGGCTATATATGTATATATACACTGCCCTACCATTAATTAATATGCAGACACCTGCATATCTTCAAATAACTTTTAGTCACAGGAATTCTAATAATATCTGCTAAAACCTTTAGCATATACAATGACCTCTGGTCTTCATGGAATGTTTAGCACAGTCCACTTCTATTAGCAGACCACATCACCACTCAAGTAATGTGGCACCCTCTGCACTAGGAGTTTGTTTACCCCCCCCCCCATCACAGCACCTTGCATTCATAATCATACTGCTGACTCCTTGAAGGCCTGCAGACTTATTTATAGCTGTGTCTGGCACATGATGCTTTGAGTCAATAATAAAAGGAGGGAGAAAAAGCAGTGGTTTCAAGGCAATCCTACAGCAGCCACCAATATATGTCTTACTGTTATTTTTTCTCTCTTTCTTTCCCTCCTTTTTCATTTTATATTTTCTTTCTTCTTTCTCTCTTTTTTCCTGTTATTTTTTTCTTTCTTTCCTTTCTAAACTCACTCAATTAAAATGTAATGTATGTTACATAGTTCAGTAATGGGCTGAAATGCTAGTGCATCACTCATATACTGCTATCTATAGTCTAAATTATTTTATCTTATTTAAGCTTTCCCTGTCAATTCTTTGTGGGTGCTCTAATCTATTATATTATGATTTCTCACTGCATAAGGACTCCATTACTCAAATCTGTTGCATTCGCAGATTGATTAGTTTATCTGTTAGGTCAGTAATGCATTGATTTATTTAATGATTAAAATGCAATGATGCCATGACTATTGTTAGCCTTGTAGCCTTCAATGAGATAGGATTCAATGGACAGCTATCTTAATTTATTTTGTTTCATGCTAATGGTCATGCTCTTCCATTTATAGTGATATTTCATGAAATTCTGACTTGGTACTAAATTTGTTCTTATTGATAATTTATCTAAATTAATTATTTCAGAACATATTCCTTCTACAACTCCCTACTCTTAATTTAGTTACCCCCCCTTTATCTGTTACTAATGTTAATAATGAGTTTCTGTATTTGCTTCCTACTCAGCTTGCCTTTCCGCTGATAATTCCTAATTTACATATTCTACTTACACATACACACACATGGATATAAGCTACAAGCTCTAGTGCTATTAAAAAAACAGCATGTGTACCCTATACGCACGAAAGATGTTTTATTTTACGTGAAAACATCTATGGCAGCACTAGAGTAAAACTGTTTAAATTTCTGAATGGTTTGAACTACTTACTCTAAACTTACTCGGTTCTCAACTACTTAATCTACCAAATCAATGTTAGTGACTGAGTTAGCATCGTTAGCGCCATTTCCGTCTGTAAGAAAATTTTGTTACCAATCGATTTTACTCTAGTGCCACAAGAGATATTTTCACATCGATAATTTTAAATAATTTGTGTACATAGCACAGTGCAGTGGCAGGTGTCTTTTAGTTGACTGTCGTTCAAGTCACATCACTGCTAAAAACAGTTAATGATTATATTTTTGTAAACAAATTATTTATAAACTTGTGACAATTAAATCAAATGTTGGCTGGCCTTCTTATTTCAAAATGGTGAATAAAATTAATTCTCTCCTATCAGGGTAGTTCAGCAATGCAGGGGGAATTCTGTGCATGATAGCTTTGGTTTCACTGTAAACATAAATGTTACTGGGGGCAGTTGGGGTACACAGTCAATACACGACAATCACAATCTAACTTGTTTCTGGAAAGTACACTAAAAAGAAAAGTGAAAGTTTTTGGAATATTTTCTTGATAAAAAAAAAAAAAGAAGTCAACTGTTAAGTGTGTAATAGGTGGTTTGCAAACACACACACACACACACACACACACACACACACACACACACACACACACACACACACACACACACACACACACACACACACACACACACACACACACACGGGTCTCCATATTTGTGGAATATGTATTCACAGATTCGTGTTTTGTGTTGGCTGTCCTGAAATTTATCGTACTAAAAATTTGGCTACTGCTTGTTGCATTCACCCTGAGTGATGGTGGGGCATGCGCATCTTCAGTATCGCAGCGAGCAACATTCGAGTGGGATGGCTCGTGATTTCTGTGTGTTGTTGTGTGTGTGTGTCTGAGTGAGGCTACTTGTGCTTAAAATATTACTGTATCTAGTGACAGACAAAAGCCTAAAAGGGCCAAGAAAATGATGACTTTGAATGAGAAAGTGAGGATCCTAAATAAATGTCAAGGGCTCATATACATGGCCGTAGGCTGCATACATTCGGTATCAAAGAAAGTACCATATGATACATAAGGAAACAAGAAACTGAGATCGGAGAGGCAGTGCAAACTGGTGGAATTCTTACTGATAAATATACAGCTTATGTACATGATAAAGTGATGTAAAAATGGAGAATGCACTGTTCATTTGGATCGAAGACCAGCACAAGAAAAACTTGCCTGTGAACATTAGTATGATTTCTGCTAAGACCCTCATTCTTTACAGTAGATTAAAGCAGGCAGCAAACCCGTGTACCAGCTACACCATGGAAACCACTTTCATTGCTAGCAAAGGCTGGTTCCAGAAATTCAAGCCTCAGATCCTGTCTCCTACATAGATTTTGGTATGAGAACTCGATTACAAGAGGGGAATAATCTGGTTCGTTAACGATGGACCCTACCAAGATTTCTGTTTCAAGCATTGACACCGATGAAAAAGTTGATGAGTTGATGTTTTGAGGCGTTATTCACTCTGTAATGTAAAGATTAAGGGCGAGTCTTCTTCAGCTGATCACGAGGCTGCTAAGGCCTACCCTGCGCAACTCAAGAAGCTCATCGAGGAGAAGGGATATAAACCTGAACAGGTTTTCAATGCCGATGAGATGGCATTATTCTAGAAGAAGATGCCTCAGCACATTTATATATAGCTGTCAAAGAGAAGAAGGCCTCAGGATTCAAGGCAGCACAAGATCAGGTTACACTGCTAGTTTGCAGTAATGCAGCAGGCCATATGACAAAGCCTGGCCTAATTTTCAATGTACAAAGGGTACTAGGAAAGTTTTGCAATATGACGCAACAATGAATCACAGGAATCTGCATGTTGCTGCATGTTGAGACATGTTCATACGTGCATAGTAGCCGCCGCGCCAAGTCGATGGGCTCAGTTATTCATTAGTAGTGAGAGTGTAAAGTGCTTGCGATGGCATCGTGGTCACGAAATGAGATAAGGACAGTTTTGCGGTATAATTTCGTGCGTGGTTTAACCATAGACCAGTGCTTAGAAGAAATGACTCTTGCACTAGATGATGACTGTCCACATCGTACAACGATATTCAGGTGGTATAGAGAATTCCAAAGGGGAAATTTCACTCTGGAGGATTCTGAGAGGCCGGGAAGGCCACGAACCTCAGTTACGGAGGAAAACGTTACTGCTGTGAGGAAAATGCTTGACAAAAACAGGCGAGTGACCTACCAACAGATAGAGGATACTTTGGGCCTAAATGCACCAGCAATTCGTTCGATTCTGCAAGATCATTTGCAAGTGAAGAAACTTTGTTCTCTCTGGGTGCTGCATCAACTGACTGAAGAGCAGATGACACAACGTGTGACTTGGTGCCGGGAGAAGTTAAAAAAGTTTGATAAGGGACAATCTCGGTATGTGAACAACATCGTGACAGGTGACGAGAGTTGGCTGTACTATTACGATCTGCTGACCAAGGCTCAAAACAAAGTTTGGGTCTTTGATGATGACGACACACCCGTAATTGTCAGAAAATCCCGAACTGTAAAGAAGAAAATGATAGCTGTATTTTTCAAATCGAGTGGAATTGTGGAACGTGTCGTTTTGGACACGCAGAAGACAGTCACAGCTAAGTGGTATACTGAACAATGCCTGCCTAAAGTCATTGGATCTATGAAGAACCTGCGGCCAAAGTCAAGAATGGACACCTGGTACCTCCATCACGATAATGCTCCAGTCACCGCGCCAAAGCCTGCACCGAATATTTGACCACGACAGGACTGAAACTTCTCGAGCACCCTCCCTACAGTCCAGACCTTGCTCCCTGCGACTTTGCACTGTTCCCGCATGTGAAAATGAAGCTAAAAGGGAGGCGGTTTTCCAGTGATGAGGACCTTCTACGGGCTTGGGACAACGAGTGTGCTTTACTCTCTAGTGAAACTTGGCAGAACTGGTTTAAAGATTGGTTTCGGAGGATGGAGAGGTGTATTGAATGTAGAGGAAATTACTTTGAAAAAATTAAATAAACAAAGCTGTATTGCAAAACTTTCCTAGTACCCTTTGTACAGAACCCAAGAGCTCTTAGAGGATGAGGTTTCGAGGAGGAAGACATCAATGATTTAATTGATAGACAAGCAACAACACTAATGGATGATGAACTCGAGGAGCTTGTTTCTTTCAACTAAGTAAAAGGTTGAGGAATAACCACGCCAAGAGAAATTAGACTTGGAAAACCTAATGCGTTACTCCAACTGCCTAGTGGGCTTCTTCTACGAATACAACAACAACATGATTTGTGTAATGAAGTTCAAGGAAAGCATTGATGTTATTTTAACACCATATACAGCCATGTTCAACAAGTTCAAACATAAGAAGCAGCAGCTTCCTATGACAATATTCCTGAAAAGGACAACTTCTAACATCGATGCCTAAAATTCCTCGTACCCTCAAGCCGGAAGTCTCGATGTCAGCCAACCCTGCTTCTGCTCCAGCCTCTGTGACCCCTAATACTGAGGAGTACTGAATCCTGTGGCCTGTGGTGAATACCCTCGTGCATGCCTTGTTCTTAACTATGTAATAAAATTTTAATACAGTATTTTCAAAACATGGGTCTAAAATGTTATTATTGAAACACATAATTAAAACCTTTTAAACACATTTAAACATTTTCTGTTAATTGTAAATGATTGTGTAAGTGTTTAAGCATACGTAGAAAACATCTGGGGCTATTTGGGCGACAGTACAGATTTTCGCATAATTTCAAGTTTTCGTGGGAAGTTTGACACACAACCCCCAATGAATATGGAGACTTTGCTATAATATGTGTGTGTGTGTGTGTGCGTGTCTGTGTGCATGTAATTACTTACCGTACAGTTGAAAAATTGGCAACATCTTCCATCTCTTTATTAATACAAAATCTTTTAATATTATTAACTTCTTCATTTTCTGAACTATTCACAGAGATTCTATTTTTCTTTCCATGCATCAATGCAATATGTTGCTGGGATTCCTCTGAATGATTTCTGTGGCATACTTCACTGCTGTGAGTTGTGTCACTATTAAAGAAACAAATTAAATCATCTAAAAACAAATTAATTAATTATCACACACACACACACACACACACACACACACACACACACACACACACACACACACACACACACACACACACACACACACACACACACACACCCCAGCTTTTTTTTTTTTTTGACTTTCAAGAAGCTGGAGACTGGATAACTATTAACACTTTCTGAAAAAAACAGGCAAAAAAAACAGGAGGGTTTTTTTTTGTCTACATTGCACTAGAAATTTCACTGAAACAAATACATATTTTGTATTGAAATATAACTGTAGGTCTGTTTACCAGCATAGTATGCTTTCAAACATTAGGTTACCTAGGATTTTTCTGTCTGTAGATTTCTGTTTGGAATGTCTATTACGCATCAACTCATTACAACTGCTTCAAGAAAGGTACTGTAGCAGACTCTGAACCTCTTCGGGAACATCGAGTCAACGTTTTCTTTATAACAATGCCACTACTATTTTGATTTAGCTGTCAGGAGAATTTCTAAAGTTTCACCAGAAAGAAAAGGTCTGAACTCTGCTTTTTTTTTTATGCCTAGTTGAATATTCTCTCACACTACACTCAAGCATTGCTGAAAACTTGTTAAAACACCAAACATGATTTGACATTTGCTATATTTCAGGCTTCTTTGTGCCCTCATCAGTTCCCTAACCATCATCTTATCAAAAATTACTCCCAGGTTAGAATGATGATCCACAGGGGCATTATGATCTGTCCAGAAAGATTGCAATGGGTACCAGGTGCAGTTTCAATGAAAAGACAATTTTTACAGATTTGGCTGGATTTATATGGAGGAATATGTTGATTTGAATGTTCTGATTCGATTTCATTGGAGACTGTGGTAGCCGTATCTGATGAGGAAATCTTTGTTAATCTTCTGACATCAATCAGCATAAGTTAAGTAGTTGCTTTTATTAACCATAAAAGGGGCAATGTCTGCTATAAAGAACACTTGGAAGAGAACACCTCCCTTGAGGTACAGTGGTAGAAACATCACATACTAGAGAATGGTTATCATTAGCACATCCTCACAAATATGGTGAAGAAGGTGATGCTAGAGAAGGGAAAGAAGCTGAGGTACTGATACTGCATTGAAGGCTGACTGAAGATCCAGATAGGTCACAACAAGCTTCTCCCTACTTTCCAAGACATTGAAGATGTAGTGAGATACTGAGACGAGATTAGTGATGGCTGTTTTCCTTATGCAGAAAAATGTATTTCAGGAGGAGAGTCCAGCAGGATTTGATGCCAGATGGGAGTATTGTCTTTTCTAAGATCTTTGAGGACACAGGAAGGAGAAGCAATAGGGTGTGGTGAGATATAGAGATGAAATTAGTGATGGCTTATTTTATTTTCCCAATGCAGCAAATTGTATTTTAGGAGGAGAGTTTGGCAGGATTTGATCCACGATGGTGAATAGTGCCTTTTCTAAGACTTTCAGGAGACATAAGAAAGGCAATGTCTAAATTAATCAATGCTGGTAGCAGAATGGCTTTTTAGGAAAGGTCAGACCTTGTACTTGTCCAAGTGAGGAGGAAAGAAGTGATGCCCTAGCCATTTATTGGAAATAGTTAGCAGTGGCCCAATGAGGTAGACATTGCAGCATTTGACCATAAACTGTGAGATACCATCATTTCCAGTGGTGGTCCTTAGTGGGTACAAGCAGATAGCACTAATCAGCTGGTTCTTAGAGTCAGAGAATTGTTAAGGCATCTGTAGAATGAGAAATATTTGGGAACTGTGGGGTATTCAGAGAAGCAGGCTGGTTTTCAAAGCAAGAGATGTACTTGAGCCATTTCTCCAGATCCAAAGTGTGGCATTTAATGGAATCCTTTGTGTTATTAAGGAATTTAGAATTCTTAATGTGTAGGTCTGATGATTCTTAATGACAACTGCTTTTTTATGCTTTAACGTGGCTCTCACCCAGAAGAAGGCAATCCTGTGGGCAGCTTTCCTCCAAGTTTTCCAGATGGCATGTGGGCATTACCTTTCCTTTAAAAGGCAAGATAACTCAGGGGGTCACCATACTCCAGAATGTGTGTTAATGTTTACTGCCTTAGTAGAATATTAAAAGTAAAACTTTTAATATGCTACTAAGCATATTAAAATAAATGTAGAAGTTTTCCTTTTCAAGAGCTATGACAAGAGAAAAATCACAGTCCAAGAGAGCATGCCAGAAGCAGCATAGATATATTTGTGGAGTCAAAAGATATTTTTGAATGGAAATTTTTAGGATATTTCCAATTTTTAGGGCTTCTTGGAAAAGTTAGGTGAACCTCATGATGATAGGTAGTTGGTCTGAAGGAAAGGTGAGGGCATGGGTCATTTACAGCTGGTGGGGCAAACTAGTGAAACAAGGTAAAGCAAGTGGAAGCCTCTGGTTGGTTCTGAAATTATCTGTTTCATTTCAGGCTTACTGCACCAAGGAGGGCCATGATTCTAGTCTTCAGCAAGGCTAGGATTGGTGTGACAGGTTAAAATCTCCATCTGTGACTTGGATAGCTGATGGATGAAACTTGTTGTGAAGTCAGTTGCTGATTTCCTCCATACTATACATTGAAGGGGATGAGGCATGTAGGCTACCACAATGTCTGTCAGAAAGATTAATGAGGGAAAAAATACAGGTATATGATGAGACCTTATAATGGTACAATCTGATCAGAGGTCTAAGAATTTATTTACTGCAAAAAAAAAACAGTGGAAGCAAATGGAAAACAAGTAAAGATAGAGGAGGGGGGTCACCGTATTACTGGTTCAAACTATTTCTTGCTAAGTCAAATGAGTATGAATAGCACATGTTGAACTTCAGATGCTACAGATATCTTTGGCAATCATAATGGATATGATGGAAGAAATGCATTTGGTGATGTTCATTTAAGTAAAACTGTGATTTATCAGTAGAAGAAATGTTTCCAAAACAGCAATGTTGATCATTTGTTGAGGATGATCAACATTGGCTGATCATATCCAAGAGTACTGAAATTATTACTAGAGTATCACTAGTGGCAATATAATGCAAAGAAGCAAGCATTTACAGCTAGGTAAAAAAAACAACTTTGTTTGTCATCCCTTCTAATAATCTGTCCAATCCTCCTTTAAATTTATTCAAAATACAGTTGGGTCTCCATATTCACAGGGGTTACGTGTCAACACTTCTGAGAAAAAGTGAAATTCTGCAAAAATCTGTACTCTCGCCCAAATAGTCCCAGATGTTTTCTACGAATGTCTAAACACTTACGCAACCATTTACAATTAACAGAAAAATGTTTAAATCTGTTTAAAAGACTTTGTGTTTTACAATAATAAAATTTTAGACCCATGTTTTGAAAACACTATCAAAATTCTATGACATAGTTAAGAAAAAGGCATGCACCACGGTATTCACCACAGGATTCAGTACTCCTTGGTAGTAGGGATCTCAGAGGCTGAAGAAGAAGCAGGGTTGGCTGATGTTGAGACTTCCGGCTTGGGGTACAAGGAGTTTTAGGCATCGATGTAGAAGTTATCCTTTTCAGGAACATTGTGATGGGAAACTGCTTCTTGTTTTGTTTGAACTCATTGAACATGGCTGTGTATGGTGTTAAAATATCATCGAGGCTTTCCTTGAACTTCATAACACAAATCATGTTGCTGATGACAACATGATTAGTATAATGAAGTGTAATGTAATGACAACATGAATTTGTGTAATGGCTTGGAAAACCTGGGCAAGTTTTCCTAGTCGACCTTCTCTTGACATGGTTCTTCCTCAACTTCGTCCTCAGAGATGGAACAAATAAGCTCCTCGAGTTCATCACTTGTTAGTGTTGCTGCCTGTCCATCAATTAAATCATTGATGTCTTCCTCCTCCAATTCATCGAAACCTATGCTCCCTATTCTCCTGGCCAACTCCTTTGTTTCTGCAATGGTTTTCTTGAGCTGTTTGTCTGGAATGGTTCATAGTTCATCTGGACTGAAGTAGTGCACAACCTCGGGCCACAAGTTCTTCCAACTGCCATTTACAGACTTGTCCTTGATGCCTACCAGCACGAGTTTTATTAGGAAGACACTGTCAGCTATGATCCTTCCAAAACTGAAATATTGAGGTTGTCATCACTGTTCATGGCCTCAATGATTCAGTCCATACACCTCTTCACATAGTTGGCCTTAAAGGCCTTGATTACCCTCTGATCGAGAGGCTGGATAAGGAAAGTATCAGTAGGAGGTAAAAAGACCACCTCTACGTCTTCATTTGCATAGTCTTGTGTATCACTTGAGTATCCTGGGACATTGTCCAGCATGAGGAAGACTTTAAATGGAAGCCCTTTTTTCCTCTAGGTATTCCTTAACTTCGGTGATGAAGCAGTGGTGGAACCAGTTCAGGAAAAGGTCCTTTGTCGTCCAGGCTTTTGCATTCCACATCCAGTACTCAGGCAATATATTTTTGTTACGTCCTCTAAGAGCATTTGGGTTCTGCATGCAGAAAATTAGGCAAGGCTTTGTCATGTTGCCTGCTTCGTTACTGCAAACTAGCAATCTCATGCCGCCTTGAATCCTGGGGCCTTCTTCTCTTCAATATTGAAGTCAGAATTTCATGAAATATCACTATAAATGGAAGAGCATGACCATTAGCATGAAACAAAATAAATAACGATAGCTGACCATTGAGTCCTATCTCATTGAAGGCCACAAGGCTAATAATAGTTGTGGTATCACTGCATTTTAATCACTAAATAAATCAATGCATTACTGACCTAGCAGTTAAACTAATCTGTCGGTAAATGCAACAGATTTTCTTTGATACCGAACATGTGGCCTATAGCCGCATATGTGAGCTGTTCACGACATTTATCTAGCATCCGCACTTTCTCATTCAAAGTCATCACTTTCTTAGCCCTTTTAGGTTTTTGTCCATCACTAGATGCACTTTGTTTAGAACCCATAGATATTCAGATAACAACAGTAATATTTTAAGCACAAGTGGCCTAACGATGGGATTCTTCCTCTTGCTCAGAATAATCACCTGAGAGGGCATAAATTCAGATTAAGGAAAGACAGATGTAGGAAAGATGTGCGGAAATTTGCCTTTAGCCAGCGGGTAGTTGGTTGGTGGAACAGACTTCCATCCCTTGTTGTGGAAGTTGATAGCCTAAATAAATTTAAGGCTCAGCTGGACAGGTATTTCAAACGAACGGAGGGGTGAAATGGAAGTGTTTTTTTTTTTGGCTGATGCTGCATAAGCTTGCTTTCTTGCATCATATGCCTCTACTAATGCTAACTCAGACACACACACAACACACAAAGGTCACAAGCCATCCTACTTGGATGACGCTCACTGCAAGACTGAAGATGCGCATGCCCCCACCATCACTCAAGGTGAATGCACTGAGTAGCTTGTTTGTTTGTTATTTGGTTTTTAGGAGCATTAGCAACTAAGGCCATATTGCTCCGGGGATATGTGGTGGTCATTCCCTGACCTTTCCGCATCCTCCGTATTTGGTGGTGACGGGCTGGAACCCCAGTCTAATCAAGAAGCGTGTGCTACGCACTGCTGCTCCTGCCCACCTGGCTACGGAGGCACCTGCACTGAGTAGCAGCCAATTTTTAGTATGACAAATTTTGTGACCACCAATGCAAAAACATGAATCTGCAAATAAAGATCCCGCAAATATGAAGACCCAACTGTACTCACCTCCATAACACCAGATGGAAGATTATTCCAACAATCAATTAATCTGTGTATATAATCAAATTGCCACACATCTAGTGCTGCAGCCATCCTTTTTCAATTTCAATTTATGTCACATGATGTGCATTGTCTGAGAAAGAATAAGGGTGTCAACAGCATTCACATTTTTCTGGACTATAAAACACACCAGATTTTAGAAGGCAAATTTTGTTAAAAAAAATTTTATTGCATATATCAGAAACACAAAATTTACAAGTACTTAATACACAAAATATCAGTGTAGAAAGAATTTACTCATTTTAAAATGAAAAAAAAATTCACTGCCGTCATACTCTTCATTACAGTTGCTCTGATCGCAACTTTTAGTTTCTTCAAAGAGGGCACCATCTTAATTACAATCAAGAGCATTGCTAATTCCAAACATCTTAAAATATTTTTGGTTTTCAAAAAGAAGTAGAATATTGATCTTCTTCTTAGGGCTGAAGAACAAGTTCTTGAGACATGCCAATCCTCACTTGCATATGCTAGGCAAGAAAAATATCATCATTATCATCAGCCATTTTCAATCCACTGCAGGATGAAGGCCTCTCCAGCAACTTTCCAGTTCCTTCTGTTTTGTGCAATGGCCATCCATTTACTAAAACTCATGAATTTCATCTATCCATCTTTGCCGTTGTCTTCCAGGTTTTCTTCTAGTTCCTCTTGGGTACCATTCTGTTATTTTCTTAGTCCATCTGTCATCATATCTTCGAGCTATGTGTTCTGCCCAAGACCATTTTAGTTCTGATAAGAATGTTCTTTACTTGAGTTTGCTGCCTAAACCAAGTGTTTCTCTTCTTATCTAACAGTCTGATTTCCAATATAATTCATTCCATTCTTTGCTGTGTAGTTCTCAGCTTCTCTTCAATTCTTTTGGTGAGTGCCCAAGTTTCACTTCCGTAAGTCATGGTGGGGAGTATACACTGGTTCATTATTTTACGTTTCAGACAAACTGGGATATTGCTCTTCAGTATGTGACTATATTTCCTGAATGCTATCCATCCAAAATTTATTCTTCTCTTGACTTCCAGCCATTTATCATTATTACAGCTAATAACTTGTCCCAGATAAGTATGACTCGACCTTTTCAATTACTGCTCCTTCAATCATTATGTCCCTTTCTGTGGCATGCTTGTTCATCATTACTTTTGTTTTAGCCATATTCATCTTTAGTCCAAAATCCTTACAAACTCTGCATAACTGATTAAGATTTTCCTCTAATTCTTTGGGATCGTGGCTTATGACCACAAAGTCATCTGCAAATCGTAAATGGTTTAGGTACTCTCCGTTCACACTGACTCCTTTCTGCAACCAGTCTAATCTTCTGAAAGCTTCCTCAAGGGCAGCAGTAAACAGCTTCGGAGATATTGTGTCTCCTTGTCGAACTCCTCTCTCGATTTTAAATTTCCTACTGTCTTTGTCTAGTCTAATAAAGGAGGTAGCACTCTCGTATATTTTCTTCAAAATCATAATATATGGGGTATCTATGCCTTGTCTTTCCGGTGCCCGAAACATTGCCTTATGCTGTATGGAGTCAAATGCCTTTTCATAATCCACAAATGCCATGCATAATGGTGTTTTATATTCATTTGCTTTCTCCATTAGCTGTGATATTACGTGAAGGTGATCCATAGTTGAGAATCCTGTCCTAAAGCCAGCTTGCTCTTTTGGTTGATTCTCATCAAGTATTCTTTCTAATCTGTTAGTAATGACCCTTGTGAACAACTTGTAGATGTGGGATATCAAGCTAATTGGTCTGTAATTTCCAAGTTCTGATTTATCTCCTTTCTTATGCAGCAAAACTGTGATTGTATTATATTCCACTGCTTAGGCATCACACCTTTTCTAATGCACTTTGTGAAGAGCCTTGCCAGTTTTTGTGTTATGTCTCTTCCTCCCAATTTTAACAACTCTACAGTAACTTCATCTTCCCCTGGGGCTTTCTGATTCTTCATTTTCATCAATGCATGTTCTACTTCATCAGGAAGAATATCGGGTATGTCATATGTCTTGCGAATTTGCGATCCATCTTCCCCACTGCTGGCATCATTCCCTCGCTGCTTGTATAATTCTCTATAGTAGTCTTCTACTATTTGAATTATGCCTTCTCTGCTATTTATAAGTACGCCATTGCTATTCTTCAGTTTCAGTATCATTTTTCTTTCTGTATTATTGCTCATGGCTGCTGATTTAAGTCCTTTGTTTTCCCTTAATGCTTGTTCTACTTTTCTTGTGTTAAATCTTCTTATGTCCTCTCTGAGTCTCTTTCTAATGGCTTTGCATAACTCAGTATACTCAATTTTCTCCTTGTCAGTGTTTCTTAACTAATTTTTTCTTCTTGGGATTTCTTGGGCTTTATCACTTTCAGAAAGTTGTAATATTCCTCGTCGATATCTTGGTCCTGAGCAGTCTGCAGAAGCTCAAACTTGTTCTTAAGTTCCAGTACATACTGCTTTTTCTCCTCTTTTGTTATCTGAAAGACCTTGTATTATTTACTAGAGTCAGTTTTTACCTTTCCTTTCCTACATCAAGTGTAAATCTTACCATTCTGTGATCACTTCAAATATTTACCTTATTCAGGACGGTAACATCATTCACGATATATCTTCTGTTAGTGTAAGAAAAATATAGTATGATCTAAAAAAAATGGTTAGTCTTTACAATGTGGTACTCCTTCCGATTAATCATTGCAAATAGCAGTGATTGATATGACTAGCCTGCTATGGTTAAAGATTAAACTAAATCCACCCCCCCACCACTGTTTGTTTTAAAATCAGGAAGCCATTTTAAAAGAGCAGGGCTGGGTGGGGGAATAAACACTAACTAAGACTGATTATAGCAGGCTAGGCATGGCAATCACTGCTACTCGCAATGATCAATCAGAAGGGGTACCAGATTGTAAAGAGTAATCAAAAAAAAAAAACTTTTGCTACATGCTTTTGGATCATAAGACACAGAGGAATTGTAGGCAATGTTTTCAAAGGAAAATATGTAGTTTGTGCAAATAATTTAAAGATTTCAAAAAAGAATTCTCCAAAATAACCATCATACCATATATCAAAGAGTGTCTTCAAATTTTGGTATCATATCAGCATTATTTTCAATCTATTTTGCTTCAACTCTTCCTTCTGCTCCATATATTAGTAGTGACTAATGATGCAAGAAAGCAAAGATTATAAAGCATCAATAAAAAAAAAAAAAAAACCTTCCCATATCACCTGTCTATCATCTCCAATAATTTGCCTAGTTCTTCCTTGTTTTATTCAAACTACCCACACAACAACAACAGATTCAAGTTTGTTCCAGCAATTGACCACCCACTGGCTGAAGCCAAATTTCACACATCTATTCTGCAATTAATCTTCCTCAATTTGAATTTACGCCCCTCTCATGTGTAATTGGAGCAAGAAGAAGATTGCCATCAACACTGAGCTTGCTCAATCCATTCAAATCTTTAAACACCCCAATCAGATCACCTCACAGGTGCCTGGTCTCCAGATGTTGCAATTTGCAGAACTGAAGCCTTTCATGGTAAAAGCACCCTCTTCCCTTTGTTCCCCTCACCAATCCATCTCTTCTCTCTGTACTCATTCCAGCAGTTCTACATTCTTCCTAAAATGAGGCCTCCAGACCTGAATGCAGTACTCAAGACATGGGATAATCACCTCCTTATCCCTGCTAGCAAAGTTCCAGTATATTATTGACAAAACTCCTGTAGCCTGTCTGCACTGCTCATTGAACTTCATATCTTACTGCACAATTATCCCAAAGTCTTATTCATTTCCCACTACCCTGAGTGTAATACCAGACAGTTGGTATGTTAGTCTGGGATTACTGCTACCCATATGCTATACCTTGCATTTGTCAATGTTTCTACATCAGCATGTTCGGGAGGCAACTAGAGGGAGTAATACTCTTGATTTGATTATCAGCAGTGATTCTTCATGCATTAAGAATCTGCAGATAAATGAACCACTAGGTGGCAGTGATCACAGTTTGCTGAAGTGGGATTTACTCAAAGAGGTAACTACCATTAGGGGGTAAAGGGAAGAGTTATTGCTTCCGTAAAGGCGACTACGATGGACTGAGACAGTATTTAAATTCTATACAGTGGGACCAACTGATGATGTTACCAACAGCAAATTCAAAATGGGAAGCATTCAAAGAACTTATCTTGGAAGCTATTAGGCTTTACATACCAACTAAGAAATATTGTTCAAGGTTTAGGCCAAAATGGATGTCAGATGAACTAATGAGGCATATGGCAGAGAAGAAAAATGCATGGGATACTTACAAATTAACACATGACACAGAAGCCTATGATAGATACAAGTTGATATGCAACCAAGTTACAAAGGAGGTTAGGCAGGCAAAGGCAGATTACGAGAAATCCTTGGCAAGGGATGCAAAGAAAAACAGCAAAGAGTTCTTTACTTATGTAAACTCTAGAAGGAAGGGGATGAATTAGATTGGTCCACTTGATATTGATGGGTCAACTGTTGATGATCCTGCTCAGGCAGCTAACAAACTAAATGAATATTTTGCATCGACATTCACACATGAGGAGTTATTGAGCGAGGGGAATGCCAGAGGTGTATTCAACTCTAACAGTAAGCTACAGAATCTTGAAATAACTGGGAGTAAAGTGGAGGAGAAACTGTTGAAGATAAACACAAGAAAGGCACCCGGGGTGGATGGGATCTATCCAGTTATATTAAAGGAGGCAGCAAAGGAAGTAAGCAAACCCCTAGCCATAATTATGAGAGCTTCCTTGGACTCAGGGGAGGTACCCATAGACTGGAAATGTGCAAATGTGACCCCAATTCACAAAGGAGGATCAAAGGCTGACACAAGTAATTATAGACCTGTGAGCTTAACTTCTGTTCCAGGAAAATTAATGGAGGCACTGGTTAAAGAAGCACTGCAGGATCATTTAGACAAGACTTCAGTTATAGCTCGGACACAGCATGGTTTTGTTAAGGGGAAGTCTTGCCTGACCAATTTGATTGGATACTATGATGCAGTCACAAAAGAACTGGATGCAGGGAATAGCTTTGATATTATATACTTGGATCTTAGAAAGGCTTTTGATACTGTTGCACATGGAAGACTGCTACACAAATTGGAGCAGTGTGACATTGGAGGCAAATTGCTGCTATGGATAAAGGGGTGGTTGAGGGGGAGAAGACAGAGAGTGGTAATCAATGGACAGTGCTCATCGTGGACTAATGTTATTAGTGGAGTCCCTCAGGGCTCAGTGTTGGGTCCATTATTGTTTTCTGTATTTATAAATGATATTGATGATGGTATATCAAGCTTAATGTCCAAGTTTGCAGACGATACAAAGGTTGGCAGGGTTGTCAAGGACACTACTGACACTATGCTGCTGCAACAGGATCTGGAAAGGTTGAGCAGATGGGCTGAGAGGTGGCAAATGAAGTTTAACATTGACAAATGTAAAGTACTACACATGGGAAACAGCAACCCCAGAGCAACGTATCAACTCTGTGATACTACACTGACAGTGGTAGAGAATGAAAGGGACTTGGGGGTGGTTGTGCAGGCAGATATGAAGTTCTCTGAGCAGTGCAGATGGGCTGCAAGAGTAGCTCATGGAGTATTGTCAATGATATACAGGAATTTTTCCAGCAGGGATAAGGAGGTGATTATTCCCTTGTATAAGGCAATGGTCAGGCCACACCTAGAGTACTGTATACAGGTCTGGGGGCCTCATTTCAAGAAGGATGTAGAGCTGCTGGAACGAGTACAGAGAAGCGCAACAAGATTAGTGAATGGAACAAAGGGGTGCTCTTATGAAGAAAGGCTTAAGTTTTGCAAATTACAGTGTCTGGAGACTAGGCACCAGCGAGGTGATCTGATAGAGGTGTATAAAGCCTTGAATGGTTTGAGCATGCTCAATGCTGATGGGATTCTTCCTCTAGCTCAGAATAATCACCTGAGAGGGCATAAATTCAAATTGAGGAAAGACAGATGTAGGACAGACGTGCGGAAATTTACCTTTAGCCAGCGGGTGGTTGGTTGGTGGAACAGACTTCCATCCCTTGTAGTGGAGGTTGATAGCCTAAATAACTTTAAGGCTCAGCTGGACAGGTATTTTGAACGAACAGAGGGGTGAAGTGGAAGTGGGTTTTTTTTTTTGGCTGATGCTGCATAAGCTTGCTTTCTTGCATCAAATGCCTCTACTAATGCTAAACTTCAACTGCCATTTCTCAGCCATTCTGACTAATTTTTCTAGAACTTGTTGTAGTAGCATATGCACAGATTACTGTCATTAACCACCCTGCTGGAATTTGTGTTATCTGCAAATTAGTCATTAAGCCTGATATACCTTCATTTATAAATACAGTAAACAACAATGGGCCAAGCACTGAACCCTAGGGAACTACACTAATAATGTTAGTCCATAAAAAAGGCAGTGTCTATTAATGACCACTCTGTGTAATCCCAATCAACCATCCCTTTATTCAAACCAATAACATGCTCTTAATGCCACACTGCTCCAATTTGAACAGCAGTATTCCGTGTGCAACAGTATCAAAAGTTTTCCGAAAATCCAAGTGCCTGATTTCTTTGTTCCTTTACACATCGCACAGGCTATCCATATATAGCTGAAGCACTAGATATTATGTTTATTGACATATGATGATTAGAGAATTGAGTGCTCACTTATTAAATCAAGTAAAATCAACATACTCTCTGTAGTAAGTCTAGAGAGCTGGCAGCTATACTTATACAGTTGAACAATCATCTCTTTGTCCCTAATAGCAAGATTCCTATATAACACTGATAGAACCAAATGAGCTGGTTCAGCAGCCTGTCTTCACTACTTCATATCAGACTGCATAATTACTCCACTGCTAGAACCCAATGAACTGACCTAGCAGCCTGTCTGCACTCTCAGAGAACTTCATGCCTGACTGTACAATTACCCCAAGGTCTTTTACTTTCTCTGCTACCTCAAATTTTGTACCACCAAAATGGCATTTTATTCTGGAATTGTTACTACCCAAATGAAGTACGTTGTATTTATTTTAAGCATGCCTACCTAATTTATCCAGGTCTTGTTGGAATCATTAATAAATATTAAAAACAGTAAGGCGACCCAACACAGAATACTGAGAGGAGCATGCTAATAACAGCAGTCCATGAAAAGCAGTGGTCATTAATAACAATCATATCTGCTTTTGAGGCTACTTTAAAGTGCATCACTTTTTGGGAGCTGCTAAATGGAACCTTCTTTATTGCTTAAAAGGTGTTTTTTGTGGCCATAGAAGACATCTCCAAAACTATCAAAAAACCCAACCCAGCAGGGACAGAAGAACCTTCATGTGCATACCTTACATACCTACAGTCAGCACTAAAATAGCAAAAGAAGCTAGGAAATTTTGTATCACCACCTGGAAAAAAGGTAGCGATACCAAAGCCTGGGCTGTTGTTTTAAGATCGGCCTCCATCAAGCAGATTTTAAAACAAGAGCCCGATAACCCTTCAGCTCTAGAGGTCCTATCTATAAAACAGACTGTAGGTACAAGGGGTACATACATAGGAGAATCATACAGAAGGCTAAACTGCAGAATCAAAGAGCATAAAAAAAAAAAAAAAAAGATGTGCAATATGGAAGAGTTCTAAAGTCCAACACAGCCCTACATGCATTCCAATGTGGTGACTCTTGGGATTTCGATAGCAGCAGAATGCTTTCTACTGACAACCAATACAAATACAACAGGAGGAAATTTAAAGAAGCTTTCTTCAATAAAATGTACCTCCACAATCAACAGAAAACAGGAAGTTCAATTCAACCCACAATATTTTAAACTTTTTGATAAGAAAATTGAAGAAATGAAAAACCAAAAACAAAATAGTCCAGATATCCAGAGAAGCAGCCCACATACAACCCCCCCCCCATCGAACCAGACTGCACACCTACCCTGGTATTCGGAGTATAAGTGCAAAGGTCCTCACTACACAAGAACCACCGGATCCGTAGAAAACTTAGCAACATTCAATTGACTAATGAAGAAGAAGAAAAAGATCATTTTTATTGCAACAATAATATGTACAAAATATAGTTTATGTTGCAACCTACCTGTCACGGCCACAGGCCAGGGATTTACATCTTCAGGGATCAATGAATTTAAATTATAAATGAAAAGATAAACAGTATTTACAAACATAATATACATAGTAGCTAATATTTAAATAGAACAAAGGGGGTTGAAAAACAAGCAATGAATAAAAAAGACTGCATGCCCCTTCAGGTTGAAATACACTTGTCTGTTTGACAAAGTATGTACATAAGAGCAGCTTGTCACATCATTGGCATCAACACACAGCAAAAGAAAGCATCTTCATATTCCAAGAGTTGTAATCCAGCGAGGTTTGCGATTCCAGAAAACAAATGACAAGACAGCACTAACATGACTGTTGGTGTTACAAGGATAACACTTGCTTTTCGGAGAGCTTGTGTATGCAAACTTGTGAATGTCGGCATAGAGTTTGCAAACCTGAGACAACTTCAGTAACCGATGGATATGTTACATAATATACATCCAGACTACTTCACTTTGATCTTAGCCAAAAGGCTCAGAAGAGGTTACATCCAGACTACTGGAAGGCAAAAGCACAGTTCTAAATTTTCAGTTCAGCGAGGATTCCCTTCCTGTATTTTTTATTGTTGAACACTTCTTGGAGGTCACTGTTGTTCGCTTGCAGTGAGAGCAGCATTTGCTTTGGCAGGAATCTGTTGGCGAGTACTAGCCGGTTATGGTCTGCCATGCTGCAAATCGGAGATAAGGGGGAGGGATGCACCAAGAGCAGTGATCCCAGACATATGGCACTGTAATTTTACCCACGTCCATCTTGATTGTGAATAGCAGCCTTCTTTCTCTGATGTAAGATTGGAGACTGTGCAGTTGAAGGGCATTTGCTCAACTGTGTTGCTCTGAGAGCTGGGGGAAGGTGAAGTAATGGTCTGAATCCATCACCTATTAATTAATTGCTGGCAGCACCCCTTGCCTGTATGCACTTCAAGTAAGAATGTAAAATTTTTGTATTTCATTTTACTTAATTTAATATCTATTGTAACAGTAATTCAAACTTAATACTTTAGACTTATTAGCCACAATTAATAAACTTATTGGAATTGTATATATGTTATTGTAATATTCAAATTCAAAAATAACCCATTATATTTCTGCATCCCCCAACAGCATGGTGTGATGATATGTATCAGTAAGATGACTGAAACATCACCTTAAATTGTAGTGATTTAGGCAATTAATGTAATAAATAATATTATTAATTTCACATGGTAGATGAGTGGCATTAATTATAGTAATAATCTTAATGGAAAACAACTAAGTAATGTCCTTCTCTAACTATATTAAATCTGAGAATCCTTCTTGGCAAAACTACACACATGAGAGGGTATAAATTCAACTGGAGAAAGGATGGCTACAGAATAGATAAGCAGAAATATGCATTCAGCCAGCATTTAGTTAACTGTAAGTTTGTTTCTGCTGATGATGGATAAGCTTGCTTTCCTCCATCATTCACAGACTGATAGATTCGTAGACTAAAAGATTAACAGTAGCCACAGACAGAGGTGAAAGAGATTCTTGCACTGCTTCTATTAGATTGAGGGGCAGCCTGGAAAGCAGAGTGCTGGCGATTTCAGGGACTGGTGGGCGTCATCATGGAACAAGTAAATACATGGGCAGTGTTAGGGTAGCTAAGAATAAGAACAGGTGCATATACATGCATGTAAACCAATGCTAGGAGTATAGTAAATAAATTTGATGAATTTGAAGTGCTGGTCAAGACATCAAAGGCAGATATTGTTGGGATATCGGAGACATGGTGTTACACAGATATAAGCAGTGTAGAACTGGAATATGTGGAGTGCAATGTGTATGTTTGTGTGTTTGTTATTTGGTTTTTAGGAGCATTAGCAACTAAGGCCATACTGCTCTGGGGATGTGCGGTGGTCATTACCCAACCTTTCCACATCCTCTGTATTTCGTGGTCATGGGCTCGAACCCCGGTCTAATCAAGAAGCGTGTGCTATGCACTGCTGCTCCTGCTCACCTGGCTACAGAGGCGCCGTGCAATGTGTACAGAAATCATAGAGCATAGGAATGAAGGTGGAGTTACACTGTTAGTTAAGAAACACATAAAATCTAAGGAAGTGCATCCAGTTGACATGGGTAGACCGTGCAATGCTGAGTCAATTTGGTGTGACAAAAGCACTGGGAAAGAAAAATTGAGATTAGGAGTGTGTTATAGGCCTAATGACTCTGATGAGTACAATGAACAACTGTACAGAGAAATAGAGTGGGCAAGTAAATCAGACTGTCTTATAATGGGGGATTTTAACTTCCCAGATATTTACTGGAACTTGGGAGTTGGTCACTCACATACTAGCAAGGCTTTTGTGGATTTATTGGATGATTGTTTTTTACAGCAGCATGTTCGAGAGGCAACTAGATGGAGTAATACTTGATCTGATTAAAGGTGACTACAGTGGTCTCAGACAGTTTTTAAATTCAATACAATGGGACCAACAGATGATGTTACCAAGAGCAAATTCTAAATGGGAAGCATTCAAGGAAGAAATTTTGGAAACTACTAGGTTTTTTGTGACCCAATGTGACCAATTTGCAAAAAAAGAATCAAAGGAATCAATCAAAAGAATCAAAGAATCAAGTAATTACAGCCCTGTTAGTTTATCTTGTGTTCTGGGGAAATTAATGGAGGCACTGGTTAAAGAAGCACTGCAGGATCATCTGGACATGATTGCAGTTATAGTTCAGACAATGCATGGGTGTTTTAAGTGGAAATCTTGTATGACAAATTTGATTGGATATTATAAAGTCATCACAAAAGAACTGGATGAAAAAAAAAAATTTGATATCATATAGTCTGATTTTAGGAAAGCTTTTAATATTGTACATGGAAAACTGCTGTACAAATTGGAGCAGTATGGTATTAAGGGCAAATTGCTGTGATAGATAAAGGGATGATTGGGTGGGAGAAGACAGAGAATGGTAATCAATGGAACTGATCTTCGTGGATTAATGTCATTAGTGGAGTCCCCCAGGGTTGGGTCCACTGTTGTTTTCTGTATTTATTAATGATGACATTGATGAAGGTATACCAGGTTTAATGTCCAAGTTTGCAGATGATACAAAGGTTGGCAGGGTTGTTAATGCCACTAATGGCAATATGCTATTGCAACAGGATCTATAAAAGTTGAGCAGATGGGCTGAGAGGTGGCAACTGAAGTTTAGCATTAACAAATGTAAAGTAGCGGTAACCCCACATTAATTTGAAAGTGTCTGCAATTCTGCCCAGACACGATAGGAGGGAGTATATGATGAGAGCCTTGTCGATCAATTCAGCCCTGGAGGGATTGTGCAAGGCTCAAGGGGTAGAATTTTTTTTCAGCCTGGTCTGTACTTGTTAACAGGAGAGATTGCTTCTACAGGGATGGGATACACTTAAATAGAAAGGGTGCAAGAATTTTTGCTGATGCTGTCGAGGCAATGTTAGGTGGGTCGGAAAATTGCTAGTTGGGGGGGATACAAGAACTAATAGATTAACAGTAGCCACTGGCAGAGGTGGAAGTGATTCTTGCACTGTTTCTATTGAAATGAGCAGAAGCCTGAAAAACAAGATGCAGGATATTTCAGAGACTGCTGGGAGTCATTGCGGTACAAGTAAACACATGGGTTGTGTTAGGGTAGCTAAGAATAGAAACAGGTGCATGTATACCTGCGTGTACACCAATGCTAGGAGTTTGGTAAATAAATTTGATGAATTTAAGGTATTGCTCAAAACATCAAAGGCAGATATTGTTGGGATATCAGAGACGTGGTGTCACACAGATATAAGTAATGCGGAACTGGAATTTGGGGAATACAATGTGTATAGAAAGGATAGACAGGACAGGAGGGGAGGAGGGGTTATGCTATTAGTTAAGAAACACATAAAGTCCAAGGAAGCGAAGCCAGTCGACATCGATGGACAGGGCAGTGTCGAGTGAGTTTGGTGTGACATAAGCATAGGGAAATCAAAATTGAGAGTAGGAGTGTGCTATAGGCCAAATGACTCTGATGAGTATAATAAGATATTGTACAGGGAAATAGAGTGGGCCAGTAAATCAGAGAGTCTTATAATGGGGGATTTTAATTTCCCAGATACTGACTGGAATTTGTGGGTTGGTCACTCGCACACTATCAAGGCTTTTGGGGATTTATTGGATGATTGTTTTCTACATCAGCATGTTCGTGAGGCAACAAGAGGGAGCAATACTCTTGATCTGATTATCAGTAGTGATTCTTCATGCATTAAGAATCTGCAGATAAATGAACCACTAGGTGGCAGTGATCACAGTGTGTTGAAGTGGGATTTACTCAAGGAGGTAACTACCATCCGAGGTAAAGGGAAGGGTTTTTGTTTTCGTAAAGGCGACTATGATGGTCTGAGACAGTATTTAAATTCTATACAGTGGGACCAACTGATGATGTTACCATTAGCATTTAGCAAACTCAAAATGGGAAGCATTCAAGGAACTAATCTTGGAGGCTACCAGGCTTTACATACCAACTAAGAAATATTGTTCAAGGTTTAGGCCTAAATGGTTGTCAGATGAACTAATGAGACATGTGGCAGAGAAGAAAAATGCATGGGATACATACAAATTAATGGGTGACATGGAAGCCTATGATAGATATAAGTTGGTCTGTAACCAAGTCACAAAGGAGATTAGGCAGGCAAAGGCAGACTACGAAAAATCCTTGGCGAAGGATGCAAAGAAAAACAGAAAAGAGTTCTTTACATATTTAAACTCAAGAAGGAAAGGGATGAATCAGATTGGTCCACTGGATATTGATGGTTCAACAGTTGAGGATCCTGCTCAGGTGGCTAACAATCTAAACGAGTATTTTGCATCTACATTCACGCATGAGGAGTTATTCAGGAAGGAGAATGATGTAGGTAAAGTAAACATTGGCAGTGAGCTGGATGATTTTGTAATAAATGAGAGGAAAGTGGAGGAGAGATTGTTGAGGATAAACATAAAAAAGGCACCTGGGGTGGATGGGATCTATCCAGTTATATTAAAGGAGGCAGCAAAGGAAGTAAGCAAACCCCTAGCCATAATTATGAGAGCTTCTTTGGACTCAGGGGAAGTACCCATAGACTGGAGATGTGCAAATGTAACCCCAATTCACAAAGGAGGATCAAAGGCTGACACAAGTAATTATAGACCTGTTAGTTTAACTTCTGTTCCAGGTAAATTAATGGAGGCACTGGTTAAAGAAGCACTTCAGGATCATCTAGTCAAGAATTCAGTTATAGCTCAGACGCAGCATGGTTTTGTTAAGGGCAGGTCTTGCCTGACCAATTTGATTGGATACTATGATGTAGTCACAAAAGAACTGGATGCAGGGAATAACTTTGACATTATATATTTGGATCTTAGAAAGGCTTTTGATACTGTTGCACATGGAAGACTGCTGCACAAATTGGAGCAGTGTGGCATTGGAGGCAAATTGCTGCTATGGATAAGGGGATGGTTGAGTGACAGAAGACAGAGAGTGGTAATCAATGGACACTGCTCAACGTGGACTAATGTTATTAGTGGAGTTCCTCAGGGTTCAGTGTTGGGTCCGTTGTTGTTTTCGGTGTTTATGAATGATATTGATGATGGGATATCAAGTTTAATGTCCAAGTTTGCAGATGATACAATGGTTGGCAGGGTTGTTAAGGACACTACTGACGCTATGCTGCTGCAACAGGATCTGGAAAGGTTGAACAGATGGGCTGAGAGGTGGCAAATGAAGTTTAACATTGACAAATGTAAAGTACTACATATGGGAAACAGTAACCCCAGAGCAACGTATCAACTCTGCGGTACTACACTGACAGTGGTGGAGAATGAAAAGGACCTGGGGGTAATTGTGCAGGCAGATATGAAGTTCTCTGAGCAGTGCAGACGAGCTGCAAGAGTAGCTCATGGTGTCTTGTCAATGATATACAGGAATTTTTCTAGCAGGGATAAGGAGGTGATTATTCCCTTGTATAAGGCAATGGTTAGGCCACATCTTGAGTACTGTATACAGGTCTGGAGGCCTCATTTCAAGAAGGATGTAGAGCTGCTGGAATGGGTACAGAGAAGGGCAACAAGATTAGTGAATGGAACAAAGGGTTGCTCTTATGAAGAAAGGCTTAAGTTTTGCAAATTACAGAGTCTGGAGACTAGGCACCGGCGAGGTGATCTGATAGAGGTGTATAAGGCTTTGAATAATTTGAGCATGCTCAATGCCAATGGGATTCTTCATCTTGCTCAGAAAAATCACCTCAGAGGGCATAAATTCAAATTGAGGAAGGACGGATGCCGGATAGATGTGCGGAAATTTGCCTTTGGCCAGCGGGTGGTTGGTTGGTGGAACCGACTTCCATCACTTGTTGTTGAAGTTGATAGCCTAAACAAATTTAAAGCTCAACTGGACAGGTATTTCGAACGAACGGAGGGGTGAAATGGGAGTGGTGTGTGTTTTTGTTTTTTTTCTTTTTTTTTTTTTTTTTTGGCTGATGCTGAATAAGCTTGCTTTCTTGCATCATATGCCTCTACTAATGCTAACATACCAACTGTGTGGTACTACACTAGGGATATTGGACAGTGAAAATAACCTGGGGGTAATTGTGCAGTCAGATATGAAGTTTTCTGACAGTGTAGACAGGCTGCAAGAGTAGTTCATGGTCTCTTGTCAATGATATACAGGAATTTTGCTAGCAGGGATAAGGAGGTAACTGTCCTCTTGTATAAGGCAATGGTCAGGCCACACCTTGAGTACTGCATACAGCTCTGGAGGCCTCATTTTAGGAAGGATGTAGAGCTGCTGAAACGAGTAGTGAGAAGGGCAACGAGATTGATGAGGGGAACAAAGGGTTGCTCTTACCAAGAAAGGTTCTGCAAATTGCAGTATCTGGAGACTAGGCACTTAGGAGGTGATCTGATTGAGGTGTATAATGCTTTGAATGGTTTGAACAAGCTCAATGCTGATGGAATTCTTGCTCAGATTACACACCTGAGGGGGGGGTATATTCAAATTGAGGAAAAACAGTTGTAGAATAGACTTGCGGAAATTTTCCTTTAGCCAAAGGGTAGTTGATAGTTGGAACAAACTTCCATCTGTTGTAGTGGATGTTGACAACTTAAATAAGTTCAAGGCAGAACCAGACAAGCATTTGGAGTGAATGAATGGGTGAAATGGGAAGGTTTTTTTCATCATATGCCTGTACTAATACTAACAACTCTCAACCATTTCTCTATCTATAAAAGAACTTGCCTTTAATATCATACTGCTCCAATCTGAATAGCATTCATGTGGAATGGTATTAAAAGCTTTAATGAAATGTAAACATATGATGTCAAAATTATTTTCTGCATCCAAGCTCCCTTGTGACTATTTCATAGTATTTATTTTATTGTTATTTGGTTTTTAGGAGCATTAGCAACTAAGGCCATATTGCTGCGGGAATATGCAATGGTCATTCCCTGAACTTTCTGCATCCTCTATTTGGTGGTCATGGGCTCGAACTCCAGTCTAATCAAGAAGCGTGTGCTATGCACTGCTGCTCCTGCCCACCTGGCTACGGAGGCACCAATTTCATAGTATCTAATCACATTAATCAGATAAAAGATCTTCCTGAACTAGTCTTTGTGTTGATTTCAATGAAACATTAACAATAATTATGCTCCTGTCAAGATGATCCTTCATTACTTCTTTAACCAGTGACTTCATTACATTCTCTGGCACAGAAATCAAGCTTACAAGTCTGTAATTAATCCCTTTGGCCTCTGATACCCCACTGTGTATAGGAATGATATTTGCACATCTGTATGTAGGAAAATCCCTGAATTAAAACTCATGAAAAAGTTGTTTTGCTGAGCAATTAACCACTTGAGAAATTGTTGATAAACTAGGAATCTCGTTTGGATCATGACAGGCAACATTGACTAAAAACCTTGATATCCATTAAGTTAGCAAAATCTGTTCCAATATTGTTGAATAATGATGAAAAGATTCAACAACAGAAAATGAGTGAGAAGCTAAAATGAAGCTGTTACATGGTGAAACATAGATATGACACAGAAATGAAATTTATGTCATCCCAGTAAAGTCATCAAATTCACCTGCATTGAGAAAAAAAAAAAAAAGTACAACAGGTTCAGTTAAATGTAAAAATTGTGTTGCTCTTTTCTCTCTTTTTTTTCTACATCCAGGGTATTATATATGCTCTTCATATATTTGTTCTAATATAAAGGGGTTCTAATTCAATTGAAAGAAAAATCTGGGTTAAGTGCAACTAGCTGTTTAAAAATGGCGGGTGGCTTCTCCACCATGACTATGATCCTTAACACACTGCACTCTCCACTGAAGAAAAATTTGGCCAAAAAAAAAATTCTGTAATATCCTATTATTCATTTTCACCTGATCTTGCCCCAAATGATTTTTTTTTTGCTCCAAACTAAATGAAGCTGAAAGTAGAAAGATCAAAGGTTTGTTGACGTTCCAACCATCCAATTGAATGGGACAGCAGAATTCACCAGCTCACTGCTGAAGACATCCAACGACTGCACGATCTGACACCAACAATTATAAACTTTTATTAAAATTAAAATAAAATAAAATAAATTAGAGTTGTTAAGATAATAATAATAAAATGAAATAAAATAAGTAAAATGAATAGCACAATTACACCGGATAAAACTGATAAAATAAAGATACATGTCTGTACAATAAAAATAAAATAATGTGGATAAAACACCGAAGCTTTTATCTGGTGTTTTATCTACTTTGTTTTATTTTATTTTATTTTATTGTATTTTATTTTTATTGTACAGACAGGTATCTTGTTTTATCTGGTGTAATTGTGCTAGTCATTTTACTTATTTTATTTCATTTTATTATTATTATCTTAACAATTCTAATTTATTTTATTTAATAAAAAGTTTATAACAGTTGGTGTAGGATTGTGCAGTCATTGTGAACATGAACATTCCCAACCCCACAGGCCTATTAGAAGACATCCAGTGAAGCTTCCAGAAGTGGCTGAAACATTGAGACAACAGGAAATGGGGGGAACTACTTTAGAGGGGGACTGCTTATAAAAAAGTTGTACATATCCAAATTTTTCTAAGAAAACTAGTCTCTGAATCTCTGTGATCCAGCTTGTTCCATTACTATTTGTGCTATTACATGGAGTGTTGCATCCCCTGAAAAACAGTAAGAAAGGAGAAAGTATTTACATATCATCATCAAGGTTTGCCTGGAAGATGGTCAGAACAAAGTTGCAGATAAACTTTGCAAGATAGAACTGCAAGCCTAAGAAACTAGACTGAGGACATGGATGCATACTGCTGAAGAAGTAGCAAAATCTGAGTGATATCATGTTCACTTCAAAATAAACTAACTAATGGATATGTCTTGTTTAATAAATCATCTGCTTACAGAATGATTAAGCAAAATGATCTGGGAAATCCTTAGAAACAAGAACAGCTACTTGCAATCTCAAAGAGACAAATGAATGATTAATAAAAGAAGTTTAAGTAGGGTAATATATCTTCAATTTGCCTTGTAGTAGTTATAGTAAAGAAAGAAAAAGAAAAATTGAAAATAAGATTGGCTCTCCTATCCAATTCTTTAAGAGGATACAAAAAGATAAAAAAAAGAAATGCAGTTTAAGATAAGCAACATAATGAATAAAGATGGGGTAAAACCAAGAAGGAGAAAATGAAAGCAATGCATAATATATGTTTTTATATGAAAAGATATGACATTATCTAAATACAGTCATATACAGAATATTTCTAGATACATAAAAACAAGACAACATCAACTTAATTATAAAAGAAATATGTCCACCTAATGATATCACTGATGATATCTTGTAGGCAACAAAAAGCCTCATCATTCTGTGGGGAAAATCTGAAAGAGATAATGCCACAAATTAGTGTCTATAATAAATGTATCCACAGAAGTAACCAAAAACCAGTTGAATGATTAATGAATAATCACTCAAGATTTACCTTAACTTTGAATTAGATAGTATGAATAAAACTAGTCCAAAAGTGGGAGAAAAAATGCAATACACAAAAAATAAAAGATATTGCATACTAATGAACTAATAATCTTTTTCAATGGTAAACTACAGAATAAGAATAGCAACTTAAAATAGTTATTAAAAAAAGATTTGTTCAAGATAGAAAAGTGTGGTAAGAAACTGAAACATTAACAAAGATGTCTCTTAGCAATATATCCACACACTACTGAATGAAAAATAAATGCAGCGAAAACTCTCACTTTCATATATGGTTTTGCATACTATAACTAACTGTTATTTAGCACATTAACTGCTGAGAGACTCAACAGTTTCATTTCACCCTTTGCACTTTGACGTCTTGAAATCCACATGCAGTTTACACACATCTCTGTGAGATGACAGATGCTTCCCATTGTGCATTGTATCATATGGATTTTTCAAGTAGGTGGCTTGGGGAACCCAAATATGATTTTACCCTGAAGTTATGCAGGATAAAATCATAAACCATCTAAGTTATTCTACTGAACATCCCTTTTTACGTTTCATTCATTATATTCTAAAGGGATATCTATATGAAAGTTCTGAAAAATACCGTAATACAGTAAATAAATACGGTTAATAAAGCATAATATTTCAAATTGATTAAGAAAAATAAAGTTAGATAAGAGAAATTTTTTAAATTTATAAAAATCTTTATACTCCCAACTCATTATTGTTTTACTTGCATACACTTTTACACGGAAAAGTCAAAGTCCTTGTAAAAACCTTTGCCCACATATTACTGATTTTTTGGTTTTTCATTTAACACAGTAACCCATCAAACAAAACACTTCATTTACTGTTTTCACTTGGAGATGGGACTTAAATGATTCTTGCTGATCATTGTATTGTATGGTTGTTTCAAGTTGGTGGAAGGTGCAATATGGCCTAAGTAGAACTTATGCTATAAACTCCCATAATAATAAGAACAAAAGGTAAGTG
This sequence comes from Mastigoproctus giganteus, assembly GCF_048544385.1. Lineage (NCBI taxonomy): Eukaryota > Metazoa > Arthropoda > Arachnida > Uropygi > Thelyphonidae > Mastigoproctus > Mastigoproctus giganteus. Next base: position 76,350,505 of record NC_143583.1, read on the forward strand.
GCCTAGGAAGTTCAAATATTATTTCAGACTGCAATTTGCGGCTTTTATTTATTATAAGTAAACATAATTACTATTTCTGTTATGCCATGCAAGTTCACAAACTCATATCACCTGGAGAAAGAACTAGCATAATGTAAACATGTGGTATGTCATAGGCATTAAAAAACTAGTATATCTCATAGCTGGAAGAGCATCCTTTTTTTTTATTTTTCTTTTTTATTATAACTGGGACTCATGGCACATAGAGGAGAAAAAAAAAAAAAAAAACCTGTAAGAATAACAAATTTTTCCATTTTCATCCTATGAGTAGCTTAAGTACGCAGATTACACCATAATAATAACAAAAAAATAAAAAAATAATAAAAAACTAGTGATGCAAGTATAATTTTTTTTTTTTTTTTAACATTACAGCAGTTAATGTGGTAATGATCTTAACTTTTATAAAGTAAACTCTGAAATCCAGCATCCTTGAGGAATGTGAGAGGTGTTGGATTTTTGAGAGGCATATCTAATAGCTGAGCATTCCTTTAGTCTATTTTTGCAGCCAGCAGGATTTAAACTGCTTGGATAATGCAATCATCTTAATTCTCATAGTAGAGTAAACTTGCCTTTGTAACAAGCTGCTCACATATGTTGTTGTTGTTTTGGTTTTTAGGAGATTAGCAACTAAGGCCATATTGCTCCGGGGATATGCGGTGGTCATTCTCTGACCTTTCCGCATCCTCCGTATTTGGTGGTCACAGGCTTGAACCCCAGTCTAATCAAGAAACAGCTGCTCACGTATTGCAATACTTTCAACAGATAGCTTTAGCTATATTACAACTCTGAAAAGTGATTTCATATACCACATGGAAGCTCACAAACCACTTCTTTACAACTGTTTTGACTGTATATTGTCAGTTAGTACCGAAGGCTGTCACAGTGAAGTCTTATCTTTTAAACAAATGGTCAATTAACCTTATAGTAAGAACATCTGTTTTAAAGCAGTGCAATGCCAGGCTAACCCACTGCAAAAGAAAATTCATTGTGCTATAAGAATTAGGATTACTGCATTATCTAGATTCCATTTTATTATTAAATCCTGCTGGCTACAAAAACAGATTAAAGGAGAGGACAGTCCTGCAAGTATAATATAAATATCATGATTCCAATTTGCCCCTAATTGATTACAGTAAGTGGGAAGGAAACTAACCAGGGAAAACAAAATTTTTAAATCAAGTAGATGGCTATTATTGTATCAGCATGTTAGAGAAGGTACCAGAGGCAAAAATAATTTAGACACCTGATCATCTCCCATGAAGCAGATGACATCACAGGGCTGACAGTAAGGAACCATTGGCAGAGAGCAATTGGAGAGTTTTAAGTTAGATGATGAGGAGAGACGGAGCAATTGTTAAAGGCAAAAGAATGGGTTTCAATTTCAGGAAAGGGGATTATTACAACTTAAGGTATTATGTGGCCTCTATCAACTGAGGAGACAGATCACAGTGTGAATAATTTACAATTATGGTATAACTTTAAAGCTATAGTCACAGAATCACTGAAAGAATATATCAGATTTTACAGTACAGGGAGGATTCTGAAATGGATGAATAATGAACTGATCAGTTTAATAGAGCAGAAAAGGATGGCATAGAAAAGTTATAGAGTGATAAAAAGTACTGAAGTCTGTAACAGTACAAATTGATCTATAACAATACCACAGAAAAGATTAGGCTGGAAAAACCAGATTAAGAGAAATCATTGAGTTTGAGAGCAAAGAATAGAAAAAAGGGAGATTTTTTACGTATGTGAATACTAAGAAGAAAAGAAAAAAATCTGCCTGGACCCTTGCACAACGGATGTGGGAAGTTATGAATAACTCTGATGGTGTTGCAGATAAACTGAAGGGGTACATTATATTGGTATTTACATATATAATATCGGTGTAAAAATACCACAGACAACCCTTAAAGGAAAAACCTGTGATAATAGTGCAAAGGCCATAATTTCAACTGTATCTCATATTGTACTCATCCTTCACAACGAGTTACCGTGTCGAAGTAATAGTGTTGAAGTTTGCAGATGATACAAAGGTTGGCAGGGTTGTTAATGACAGTAACGGCAGTGTGCTACTGCAACAGGATCTAGATAATTTGGGCAGATGGGATAAGAAATGGCAAATGAAGCTTAATCTTGACAAATCCTAAGTGCTGCATATGGGTAGAGGTAACCCCAGAGAAACGTACCAACTGTGTGGTACTACACTTAAGGTGGTAGAAAATGAAAAAGACCTGGGAGTAATTGTGCAGTCAGATATGAAGTTTTCTGAGCAATGCAGACAGGCTGCCAGGGCAGGTCATGGAGTTTTGTCAATGATATATAGGGATTTTGCTAGCAGGGAAAAGGAGGTGATTGTCCCTCTGTATAAGGCAATGGTCAGGCCACGCCATGAGTGCTGCGTACAGGTCTGGAGGCCTCATTTTAAGAAGGATGTAGATTTGCTTGAGCGTGTACAGAGAAAGGCAACAAGATTGGTGAGGGGAATGAAGGGATCCTCTTACCAAGAGAGGTTTAAGTTCTGCAAATTCCAGTGGCTGGAGACTAGGTACCTGCACGGTGATCTGATTGAGGTGTATAAAGCCTTGAATGGGTTGAGCACGCTGAATTCTGATGGGATCCTTCCACTTGTTCAGATTACGAACCTAAGGGGGCATAAATTCAAATTAAGAAAAGACAGATGTAGAATAGATGTCTGGAAATTTGCCTTTAGCCAGCGGGTGGTTAATTGCTGGAACAAACTTCCATCTGTCATTGTGGAAGTTGATAGGTTAAATTTAAGGAGGAACTGGACAGGCATTTGGAGGGAATGGTGTGATTTTTTTTTTTTTTTGGCTGATGCTGCATAAGCTCATACACTTGCTTTCTTGCATCACATGCCACTACTACTACTACCACCGTGTTTTGCACTACCTCGAATAAGTAATGCTTCACTAATAGAGAAAGATGTCTCCGTAACCAGGTGGGAAGCAGCAGCAATGCGTAGCACGCGCTTCTTGATTAGACCGGGGTTCGAGCCCGTCACTACCAAATACGGAGGATGCGGAAAGGTCAAGGGAATGACCACCGCATATTCCCGGAGCAATATGGCCTTAGTTGCTAATGCTCCTAAAAACCAAACAACAACAACAACTAATAATGTTACTTATGACTAGTGTTACTTATACTTATCTGGGACAAGTCATCAGCTGTAATAATGATAAATGGCTGGAAGTCAAGAGAAGAATAAATTTTGGATGGATAGTATTCAGGAAATAGAGTCACATACTGAGGAGCAATTTGTCTGAAACGTAAAATAATGAACCACTGTATACAACCCACCATGACTTATGGAAGTGAAACTTGGGCACTCACCAAAAGAATGGAAGAGAAGCTGAGAACTACACAGTGAAGAATGGAACGAATTATATTGGGAATCAGACTGTTAGATAAGAAGAGAAACACGTGGATTAGGCAGCAAACTCAAGTAAAGGACATTCTTATCAAAACTAAAGAACTAAAATGGTCTTGGGCAGGACACTTAGCTCGAAAACATGATAACAGATGGACTAAGAGAATAACAGAATGGTACCCAAGAGGAGCTAGAAGAAAACCTGGAAGACAACAACGGAGATGGACAGATAAAATTCATGAGTTTGTGGGTAGTAAATGGATGGCCATTGCACAAAACAGAAGGAACTGGAAAGTTCCTGGAGAGGCCTTCATACAGCAGTGGATTGAAAATGGCTGATGATGATGATTAGCATTTAGCATTAGCATTAGTAGAGGCATTTGATGCAAGAAAGCAAGCTTATGCAGCATCAGCCAAAAAAAAAAAAACCCACTTCCACTTCACCCCTCTGTTCGTTCAAAATACCTGTCCAGCTGAGCCTTAAACTTATTTAGGCTATCAACCTCCACCACAAGGGATGGAAGTCTGTTCCACCAACCAACCACCCGCTGGCTAAAGGCAAATTTCCGCACGTCTATCCTACATCTGTCTTTCCTCAATTTGAATTTATGCCCTCTCAGGTGATTTTTCTGAGCTAGAGGAAGAATCCCATCAGCATTGAGCAAGCTTAAACCATTCAAGGCTTTATACACCTCTATCAGATCACCTCGCTGGTGCCTAGTCTCCAGACACTGTAATCTGCAAAACTTAAGCCTTTCTTCGTAAGAGCACCCCTTTGTTCCATTCACTAATCTTGTTGTTCCATTCACTTATTGTTACTTATTCTCAGTGGGCACCACCACCCAGACGACACCGTTTCAAGGCTTGTTGGCCTTTCATTGGTGGGTAGGCAGGCACCCTGGCATTGCAAACATGACAACCCAGTTGTGAAGATAATCCCACAATCCTGGAGAGGCCTTCATACAGCAGTGGATTGAAAATGGCTGATGATGATGATTGTTACTTATTCTCAGTGTGCACCACCACCCAGACGACACCGTTTCAAGGCTTGTTGGCCTTTCATTGGTGGGTAGGCAGGCACCCTGGTATTGCAAACATGACAACCCAGTTGTGAAGATAATCCCACAATATGAGATATGCTAAAAGGTGTACGGTGATAATATTTAAGTAAGGCTAAATGCAACTGGGCATAATATTTTTAAGTTATAATTATCTAAATAATATCGGATGTGAAGGATGAGCACAATATGAGATACAGTTGAAATGATGCCCTTTACATTACTATTGTAGTTTTTTTCCTTAAGAGTTGTCTATGGTGTTTTTCCGACCAAAACGTAATGTAATTAAGAACTCCAAAGGGGAAATTTTAACAGAAGAGAAAACAATCAAAGGAAGGTGTACTGTGAGCAGCTCTTCCGAGCCTGCTAGCACTAATGATCTGCCAACCCCTTTTCAAGAGTGTGATCATGAATCAGTACCATTGAGGGAAGAAGTCGAAAAAGCCATAAGAAAACTAACGTGTGACAAGTCACCTGGAATTGATGAAATCTCAGCGGAATTGATTAAAGCTACAGGTGTCGAGGGTGTCAAGTTTTTTCATAAAATATTTGTAAAAATTTGGGAAATGGGACAGTAGCCATCAGAATGGAAGAAATCAATTTTCATTCCCTTACCAAAAAAAGGAGATCTGAAAATATGCTCAAATTACAGGACTATTAGACTAATTTCTCACGCTAGCAAGATTCTGCTTAAAATCATATTAAACAGAATCTCAAGAAAACTTGAAGAAATTCCAGAAGAGCAAGCAGGTTTCAGAAGAGGTAGAGGAACCAGAGATCAGATCTTAAGTCTACGACTGATTATTGAAAAATGCAAAGAATTCAATTTCCAGTCATTTATAGATTACGCAAAAACATTTGATTGTGTTCAACATGACAAACTATGGGAAACGATGACTATTATTTGTTTTCCCAATCCACAATTCAGCTGATTAAGCTACTGTACCAGCAACAGAAAGGAACTGCGAGAATGAACATTGGAAACACGGACTTTTTAACAATGGGTAACGGTGTCAGGCAGGGCTGTATTTTGTCACCTCACCTTTTTAACCTTTATGCTGAAGATATCATGCGTGAAGCTTTGGAAGATTTAGAGGCTGGCATCAAAATTGGAGGACTGAAGATAAACAACCTTCGTTATGCAGAAGATACTGTGCTAATTTGTAATTCTAAGGATCATCTTAAAGAAACTCTGAGGAGAGTATGTGAAGCAAGTACGAAAAAAGGATTGTTTCTGAATGTGTGCAAAACTAAAATTATGGTGATTGGTTATAATCTCGGTTCCAGTAAAGTGAAGGTTAATTAGCATTAGTAGAGGCGTATGATGCAAGACAGCAAGCTTATGCAGCATTAGCAAAAAAAAAAAAAAATTCCCGTTTCCCCTTTCCATTTGTTCCAAATGCCTGTCCAACTCAGCTTTAAATTTATTTAGCCACAACAAAAGATGGAAGCCTGTTCCACCAATAAACTACCCGCTGGCTAATGGTAAATTTTCGCACATTTATTCTACAACTATCTTTCCTCAATTTGAAACTGTGCCCCCTCAGGTTCTTAGTCTGACCAAGAGGAAGAATCCTATCATTATTCAGCTTGCTCAACCAATTCAAGGCCTTATACACCTCAATCAGATCACCTCGCAGGTGCCTATTCTCCAGGCACTGCAATTCGTAGACCTTAAGCCTTTCTTGGAAAGAGCACTCCTTTGTTCCCCTCACCAATCTTGTTGCCCTTCTTTGTACTCATTCTAGCAACACTACATCCTTCCTAAAATGAGGCCTGCAGACCTGTACACAGTACTCTAGGTGTGGCCTGACCATTGCCTTGTATAATGGGATAATCACCTCCCTGTCCCTGTCCCTGCTAGCAAAATTCCTCGATATCATTGACAAGATTCCATGACCTGCCCTGGCAGCCTGTCTGCACTGTCAGCGAACTTCAAATTTGACTGCACAATTACCCCCAGGTCTTTTTTCACTTTCCACTTCCCTGAGTGTAGTACCACACAGTTGGTACATTTCTCTTCGGTCATTGCTACCCATATGCAGTACTTTGCACTTATCAATGTTAAACTTCAGTTGACACTTCTCAGCGCATTTTCTCAACTTATCTAGATCCAGTTGCAGTAACATACTGTCTTTACTATCGTTAAAAACCCTGCCAACCTTTGTATCACCTGCAAACTTGGACATTAAACCTGAAATACCTTCATCAATACATTGATAAATACTGAAAACAACAATGGGCCCAACACGAAAACCTGGGGAACTCCATTAATAACATTTGTTCACAAAGAGCAGTGTCCATTGATTACCACTCTCTGTTGTCTCCCACTCATCCATCCCTTTATTCATTGTAGCAACTTACCATTAATGCCATACCTCTCCAATTTGTACAGCAGTCTTCTATGTGCAACTGTATCAAAAGCTTTCCTGAAATACAAGTATACAAATTTGTATGATATCAAAATTATTTTTGGTGTGGTCACAAAAGTTCTTTTGTGACCACACCATAGTATTCAATCAAATTGTTCAGACAAGACCTCCCTCTAACAAACCCATGATGTGTCTTAACTATTACTGCATTTTTGTCTAGATGATCCTACAATGCTTCTTTAACCAGTGATTCCATTATTTTCCCCTGAACACAAGTTAAACTAACACGTCTGTAGTTACTTGTGTCACCTTGTGAAACCCCTTTGTGAATTGGTGATACAGTTGCACACCTCCAGTACATGGGGAACCTCCCCTGAGTCCAAGAAAGCTCTCATAATTATTGCTAAGGGTTTGCTTACTTTCTTTGCTGCCTCTTTTAATATAACTGGATAGACCCAGTCCACCCCAGATGCCTTCCTTATGTTTAACTTCAACAATTTCTCCTCCACTCTGCTCTCAGTTATTACAATATCACTTAGCTCCCTGTTAGCATTTGATAAACTTCTGGCACTCCTCTCATTGAATAACTCCTTATGTGTGAATGTAGATGCAAAATACTCATTCAGTTTATCAGCTAACTGAGCATGATCATCAATAGTCAACCGATCTATATTAAGTGGTCCAATCTGATTCATCCCTTTCCTTCTAGAGTTGACATAAGTAAAAAACTCTTTGCTATTTTTCTTTGCTGGATGCAAAGAAAAAGATTTCTCATAATCTGCCTTTGCCTGCCTAACCTCCTTTGTGACTTGTTTATAGACTGCTTACAGCTTACATCTGCCGTAGGCTCCTGTGTCACCTGATACTTTATATGCATCCCATACATTTTATTAATTCATCTGACATCTATTTAGGACTAAACCTTCAACAGTATTTTTCAGTTGGAATGAAAAGCCTAGTAGTCACCAAAATGAAGTCTCTGAAGGTTTCCCATTTAGAATTCAATGTTAGTAACATCATCAATTGATCCCACTGTACAGAATTTAAAAACTGTCTGAGACCCCTGTAGTCACATTTATGAAAGCAAAAAGCTTTCCCTTTAGCCTTGATGGTGGTTACATCTTTAAGTTATTCCCACATCAATACATTGTGATCACTGTCACCCAGTGGTTCCTTTATCTCCAAATTCTTAATGCATGAATAATCACTGCTGATAATCAGATCAAGAGTATTACTCAATATCTGGAAAATTAAAATTCCCCATTATAAGACATTCTGATTTACTGGCCCACTATTTCTCTGCACAATTGCTCATTATACTCATCAGATTCATTAAACCTATAACATACACCTACCCACATTTTTCCTTTCCCAGTGCTTCTGTCACGGCAAACAGACTCAACATTCCATTATCAACCAACATCAATTGGATGCAGTTACTTAGATTTTATGTGTTTCTTAACTAACAGCATAACCCCTCCTCCCTTCCTGTCCTATCTATTCTTCCTGTACACATTGTACTCCTCAAATTCCAATTCTGCACTGCTTATATCTGTGTGACACCACGTCTCTGATATCCCAACAATATCTGCCTTTGATGTCATGACTAGCACTTCAAGCTCATCAAATTTATTAACTATACTCCTAGCATTGGTGTACATGCAAGTATATATGCACCTGTTTCTACCCTTATTTACCGTAACACAGCCCATTTATTTATTGTTCCACTATGACTCCCAGCAGTCCTGGAAATTTCCATTGCCTTGCTTTCCAGGCTGCTGCTCATTCTAATAGAATCAGTGCAAGAATCACTTTTTCTTCTGCCTGTGGCCACTGTTAACCTTTTAGTCTGTTTATCCCCCCAAGCTAGCAGTTTTCCGACCCACCTAATGCTACCTCGATAGCATCGGCAAATATTCTTGCATCCTTTCTATTTAAGTGTACCCCCATCCCCGTAGAAGCAGTCTCTCCTGTCAACAAGCAGAGACCAGGCTGAAAAAAAATTCCACCCCTTGAGCCTTGCACAATCTCTCCAGAGCTGAATTGAAAGACAAGGCTCTCATCACATACTCCCTCCTATCGTGACTGGGCAGAATTGCAGACACTCTCACATTCAGCCCTAACTGAACTTTTTTTTCAACACTAACCTGTACTTGTTGAGTAAATCTACAGAACTCTTACTCTTAATGTCATTAGTTCCAACGTGTACAACAATATCACCTTTTGTGCCCTTAAAAGATATCTGCTCTACAACATTGTCAACTTTTGCCCCTGGCAGACATACCTTGGTCCTGTTCCACCTATCCTTCTTGCATGGTATATTTCCTGTCTCCCTGATAATAGAGTCACCAACAATAACTAGTTCCTGTGGGACCAGCACATTCTGCCTTGGAGATTGCCTCTCTGTTGCCTGATGCACAGGAGTGAGATGTCATTGAGCTGGGCAGATGAAAGCTTGATGGGCCCCTCATATTAATTTCTTCGAGGGTATTTACCCTACACCTCAAGGTCTCATAGATGCCCATCAGAACGCTGAGTTGGCACCTAATTTCTTGGCACTCTAGACACCCAGCACACACAAAGGCACTCCTTGACTAGATTATGTCCTGTTTTAGAAAGGTTGGCAAACATTTCACATTTCACACATTTTTTGAGACTGTGATCTGTTGGATAATCGGCTCCATCGTTTCTCTCCTGAGTCACAGTACTCTCGCTAGTCTGTGATCTTTGCTTCGCAGCTCTAGTTTGGGTCATGATTTCCATTTAAATACAATTTAATTAACAATGAAATTTAATAAGATTATAATATTTTTGATTAATTGATAATACTGTAATAAGCTAACAGATTCCTAATACAGTGTTTCGTATTATGCTATCCAGTATTATGTTATACCTTATGCTATCAGTTCGGGATATACAGTAAACCCCCGCTATTCGCGGGGGTTACGTTCCTGAGAAATGCCACGAATACCGAAAACGCGAATACTGAGTTATGGCTCCCATAGTAATAAAGGGGTTCCATTCCAAAGTATGAAATATATAAGAAAAACTAGTCTAAAATTTTGTCTATGTATGTATTATATGTACCTTTATAATATGACTATGTACATAGACAGTACATAGTGAAATGCAAGCATATGGCATCGAAATGAAAATAAGAAACAATTTAATATTAAATGTAATATATATTAGAAATTTCAAACAAATCTTTCAAACCAGCGTCTTTACTAGCTAAAAAACTTATCCCGCCAGTGCTATCACCAGTTTCGCTAAAGCGTTGATAAAGGAGTTTTGCGTTTTCGCGAATGATTAGTGAACTTAACGGAATTTTATTCTGAGTTCAGTCTTCTATCCACAGATTTAAGGCTTTTTCCATTTTTTCTAATTTAACATCACGAGTTACAGAGAAAATTTTTGAAGCAATTAGCGCGTTTTCACGGACACTACGGCAAATTTTTTCTTCCGATTTCTTGATTGATCGTACCGTTGACTCATTGATTTTATAATGTTTTGCCACTGAGGAGACAATTTCACCATTAGAAATTTTATCTAATAACTCAATTTTATTCGCTAATGTCATCACCTTCTTTGATATTTTCACATTTCTCTTGTTATTCGTAGTCATATTTTTGTAGGGGTTAGAAAGAACTTGTCCACAATAAAGTCACTTTCTTCCGTTAACACACTCGAAAAAGTCTGTTCTACACTGCAAAACGGCAGATTTATCACTTTTGTAAGCATATCAATTTATAAATTGATAAATGTATTCAATTTATAAGCATATAAATTAAAAGCAAACGACGAAACCTTCCATAACAAGCGCATAACACATATTGAACAAGGATTGGCGAGAAACATCCACACTCGCGATTTTGTCACCCCTCTCCCCCCACCCACTGAGCGCTGTTTTGACCGGGAAAGATAATTTTAGCCACGCCCATGTTTTTTTATGGTAGAAAATATTCACGGCGCTTTAAAATCCACATTTTTTAGGGTTTCATTTTATATTAAATCGGCGATCGCGAATACGCGAAACCGCGAATAGCGGAGGTTTACTGTATATACGTTATGCTATTTCTTATCGATTACAATATGGCAGCTAGTTCAACTATATTGGCGTCAACACCGGGAGATGTAACTTCCAAAAATCTCTAGTTAAATTCAAAATAAGAAGCTTACGAATGCTACTAAACCTATTTAATAGCTTGTAAAACACAATGTAGTATGTTAATTAACAAAGAATATGGTAAAAATTAAAAATACTTATCCCTTTCCAGCAGCCAAAAATCCACCGACTGTTCTCTTCTGTGACCAGAGCGCTCTCAAAGCGAAATTACAGGGAAAATCCTTAACAATCAATGTTAAGTACACTTAACATTGATTGTCTACAGAACAGCTCAGGCTTCCCAGATGGTCAGAACAGTGGCAGCTACCTTTAAATGCAACAGAATACAAGACCTTACACATGGGGAATAAGCAAACCCCAAAATTACTTGAACACTTAGTAGGGTAGAAATAAAACCAGTAAAAGAAGAAAGAGATTGGAGGTTATGATACTGTCAGACACAAAGTTCTCCAAGCAGTGTAAACATGCAGAAAGGAGGGCACATGGTGTCCTATCAATGGTTTATCAAACATTTTCTTGTAGAGATGTTGTTGTTGTTATTTGGTTTTTAGGAGCATTAGCAACTAAGCCCATATTGTTCCGGGGATATGTGGTGGTCATTCCCTGACCTTTCCACATCCTCCGTATTTGGTGGTCACGGGCTTGAACCCCGGTCTAATCAAGAAGCGTGTGCTATGCACTGCTGCTCCTATCCACCTGGCCATGGCGGCTCCATCTTGTAGAGATAGGGAGGTCAATATCACTGTATAAGGCAATTGTAAGACCACACTTGGAGTACTCTGGACAGATATGGAGACCATACCTAAAAAAAAGACATCATGCTTCTTGAAAAGGCCAACACACTTTGTGAGATGGGCAAAAGGGTGTTCATATGAGGAAAGACGTCTAGTATGTGCACTGCATGTTTATGCTGATTCTGCTTTAGGCAGTTGAAGAGAGTAGACAAGTTTCAATTTGGCTGCTGAAGGGGGAGTAACATCAAGTTTGTTTAACTTTAATACTTGTATATTTTGTATTATTGTAATATTGTATATTTTATTTCATTAATTTTTAAAATTAATTTCTACAATATTTTGTAAATTTAATCCTTAACTTTTCTAAATATTGTACTAAGTTAAATTCTTTTCAGTAACTTTGGAGATTAAATTTAACTTCACTAGTGGATAAAGTTTTGGTTTTAATTTCTGTAATACTTTGTTAATTTAAATTCTGTAATATATTGTAAATTTAAATTTTGTAATTTTTCTTAAGTTCAAATTTTACATAAATAATGGTTGTTTCAATACAAAGTCAAAGATCATAAACCAGAAGGAAGTGCCTACAGGCACTTTCAGTATGAGTTTTGAGTTCATTGCTTGTATAGCCTGTGGCATGTGTTCAAATGTCGGTCTAGTAAACAAACCAAACTCAACTGATAATTCCTTTCTTTGCACCTGATATAAGGAGTGTACAGATATAAAATTAAAACTTGGTGCATTACCAGAAGAATTTGGGGCACTGGAGAAACAGATGCTTTCTCTAAAAAAAAAAATGTAATTGGAGCTCGTCAGAGGCTTAAGTATCTTGTGACCCCACCAAGTGATCCCCAATTCGGATCCCATAACAGAATTGACTGTTCTGGGACCTGAATTCGGGGTACATCCCTTGGTGAGTCATGAGATATGCATTCTCATATCTTCACTTGGTGGGACAGGCAATATACTTTCATGGCTTCCATGATTATTGATTTGAAGGTGTTCTATAATTTTAATGTATTAAAATTACAGAACACCTCCCTCTGCAACCTGCCCAATCAATAGTGGCATGTAGTGCCTTACACTGCCATAGTCCCCTTTTCTGAAATGAAAATCCTTCCTTTTGGGGCTCACATCTGGTAAGGGCTTGGCACACCCAGAGTCCTCAGTTGGATATCATCATCCTCCTCTTTCTTGGCGATTCCCTTCTACTTCTCTTCTGTCTCTCTCTCTCTCTCTCTCTCTCTCTCTCTCTCTCAGGGTAACTCAGAAATTTTTTTTTGGCTGGTGCAGCAAATGCCTCAGGCTTCCTTGCACCATATGGCTAATAATAATAACTTTTGCAACACCTTTCTTCATCTTCCAACTAACAACTGTGTGTTCACTACCTCCCAGTGGTTCCTGCATTTTAGGCACTGCTCTGTTTGAAAGGATTTAGTTTTATTAGGAGATTCTATTGTCAGGGAAATGGGTGACATTTTTGGTGATAAAAATAGGTGAACCAGAATGGTCCCAGCAAACATACCTTAGTATGTTTGCTGGGACCATTAATTGATGTTACCAACAGATTGTCAGATTTTAAGAGAGATAAGGAGAGAGAGAGAGAGAATCATTATTTGTGTGTGGGGGGGGGGTGCACTGATGATATTAAACAAACAAAACCTGATGATTTATTGGATAAATACAGGACCGTGGTCAAAAAATGGTGCGAGCTAGATCAGAAAGTGCATGTGTCTGCAATTCTGCCCAGACACCATAGGAGAGATTATATGCTGAATGCCTCGTGGATTAACTATAGACTTGAGGGAGTCTGTAAGGCTTTAGGATGGAAATTTTTATCAGCATGGCCTGCTTTGCAGCAGCAAGAATTTATTTTGTAGAGGTGGTATTCATTTGAACAAAGGTGGTGAAAAGATTTTTAACAGTATCACTGATGATACCCTAAGGGTTCAGAGAAACTGCTAGTTTGGGGGGGGGGGTTGTTATTTGGTTTTTAGGAGCATTAGCAACTAAGGCCATATTGCTGCGGGGATATGCGGTGGTCATTCCCTGACCTTTCCACACCCTCCGTATTTGGTGGTCACGGGCTTCAACCCCGGTCTAATCAAGAAACGTGTGCTACGCACTGCTGCTCCTGCCCAACTGGCTACGGAGGTGACGAGTTGGGGGGGGGGAGAAAGATAAAAAAGATCAAGTTCATCTGATGACATGGGTTAAAGCAATGCTTGCACTCACTTCAAAAAGTCTTGTTTGTTGCTGCAACAACCGATGTTGGCAAGATATTCCGAGGGTAGCAACATTTCAAATGAGCAGGAACATAAAGCTATGGAAACAAATCTAAATAACTTCAAGGGGTGTGCCAGGATAGTAAAGTATAAAAGAATACTTAGTGTTAAGTGTGTCTACTTAACACTAAGTAGTTAAGTAGACACACTTAACATTTTACAGCACTCCTGGCGTTACTGTGATATAATATCACCGTAACGCCAAGAGTGCTGTAAACAAAATGGGTGAATTAGAACTCCTGGTTAGGAAAACTAATGTTGACATAAGAGGCTAAAGGAAATGTGGTGCCACTCTTGGCACAACATTTCCTTCAGCCTGTATAATTGTGCTTCTCATCAAAAGCAGTCTGAGTGTTAAAAGAGCTTTTGCTGCATCAAAAGCTACTTCTGACGGCATAGAATCAGTGTGGTGTGAGCTAATTGGAAACAAAGATATACTGAGAATTTAGCTTTAGCATTAGTAGAGCCATATGATGCAAGAAAGCAAGCTTATGCAGCATCAGCCAGAAAAAAAAAAGAAAACTTCCACTTCATACCTCCGTTCATTCGAAATACCTGTCCAGCTGAGCCATAAATTTATTTAGACTATCAACTTCCACAATAACGGATGGAAGTCTGTTCCACCAACCAACTACCCGCTGGCTAAAGGCAAATTTCCAGACATCTATCCTACATCTGTCTTTCCTCAATTTGAATTTATGCCCTCTCAGGTGATTATTCTGAGCAAGAGGCAGAATCCCATCAGTATTGAGCATGTGCAAACCATTCAAGGCTTTATACACCTCTATCAGATCACCTCGCCGGTGCCTAGTCTCCAGACACTGTAATTTGCAAAACTTAAGCCTTTCTTCGTAAGAGCAACCCTTTGTTCCATTCACTAATCTAGTTGCCCTTCTCTGTACTTGTTCCAGCAGCTCTACATCCTTCTTGAAATGAGACCTCCAGACCTGTATACAGTACTCAAGGTGTGGCCTGACCATTGCCTTATACAGAATTGATACGTTGCTCTGGGGCTGCTGTTTCCCATATGTAGTACTTTACATTTGCCAATGTTAAACTTCATTTGCCACCTCTCAGCCCATCTGCTCAACTTTTCCAGATTCTGTTGCAGCAGCATAGCATCAGTAGTGTCCTTAACAACCCTGCTAACTTTTGTATCGTCTGCAAACTTGGATATTAAGCTTGATATACCATCATCAATATTATTTATAAATACAGAAAACAATAATGGACCCAACACTGAACCCTGAGGGACTCCACTGATAACATTAGTCCACGATGAGTGAGCAGTGTCCATTGATTACCACTCTCTGTCTTCTCCCCCTCAACCACCCCTTTATCCATAGCAGCAATTTGCCTCCAATGCCACATTGCTCCAATTTGTGCAGCAGTCTTTCATGTGCAACAGTATCAAAAGCCTTTCTAAGATCCAAGTATATAATATCAAAGTTATTCCCTGCATCCAGTTCTTTTGTGACTGCATCATAGTATCCAATCAAATTGGTCAGGCAAGACTTCCCCTTAACAAAACCATGCTGTATCCGAGCTATAACTGAAGTCTTGTCTAGATGATCCTGCAGTGCTTCTTTAACCAGTGCCTCCATTAATTTTCCTGGAACAGAAGTTAAACTCACATGTCTATAATTACTTGTGTCAGCCTTTGATCCTCCTTTGTGAATTGGGGTCACATCTGCACATCTCCAGTCTATGGTACCTCCCCTTAGTCCAAGGAAGCTCACAGAATTATGGCTAATGGTTTGCTTACTTCCTTTGCTGCATCCTTTAATATAACTGGATAGAACCCATCCACACCAGGTGCCTTTCTTGCGTTTATCTTCAACAATTTCTCCTCCACTTTACTCTCAGTTTTTACAAGATTATCTAGCTTACCGCCAGAGTTGAATACACCTCTGGCATTTCCATCGCTGAGTAACTCCTCATGTGTGAATTTCGATGCAAAATATTCATTTAGTTTGTTAGCTACCTGAGCAGGATCATCAACAGTTGAACCATCGATATCAAGTGGACCAATCTGATTCATCCCTTTCCTTCTAGAGTTTACATAAGTAAAGAACTCTTTGCTGTTTTTCTTTGCATCCCTTGCCAAAGATTTCTTGTAATCTGCCTTTGCCTGTCTAACATCCTTTGTAACTTGGTTACAGATGAACTTATATCTATCATAGGCTTCTGTGTCATGTGTTAATTTATATGTATCCCAAGCATTTTTCTTCTCTGCCATATGTCTCATTAGTTCATCTGAGATCCATTTTGGCCTAAACCTTGAACAATATTTCTTATTTGGTATGTAAAGCCTAGTAGCTTCCAAGATTAATTCTTTGAATGCCTCCCATTTTGAATTTGCTATTGGTAACATCATCAGTTGGTCCCACCGTAGAGAATTTAAATATTGTCTCAGACCACCGTAGTTGCCTTTAAGAAAGCAAAAACCCTTCCCTTTACCCCTGATGGCAGTTACCTCTTTGAGTAAATCCCACTTTAGCACAGTGTGATCACTGCCACCTAGTAGTTCCTCTATCTGCAGATTCTTAATGCATGAAGAATCACTACTGATAATCAAATCAAGAGTATTACTCCCTCTAGTTGCCTCCCGAACATGCTGATGTAGAAAACAATCATCCAATAAATCCACAAAAGCTTTGCTAGTGTGTGTGAGTGACCAACCCACAAATTCCAGTCAATATCTGGGAAATTAAATCCCCCATTATAAGACTCTCTGATTTACTGGCCCACTCTATTTCCCTGTACAGTTTCTTATTATACTCATCAGAGTCATTAGGCCTATAGCACACTCCTACTCTCAATTCAATTTTGATCTCTCAGTGCTTAGGTTACACCAAACTGACTCGACACTGCACTGTCCAGCGATGTCGACTGGCTTCACCTCCTTGGAATTTATGTGTTTCTGAACTAATAGCATAACCCCTCCTCCCTTCCTATCCTGTCTATCCTTTCTGTAGATGTTATACTCCCCAAATTCCAGTTCTGCATTCCTTATATCTGTGTGACACCACGTCTCTGATATCCCAACAATATCTGCCTTTGATGCTTTGAGCAATACCTGAAATTCATCAAATTTATTTCCCAAACTCCTAGCATTGGTGTACACGCAAGTATACATGCACCTGTTCTTTTTCTTAGCTACCCTAACACAACTCATGTGTTTACTTGTACCGCAATGACTCTCAGCAGTCTCTGAAATATCCTGCATCTTATTTTCCAGGTTTCTGCTCATTCCAATAGAAGCAGTGCAAGAATCACTTTCACCTCTGCCAGTGGCTACTGTTAATCTATTAGTCCTTGTATCCCCCCAAGCTAGCAGTTTACCAACCCACCTAACACTGCTTCGATAGCATCAGCAAATATCCTTGCACCCTTTCTATTTAAGTGTATCCCATCCCTGTAGAAGCCGTCCCTTCTGTTAACAAGTACAGACCAGGCTGAAAAAAATTCTACCCCTTGAGCCTTGCACAATCTTTCCAGGGCCGAATTGATCGACAAGGCTCTCATCATATACTCGCTCCTATCGTGTCTGGGCAGAATTGCAGACACTTTCAAATTGAACCCTAATTCACGGCTTTTTTTCAACAGTGACCTGTACTTGTTAAGTAATTCTGCCGGTCTCCTACTCTTAATATCATTAGTGCCAACGTGTACAACTATATCACCTTTTGTGCCCTTAAAAGATGATATCCGTTCTACGTCATCAACATTTGCCCCAGGCAGACATACCCTGGCCCTGTTCTACCTATCCTTTTTACAAAGCATGTTCCCCGTTTCCCTGACAATAGAGTCACGAACAACTACTAGTTCCTGTGGGACTAGCGCATTCTGCCTTGGGGGTTGCCGCTGTGTTGTGTGATGACCAGGTGCAAGCTCTGGCGTTGATGTGGGCAGCTGAGAGCTTGATGGGCTCCTCACTTTAAATCCTTCGAGGGCATCCACCCTATCCTTCAAGCTCTCATATAGGCCCATAACAACGCTGAGTTGTCGCCTGATTTCGTTACACTCCTTGCATCGCGCACACAAAGACATTCCCCATGGCAATATCATGTCCCGTACCCGATTGCACCACAAACATCATGCAAGCAGTGCATTTTAAAAGGCTATGATTCAGAGGGCAACTGCCCCCCCTCAGTTCTCCTCTGAGTCACAGCACTCCCATTAGCTTGAGCCGTTTGCTTTGCTGCTCTGAGTCATGATTTCGATTTAATTTCAATAAAATTTCAATTTCAGTACAAAATTATAACCCTAAACTTGTATCCCAACACACATAACGCTATATATATTTTTCAGTATCAAATATTATCTACGAGTTCTGTTTATATAACTTCCATATCAAGTTATGTATTAATTAATTATGTTTCGTTTGTAATATAAGTCGTTATATGTATTTAGTTAAAAGTACAATTTAATTGACAACGAAGTTTAACAAAATTAGTAGATTTTGCTGATTAATTGACAATATTATATTATATACTATATTATACTAATGCTATTTAGTTCGGGATAAAACGTATCGTATAACAATGGCAAAAGTTACCAACTGTAAATCTACTTCTGACGGCACAGAATCAGTGTGGTGTGAGCTAATTGGAAACAAAGATATAATGAGAATTTAAGTAATATACAGACCAGAAAATTATGAAGAGTATAACGAGAGTCATTGCATGCAGATGGAATGAACAGGTGTGAATGTCTTATTATAGGTCACCTATAAACTCACCATGAGTAAAAAAATTTTAAATAAACTAGATAATTATTATTTGTACCAGCATGTTATAGAAAATAGTAGGGGTAAGAATATTCTAGAACTCATCATTATTCTCATATCAGACAACATCACAGGACTTAAAGTACAGAACCACTGGCAGGTAGTTATCACACAGTCATTAGCTTGAAAATGGAGAAAGATGTTGCAGTAATTAAAAGTAAAGATAAGGGTATGAATTCCAGAAAAGGGAACTATAGCAGTTTAAGGCACTACATGGCATCTCTTAATTGGGTGGACTGCACAGGGCGGGCAAATACATTAGAATTATGGAATACCTTCATAGCAGTAATCACGGAAGCCATGAATGCATACACACTATTAAGAAAATACAGCATGAGGAGGATGCCCAAATGGATGAATATGAAACAAGCCAGTCTAATAGAGCAAAAAAAAAAAAAAAAAAACAGCTACAATGATGAAAAGTACTAACATCTACAACAGCTACAAGTTTACCTGTAATAGTACCACAAATAAGATTACAGAGGCAAAAGATGGATACGAGAAAGCAATATTTAACAGAGCAAAGAATGGTGACAAGGAGTTTTTCATGTATGTGAATATAAGAAAGAAGAAAATGAATTGGATCGAACCCTTGTGCACTGGATATGAGAAAGTCCATCCCAGCTGATGTTTTTTTTTTTTTTTTTTTTTTTTGTAGCTGTTGGCACATAGGTTTCTGTGGCCATAATGCACCTCCCAAAGTTTTTGCAGTACTTTGATCCAAGCCCGAGGCGGGAATCGAACCCGCGACCTTTGGGTTGCCAGGCAGGCACTTTACCCACCCGGCTAGCCCGGTCGGCTCCAGCTGACGTTGCTGATGAATTAAATAGGTATTCCACATCAGTCTTTACTGATGAAAGACCCTTCATGCTGAAAAGAGGTTGTGCAATTGAGGCTGAACTATATGAAATTAGCAATTTCGAATTTACTAATGATTGCTTATCAGAAAAACTTTCAAGCCGAAAGGCAAGTAAGGCTCCTGGACTTGATGGCACATATCCAGTAATTTTGAGGGAGGTGGTCACAGAGTGTATAAAACTAATAACATTCATCATGAGGGCATCTTTGGACTCAGGAGAGATTCCTTTGAATTAGAGAAGTGTCAATGTATTGCCAATACATAAAGGCAATTCTAAGGGGGTTCTAAGGGTATGACTTCTTCAAACTAAGCAGTCTATAGTTAGTGACCTCACTGAAACTGACTTCAGTGGTAGGGAAATCTTGGAGTATATGATTAAGCATGCAATCCATGAAACATTAAAAAAGAAATGGCACTGAGAAAGACACAACATAGTTTTGTTAAAGGAAAATCATGTTTAACTAACCTCATAAATTATTTTGACACAGGTATTCATGAGTTAGATGTAGGGAACTATTTCAACAAAGCTTATTTGTATTTCAGCAAGGCATTTGACTCAGTCTCTCCTGAGAGGTTACTGTACAAGCTGGAACATGTTAGGATTACTGAAAAGATTCTAAAAAGGATTGCAGTATGGCTGCAAAGCAGAAGGCATAGGGCATAGGTAATTAATGGATATTCTTCAGGCTGGTGTCACCAGAAGTGGGTTCCCCCAAGGAATGGTTCTTGGGCCACTACTGCTTCTAGGTTTCATAAACAATATTGACAAAGAGATAAAAGGGCATGATGCCAAAATTTGAAGATAACATAAACATTGGAAGAGTCATTAATGATCATTGCCAAGCAGCACTCTTTGTGGTGTCTCAAAGAAGCTTCAAGAATGGTCAGAAAAGTGGCAGCTATATTTTAATGCAGCAAAATGCAAGGTCTCACACATAGGAAATAGCAATCCCAAAATAACTTATACATGCATGGGTTGAATTAAAAACAACAAAAGAAGAAAGGAAGGAATCTGGGAGTTATAATATGGGCAGATATGAAGTTTTCTGAGCAGTGTAAACAGGTGTCCAGGAAAGTCTGTGATGTCCTATTGATGATTTATTGAACATTTGAGATAGGGAGGTCATAATCCCACTGTAAAAGGCAATTACAGGACTGCATTGCAATACTGCGAAAAAACACAAAAAACAATAGTTGTTCCTGTCTAAAGAGGATTCAAACATTGGCTTTTTCCAGGCATTTTAGAAAGGCAGAATCAAGACACTGTGCCTTGCTGTGACAAAAATAATATGAGAAACAATATAATGTAATTTAATTTAAAAAGATCTGAAAGCTTACCTTTCTTGATTTTACATCAAGGTGCTATGCTATTTAAAATCAAACATAAATTAAAAAAAAAAAAAAAAAAAAAAACACTAACAATACCATAAATTTTGGAGCTCTTTCAACCAAATTCAACATATTAAATGCAACCCTGCCCTTTTTATTGAAATAACAAATTAATCGAGAATCCATTCACTCTTAATGTTAATGGTATGAAGCACGCAAATACTGTGAATTAATTAGCATTAATAGAGGCATACGATGCAAGAAAGCAAGCTTATGCAGCATCAGCCAAAAAAAAAAAAAAAACCCTCCCATTTCATCTCTCCATTCGCTCCAAATGCCTGTCCAGCTCAGCCTTAAATTTATTTAGGCTATTAGCTTCCACAAAAAAAGATGGAAGCCTGTTTCACCAAACAACTACCCACTGGCTTATGAATTATACTGAGCTTCCAAAAGATAAGTCTAATAAAACAGAATTTGCCATTAATTCTTGGAACAAACTTCCATTTTGGATTGTGGAAGTTGGTACAATGAACAAATTTTAGAGGATGGGACTAATTATTAGAAAAGATGAGCAAATGAAGTGCGGTAGTATATTTTTTTGGCTGATGCAGATACTAATGATTAATCAATCTAATATCAATACAGTGTGGTTGTGCTTCATATGGTCTTCTTTTGCATGATTTTGGAAATAACATGCCCTTGTAATATAAGTAATCTATATATTTGTAAAATAATAAGAGGAGTTACACTTTTCATACACTTTTCAACCGTATGAAGCGTTGTCAGCTTCAGGAAGGAAAATCGTTTTAAATATTTTCGTTATATTCTTTTTAATTTTTAATTGTATTAAATTGATTTTTAATTGTGTTAAATTGATTTGAATTGTATTAAATTGGTTTTTAATTATTACTCTAATGTAAGTTTTTGATTTTTTCATTTTAATTTCTGGAAAGTATCATACGGAAGTGTTCTATGTGCTATATTGAGGTAAACTCTACTTACTATTTTACAAATATTAATATCAATGTAGAACGCATTGAGTATTACAGCTCTGATTCATACTATGTAATCTACATATAAAAGAATATTTTGCTTTTTCATTGAGGCTGTTACAGACATTCTCTCAGATATGCCAGAGAAGCTGTGCTTGCTACCTGGAAGTCTAAAACGCTGATGGAACTGATATTCGGGTGACACTCAAGTCAAGTGGACCTAACTTCGGCGAAGTCCGGATGGTCTGTGACAGCCAAATCCTGTCCACCTTCACGATGGTGGGACTGTTAGTAATCCTGAGCATAACCCCCATGAACAAGCACGCTGTGGGTGACCGCCCAAGTGTGAACCAATGTAAGCAGGGGTCGAGGTGTGGCGCCCACACCACATGGAGGAATGCTGCCCATCTGTGTTACCAGGCAACCTAGGTGGTAGATGACTACCATAAACTGGTAGTCATCTACCACCTAGGTTGTAGGTGGTAGATGACTACCAGTTTATACCGCCACTTTGCTTATTGGAGGCTTGAAGTGGTGGAACCCATGTTTAGTCTCCAGAGCAAAGTTCTGGTCAACCCTCCTCCATCTCTTCCATCATGCAGTTTGATTGATGTCTTTAGAGGTTATGATGAACATCATGGCAAGATACAAACTTCCTTGCATTTCAAGGGTACAGCTCTGAAACGGTGTCTGCCTCTGCTGTCAGATAGTGACTGAAGGGAGTCTGAGTGTGTATGCAGGGGTCACTGTCGAGGCCACGTAATGCCAAGGATTTGTGTATATTCTTGCCATATCCAAAAATTTCATTACTCCATACAGCATGTCCCTCCCTATTTTTTTTCCTATTCAATAGAGCAAACTTATCTGCAAAGAGATCTAAACCGCCTAAACACTTCCTAGTTCATTTCACAAATATACCTGGTCTCAGTTCTAATCTCAATAATGTCCATTTGTACTTACAATTTGCCTAAACTATTATACTTTTTTCTGACAGAATCTCAGTTATCAGTTGATTCAACACTGCTCGTCTCAGTTGCCCAAATTATTTGCTGTATGATTCCTTTTTTCTCAAAGGTAGTACTTGTGCATATGTCCATTCCGATATTCCCTGTCAGAGACCTGGTAATTCGGAATCTCCTCTTTTCGATCTTCTCTGGCTTAAAATCTCTCTACCTCATTCTGCCAAATTCATCTGTTGTCTCTACCATTCTGCCAACTCCACTAATCACTTGGAACTCTGACTTCCTCTCTTTGCAACTTGACTTTCTTCAGTCCAACTTTACTAACAGTGAGGTAATTTTCCTTGGTAATTTTAATGTTCACAACTCCAGCTGGCTTCCGTTTTCTAGTCACACAGACCCATCTGGTCAAGATGCTAAGGCCTTCACAATTACTATCTCGCACAGATTGTTCATATACTTACCAGAATGCTGGACAATCCTAACCATACAGCCAACATGCTTGATCTTTTTCTCACAAACAACATTTCTAAGTACACGGTCAAAGTGAGTGGTCCTTTAGGCACCTCAGATCACAACTTGGTGATTATCTCTTCTCCAATGGAGCCTTTATCTCATGGCTATTCCCCAACCTCACATTGTTTGGCATTACAAGAATGCAAAATGGGATGACCTGCAAGATTTCTTTTCTTCTTTTCATTGGTCAGATTACTGTTTCAAAACTTCTGATGTCAACGTTTGCTCAGATTGTGTCAGTGAAATTACTCTTGTAGGAATGGAATCCTTCATTCCACACTCTACCTTAAAATCTCATCCTTTATCTAAACCAGTGTTTCCCAAACTGTGTTCCGCAGAACACTAGTGTTCCATGAAAAATCTTAATTATTAATTTAAAAAAATAATAATAATTAATTTTGCATATTTGTAGTGTACACCACTTTTGTATCATTATAATTTTTAACATCTTTTTTTTCAGTTATTAATATACTGGCATAGACTGATAATCAAATAGACTGCGGAACAGTCTATTTGATTATCAGTGGGCTTTTGCACAGAGATGTATGCGTAGAGGTAATGACATCTACGAAAAATTAGCAATGCAGTGATCTAATATGACATTCATATGCGATTTAGCTTGGAGTACACGGGTCGAAGGAGAGGGGGAAGCGAACCGATATCATAACTAAACTCACTTCCTTGCATAATTTTTTTTTGATAATTATCAGTATTTCAAAATACAGTATTAGTATTAAAATAAATGACCATGTGGGTGAAAAAAGAAACTTTAAAATGAGAAGCAAGTACTTCTAGTATTGCAACTGTGGTCAATGAAAACGAACACAATATTGACACACTTCTAAATGAGAATGAACGATTGCAGCCTTTTTTTCTCCAAAAATCCAATGTGAAAAAAAAAGAGTAACCAACTAATAAAAAAACAAAACAAAAGTATGATGACAGTTATTTGCATTTCAGCTTTTTCTGTGTTGGAAATAGATGCTCCTGATGCACAGTGCATCGTATGTAATAAAATATTAGCAACCAGTCCTTTGGATCCCACTAAACTTGTGTTCCGCAAATATATTGTGAGATGAAAAGTATTCTGTTGCTAAAAAAGTTTCGGAAACACCGATCTAAACCTTAGTTTTCCAATAAATGTACTAAGGCTGTTCAAGAGAAGAACGATGCATATCGTAATTGCAGGGGTGTGCCAGGAGTGTGCAGCGCCTGTGTGCAAAAATTTATACGGCGACCCATTAATAGTAGTAGTGGCATGTGATGCAAGAAAGCAAGTGTATGAGCTTATGCAGCTTCAGCCAAAAAAAAAAAAAAAAAACACACCATTCCCTCTAAATGCTTGTCCAGTTCCTCCTTAAATTTATTTAACGATCAACGTCCACAACGACAGATGATGGAAGTTTGTTCCAGCAATTAACCACTCGCTGGCTAAAGGCAAATTTCCGCAAATCTATTCTACATCTGTCTTTTTATAATTTGAATTTATGCCCCCTTAGGTTCGTAATCTGAACAAGGGGAAGGATCCCATCAGAATTCAGCATGCTCAACCCATTCAAGGCCTTATACACCTCAATCAGATCACTGCGCAGGTGCCTAGTCTCCAGCCACTGCAATATACAGAACTTATGTCTGCTGACGAGGCTACTAGTGACGGTCGTGTTCAAAGCCACTAAGTGGATTTTTCTTATTTATTGATTTGAAATTATTATTTTTCTAAAACTTTTGATTTAAATTTAGTAGTATAACATTATTTTGTGATTTTTTGATTAATTTGGTGTATTTATTCTTTACTCGGCCTTGTAAAAGTATCGGTAAGGGTTTCCAAGTGTTCGTAACTACCGTTACCGTTAGTAACTTTCCCGCCATTGTGATACCGTACTAGATATACCGTAGGTTATATACCGTACTAGATAGCGTTAGTTGAACTTCGTTAGCAGTTAAATTGTACGTTTAAATAAATACATATAACGACTTAGATTACAAACGTAATATAATTAATAACATAACATAATTAATTAATAAATTAATAGAATCATGACTCAGACCAGAGCAGCAAAGCAAAAGGCTCAAGCTAATGGAAGTGCTGTGGCTCAGAGCAGAACTGAGGGGGGGGAGTTGTCCTCTGACTCACTGCCTTATAAAATGCACTGTTTGCTTGATGTTTGCAGAGCATTCGGGTACGGGACATGATACTGCCAAGGGGGATGACTTTGTGTGTGCGCGATGCAAGGAGTGTATCGATATCAGGCAACAACTCGGTGTTCTTGTGGGCCTATATGAGAGCTTGAAGGACAGGGTGGATGCCCTCGAAGAAACTAAATTGAGGGGCCCATCAAGCTCTCAGCTGCCCACATCAACGCCAGAGCTTGCACTTGGGCATCGCGTGACACAGAGACAACCCCTAAGGCAGAATGCGCTGGTCCCGAAGGAACTAGTAGTTGTTGGTGACTCTATTGTCAGGGAAACGGGGAACATGCTTTGTAAAAAAGATAGGTGGAACAGGACCAGGGTATGTCTGCCAGGGGCAAACGTTGATGACGTTGTAGAGCGAATATCATCTTTTAAGGGCACAAAAGGTGATATAGTTGTACACGTTGGCACTAATAATATTAAGAGTAGGAGACCGGCAGAATTACTTAACAAGTACAGGTCACTGTTGAACAAAAGCCGAGAATTAGGGTTGAATTTGAAAGTGTCTGCAATTCTGCCCAGACACGACAGGAGGGAGTATATGATGAGAGCCTTGTCGATCAATTCGGCCCTGGAAAGATTGTGCAAGGCTCAAGGGGTAGAATTTTTTTCAGCCTGGACTGTACTTGTTAACAGGAGAGATTGCTTCTACAGGGATGGGATACACTTAAATAGAAAGGGTGCAAGAATATTTGCTGATGCTATCGAGGCAGTGTTAGGTGGGTCGGAAAACTGCTAGCTTGGGGGGAGACAAAGACCAATAGATTGACAATAGCCACTGGCAGAGGTGAAAGAGATTCTTGCACTGCTTCTATTAGAATGAGCAGAAACCTGAAAAAAAAGATGCATGATATTTCAGAGACTGCTGGGAGCCATTGCGGTACAAGTAAACACATGGGTTGTGTTAGGGTAGCTAAGAATAGAAACAGGTGCAGGTATACTTGCGTGTACACCAATGCTAGGAGTTTAGTAAATAAATTTGATGAATTTGAGGTATTGCTCAAAACATCAAAGGCAGATATTGTTGGGATATCAGAGACGTGGTGTCACACAGATATAAGGGATGCAGAACTGCAATTTGGGGAGTACAACGTCTACAGAAAGGATAGACAGGATAGGAAGGGAGGAGGGGTTATGCTATTAGTTAAGAAACACATAAAAACCAAGGAAGTGAAGCCAGTCGACATCGCTGGACAGTGCAGTGTGGAGTCAGTTTGGTGTGACATAAACATTGGGAGATCAAAATTGAGAGTAGGAGTGTGCTATAGGCCTAATGACTCTGATGAGTATAATAAGGAACTGTACAGGGAAATAGAGTGGGCCAGTAAATCAGAGTGTCTTATAATGGGAGATTTTAATTTCCCAGATATTGACTGGAATTTGGGGGCTGGTTACTCACACACTAGCAGGACATTTGTGGATTTATTGGATGATTGTTTTCTACATCAGCATGTTCGGGAGGCAACTAGAGGGAGTAATACTCTTGATTTGATTATCAGCAGTGATTCTTCATGCATTAAGAATCTGCAGATAAATGAACCACTAGGTGGCAGTGATCACAGTGTGCTGAAGTGGGATTTACTCAAAGAGGTAACTACCATTAGGGGTAAAGGGAAGGGTTATTGCTTCCATAAAGGTGACTACGATAGACTGAGACAGTATTTAAATTCTATACAGTGGGACCAACTGATGATGTTACCAACAGCAAATTCAAAATGGGAAGCATTCAAAGAACTTATCTTGGAAGCTACTAGGCTTTACATACCAACTAAGAAATATTGTTCAAGGTTTAGGCCAAAATGGATGTCAGATGAACTAATGAGGCATATGGCAGAGAAGAAAAATGCATGGGATACAAACAAATTAACACATGACACAGAAGCCTATGATAGATACAAGTTGATATGCAACCAAGTTACAAAGGAGGTTAGGCAGGCGAAGGCAGATTACGAGAAATCCTTGGCAAGGGATGCAAAGAAAAACAGCAAAGAGTTCTTTACTTATGTAAGCTCTAGAAGGAAGGGGATGAATCAGATTGGTCCACTTGATATTGATGGGTCAACTGTTGATGATCCTGCTCAGGTAGCTAACAAACTAAATTAATATTTTGCATCGACATTCACACATGAGGAGTTATTCAGCGAGGGGAATGCCAGAGGTGTATTCAACTCTAGCAGTAAGCTACAGAATGTTGAAATAACTGGGAATAAAGTGGAGGAGAAACTGTTGAAGATAAACACAAGAAAGGCACCCGGGGTGGATGGGATCTATCCAGTTATATTAAAGGAGGCAGCAAAGGAAGTAAGCAAACCCTTAGCCATAATTATGAGAGCTTCCTTGGACTCAGGGGAGGTACCCATAGACTGGAAATGTGCAAATGTGACCCCAATTCACAAAGGAGGATCAAAGGCTGACACAAGTAATTATAGACCTGTGAGCTTAACTTCTGTTCCAGGAAAATTAATGGAGGCACTGGTTAAAGAAGCACTGCAGGATCATTTAGACAAGACTTCAGTTATAGCTCAGACACAGCATGGTTTTGTTAAGGGGAAGTCTTGCCTGACCAACTTGATTGGATACTATGATGCAGTCACAAAAGAACTGGATGCAGGGAATAACTTTGATATTATATACTTGGATCTTAGAAAGGCTTTTGATACTGTTGCACATGGAAGACTGCTACACAAATTGGTGCAGTGTGACATTGGAGGCAAATTGCTGCTTTGGATAAAGGGGTTGTTGAGGGGGAGAAGACAGAGAGTGGTAATCAATGGACACTGCTCATCGTGGACTGATGTTATTAGTGGAGTCCCTCAGGGCTCAGTGTTGGGTCCATTATTGTTTTCTGTATTTATAAATGATATTGATGATGGTATATCGGGCTTAATGTCCAAGTTTGCAGACGATACAAAGGTTGGCAGGGTTGTCAAGGACACTACTGACACTATGCTGCTGCAACAGGATCTGGAAAGGTTGAGCAGATGGGCTGAGAGGTGGCAAATGACGTTTAACATTGACAAATGTAAAGTACTACACATGGGAAACAGCAACCCCAGAGCAACGTATCAACTCTGTGGTACTACACTGGCAGTGGTAGAGAATGAAAGGGACTTGGGGGTGGTTGTGCAGGCAGATATGAAGTTCTCTGAGCAGTGCAGACGGGCTGCAAGAGTAGCTCATGGAGTATTGTCAATGATATACAGGAATTTTTCCAGCAGGGATAAGGAGGTGATTATTCCATTGTATAAGGCGATGATCAGGCCACACCTAGAGTACTGTATACAGGCCTGGAGGCCTCATTTCAAGAAGGATGTAGAGCTGCTGGAACGAGTACAGAGAAGGGCAACAAGATTAGTGAATGGAACAAAGGGGTGCTCTTACGAAGAAAGGCTTAAGTTTTGCAAATTACAGTGTCTGGAGACTAGGCACCAGCGAGGTGATCTGATAGAGGTGTATAAAGCCTTGAATGGTTTAAGCATGCTCAATGCTGATGGGATTCTTCCCGTAGCTCAGAAAAATCACCTGAGAGGGCATAAATTCAAATTGAGGAAAGACAGATGTAGGATAGACGTGCGGAAATTTGCCTTTAGCCAGCGGGTGGTTGGTTGGTGGAACAGACTTCCATCCCTTGTGGTGGAGGTTGATAGCCTAAATAAGTTTAAGGCTCAGCTGGACAGGTATTTTGAACGAACAGAGGGGTGAAGTGGAAGTGGGTTTTTTTTTTTTTTGGCTGATGCTGCATAAGCTTGCTTTCTTGCATCAAATGCCTCTACTAATGCTAATGCTAATGCTCTCTTGGTAAAAGGATCCCTTCAATCCCCTCACCAATCTTGTTGCCCTTCTCTTTACAAGCTCAAGCAAATCTACATCCTTCCTAAAATGAGGCCTCCAGACCTGTACGCAGTACTCAAGGCGTGGCCTGACCATTACCTTATACAGAAGGACAATCACCTCCGTCTCCCTGTTAGCAAAATTCCTATATATCATTGATAAAACCCCATGACCTGCCCTGGCAGCCTGTCTGCATTGCTCAGAAAACTTCATATCTGACTGCACAATTACTCCCGGGTCTTTTTCATTTTCTACCACCTTAAGTGTAGTACCACACAGTTGGTACGTTTCTCTGGGGTTACTTCTACCCATATGCAGTAGTCTTCATTTGTCAAGGTTAAACTTCAGTTGCCACTTCTTAGCCCATCTGCCCAAATTTTCTAGATCCTGTTGCAGTAGCACACTGCCATTACTGTCATTAACACCTGCCAACCTTTGTATCATCTGCTAACTTCAACACTAAGCCTGATATACCTTCACCAATATCATTGATAAATATACAAAACAACAGTGGACCCAACACTGAACCCTGTGGGACTCCACTAATAACATTAGTCCACGAACAGCAGCACCCACTGATTACCATCCTCTGTCTTCTCTCACTCAACCATCTTTTATCCATTGTAGCAAACTTACCCTTAATACTATTCTGCTCCAATTTGTACAATAATCTTGCATGCACAACAGTGTCAAAAGCTTTCCTGAAATCCAAATATATGATATCAGAATTATTTTTTGCATCCAGTTCTTTTGTAACCACATCATAATATCCTATCAAATTTGTCAGACAAGACTTTCCCTTAACAAACCCATGCTCTGTCTGAATTATTGCTGCAGTCTTGTCTAGATGATCCTGAATTGCATCTTTAACCAGTGACTCCATTAATTTTCCCAGAACAGAAGTTAAACTAACTTGTCTGTAATTACTCGTGTCACCCTTCGATCCCTCTTTGTGAACGTGGATACATTTGCACATCTCCAGTCAGTGGAGACCTCCCCTGAGTCCAAGGATGCTCTCATAATTATGGCTAAGGGTTTGCTTACTTCCTTTGCCACCTACTTTAATATAACTGGATAGATCCCATCCACCCCAGGTACCTTTCTTATGTTTAACTTCTCTTCAACTTTATGTAAGACAATTTCTCCTCCAATTTGCTCTCAGTTATTACAAAATCCTTAAGCACCCTGCTACAATTTGATAACCTTCTACCATTTTCAAACCTTAATAACTCCTCATGTGTGAATGTAGAGGCAAAATACTCATTCAGTTTGTTTGCTATATGAGCAGGATCAACAGTCGAACCATCGATATCAAGTGGACCAATCAGATTCATCCCTTCCTTTTAGAGTTTATATAAGTAAAGAAATCCTTGCTGTTTTTCTTAGCATCCTTTGCCAAAGATTTCTTATAATCTCCCTTCGCCTGCCTAACCTCCTTTATGACCTGACTACAGACTAGCTTATATCTGCCATAGGCTTCTGAGTCATTTCATAATTTATATGCATCCCATGCATTTTTCTTCTCTGTCACGAGTCTCATTAGTTCATTTGATAACAATTTAGGCCTAAACCTTGAATAATATTTCTTAATAGGTATGAAACTTTTAGTAGCGTGCACGATTAATTTCTTGAATGCTTTCCAATGCTTAGAATTTACTGTTGGTAACATCGTCAGTTGATCCCACTGTACAGAATTTAAAAACTGTCTGTGACCACTGTGCTCACCTTTGCGGAAGCAAAAACCCTTTCCTTTACCCCTGATGGTAATTATATCTTTAAGTAAATCTCACATCAGTACACTGTGATCACTGCCACCTAGTGGTTCCTTTATCTGCAAATTCTTAATACACGAATGATCACTGCTGACAACCAGATCAAGGGTATTACCCTCTCTGGTTGCCTCTCAAACATGCTGCTGCAGAAAACAATCATTCAATAAATCCACAAAAGTCTTACTAGTGTGTGAGTGACCAACCCACAAGTTCCAGTCAATATCTGGGAAGTTAAAATCCCCCAATATAAGACATTCTGATTTACTAGCCCACTCTATTTCTCTGTACAATTGTTCATTGTACTCATTCGAGTCATTAGGCCTATAACACACTCCTATTCTTATTTTTGCTTTCGCAGTGCTTATGTCACACCAAACTGACTCAACAGTACAGTGTTCCTCTATATCAACTGGATGCACTTCTTTTGATTTTATGTTTTTCTTTATTAACGGCATGACACCTCCTCCCTTCCTATCCTTTCTGTACACATTGTACTTCCTAAATTCCAATTCTGCATTCCTAATATCATTGTGACACCACGTCTCTGATATCCCAACAATATCCGCCTTTGATGTCTTGACCAACACTTCAAATTCATTAAATTTATTTACTATAGAGTAAACCCCCGCTATTCGTGGTATCTGTATTCGCGGTTTCGTGTATTCGTGGTCGCTGATTTAATACAAAATGAAACCTAAAAAAATGTGAATGAATTTTAAAGCGTCGTTTTTTTTCCGCCATAAAAAACATGGGTGTGGCTAAAATTATCTTTCCCCGTCAAAACAGCGCTCAGTGGGTGGGGGAGAGGGGTGACAAAATCGCGAGCGTGGTTCTTTCTCGCTAATCCTTGTTCAGTATGTGCTATGCACTTGTCATAGAAAGTTTCATCGTTTGCTTTTAATTTATATGCTTATAAATTGATATGCTAACAAAAGTGATATGCTTACAAATCTACCGTTTTGCAGTGTAAAACAGACTTTTTCGAGTGTTTTAATGGAAGAAAGTGACTTTATTGTGGACAAGTTTTTTCTAACCCATACAAAAATATGGCTATGAATAACAAGGGAAATGTGAAAAGATCAGAGAAGGTGATGACATTAGCGAATAGAATTGAGTTATTAGACAAAATTTCTAATGGTGAAAGTGTCTTGTCAGTGGCAAAACATTATAAATTCAATGAGTCAACGGTACGATCAATCAAGAAATCGGAAGAAAAAATCCGCTGTAGTGTACATGAAAACGTGCTAATTGCTTCAAAAATTTTCTCTGTAACTCGTGATGTTAAATTAGAAAAAATGGAATAAAGCTCTAAATCTGTGGATAGAAGACCAAAATCAAAATAAAATTCCGTTAAGTTCACTCATCATTCATGAAAAGGCAAAACTCCTTTATCAACACTAGCGAAACTGGTGATAGCACTGGTGGGATAAGTTTTTTAGCTATAGCAAAGGTGCTGGATTGAAAAATTTGTTTGAAATTTCTAATAAATATTACATTTAACATTAAATTGTTTTTTATTTTCATTTCGATGCCTTATGCTTTCATTTCACTATGTACTATGTAGATTTGTCTAAGTCTATCTTTCATATTACGAACCTAAGGGGGCATAAATTCAAATTAAGAAAAGACAGATGTAGAATAGATGTGCGGAAATTTGCCTTCAACCAGCGGGTGGTTAAATGCTGGAACAAACTTCCATCTGTCGTTGTGGAAGTTGCTAGGCTAAATAAATTTAAGGAGGAACTGAACAGGCATTTGGACGGAATGCCGTGATTTTCTTTTTTTTTTTGGCTGATGCTGCATAAGTTCATACACTTGCTTTCTGGCATCACATGCCACTACTACTACTATGTACATAGTCATATTATGAAGTTGTTGTTGTTTGTTGTTTATTTGGTTTTTAGGAGCATTAGAAACTAAGGCCATATTGCTCCGGGATATGCGGTGGTCATACCCTGACTTTTCCGCATCCTCCGTATTTGGTGGTGACGGGCGCGAACCCCGGTCTAATCAAGAAGCGTGTGCTACGCGCTGCTGCTCCTTCCCACCTGGCTACGGAGGCGCCCCATATTATGAAGGTACATAGACTAGTTTTTCTTATATATTTCATACTTTGGAACGGAACCACTTTATTACTATGAGAGCCATAACGCAGTATTCGCATTTTTTTTTTGGTATTGGCGGCATTTCTCAGGAACGTAACCCCTGCAAATAGTGGGGGTTTACTATACTTCTAGCTTTGGTATACATGCACCTATTCCTATTTATCCTGACACTATTCCTATTCACCCACCTGTTTCACGATGACTGCCATCAGTCCCTGAAACCCCCAGCACCCCTCGCTCCAAGTCGCTACATATTCTAATAGAAGTTGTGCAAGAATCACCTTCACCTCTGCCTACGGCTACTTTTAACATTTTAGTCTGTGAATCCCCCCAAGTTAGCAGTTTTCCGACCCACCTAACACTGCCTCGATAGCATCAGCAAATATTCTTGTACCCTTTCTATTTAAGTGTATCCCATCCCTGTAGAAGCAATCTCTCCTGTTAACAAGCACAGACCCCAATGAAAAAAATTCTACCCTTTGAGCCTTGCACATTCTCTCCAGGGCCGAACTGATTGACAAGGCTCTCATCATGTACTCCCTCCTATCGTGTCTGGGCAGAATTGCAGACACTTTCAAATGTAACCCTGACTCACGACTTTTTTGCAACACTGACCTGTACCTGTTAAGTAAATCTGCAGATCTCCTACTCTTAATGTCATTGGTGCCAATGTGTACAACAATATCACCGTTTGTGCCCTTAAAAGATGATATATGCTTTAAAACGTCATCCACGTTTGCCCCTGGCAGACATACCCTGGTCCTGTTCCATCTATCCTTTTTACACAATATATTCCCCATCTCCCTTACAATAGAGTCACCAACAATAACTAGTTCCTTTGTGACCAGCGCATTCTACCTTGGAGATTGCCACTATGTTGCCTGATGCCCAGAAGTGAGCTCTGGTGTTGAGTTGGGCAGCTGAGAGTGAATGGCCCATCATATTAATTTCTTTGAGGGCATCTACCCTACACCTCAAGCTGTCATAGATGCCCAGTAGAACATTGAGTTGATGCCTAATTTCTAGACACTCTCTGCACCTGCAGACACAAAGACATCCCCCTTGGCTAGATCATGTTCTGTTCCAGGGGGTTCAGAAAACATTTCACAAGTTGCACATTTTTTTAGGCTGTGATGCGTTGGAGAATCGCCCCCCTCAGTTCTCCCCCGAGTCACAGCACTCCTGCCACTTTATGCCTGTTGCTTTGCTGCTCTGGGGCATGATATTTTAAATTAATAAGATCAATAAATTTAATTAATTAATTGTCAATACTGTGCTATCTAATAGAATCCTAAATGCAGTGATGTGTATTATGCTATATAATTATATGTTAGAGCTACCTAGTTACCACAATTAAAAATTTGAATTCCCTACTACTCTATACAAAAACAATGGCTGCCAGATTCGAACGAAACAACAGTTTTACGTATATTAAGTAGTAATCTACAAAAACTCTTTATATAAATTAAAAATAAAAATAACCAGCATAACTATAACTATAAGACTACATATAAAGTACAATATAAAATAACAATTAGGTAAATAAAAAGGCAAACACATCGCTTTTTCGAAGCCTGTAATTCACAGCTGTAATTTTTAAAGAGAGTCAGGGCCCTCTCTTAATTAAAACCATCAGAAAATAATATTCTAAAATATAACAATTTCTCTCTAATCCAACCCAAAATTATCACTATTAATTTTATAACACATATCAACACATTAGGAAAAGTAAAAATAAACCACACACAATGAGTTAAATAGCCAGCACCTGATATCCTTATTATTGGCCTCCTGGAGCCTGTGTGCGTTGTACACGTGGACTGCGAGCCCCTACGTAATTGGCTTGTTTCCAATTCAGAAGTTTCGTTTTCTGCCTACATGAGGCTCGCAACAATTGAAAAGCAGTTATTAATCAGTCCAAACTAGATTTTGCACAGGCTAAGAGTAGAAAACTTGCTTCTTGCCCTAATGGTAGCCGAGCATTCTGGTCTACTGGCCACAACTTTTGCCCATCTCTGCTCCCACCTCTGTCAAAACCAGATGGTTCTATTGTCACTTCAGCCAAGGATAAAGCTGACCTGCTCGCATCCCGTTTTTCTTCCAACTCATGTATTAATGGATCTTGGTAAAACACCTCCCACCATTCCCAACACACTCCATTCAATGCCTCCTGTGATCTTCCGTCAAAAGGATGTCAGAAGGATTTTGACAAATCTTGATGCTAAGAAAGCTCCAGATACTGATGGTATTTCTCCACTTGTTCTCAAAACCTGCACTCCTGAACTTGCTCCTGTTCTTTGCCGCTTTTTTTCATTTTCTTATTCCAAAGGTGTTTTTCCTTCTGCTTGGAAATTTGCTCGTATCTAGGCAGTTCCAAAAAAGGTGACAAATCCCTCCCATCCAATTATCTCAGCATTGCAATTACTTCTACTCTTTCTAAAGTAATTGAGAAATCAATTAACAACTAACTCTTAAACTACCCAGAACCCCTCTGTCTGATCAACAATCGCCAGTATGGATTCCTTCAGTGTCGAGTCAGTTTGGTGTGACACAAGCATTGGGAGATCAAAATTGAGAGTAGGAGTGTGTTATAGGCCAAATGACTCTGATGAGTATAATAAGAAACTATACAGGGATATAGAGTGGGCCAGTAAATCAGAGAGTCTTATAATGGGTGATTTCAATTTCACAGATATTGACTGGAATTTGTGGGTTGGTCATTCACACACTAGGAAGGCATTTGTGAATTTATTG
The DNA here is from genome assembly GCF_048544385.1 of Mastigoproctus giganteus. Classification (NCBI taxonomy): domain Eukaryota; kingdom Metazoa; phylum Arthropoda; class Arachnida; order Uropygi; family Thelyphonidae; genus Mastigoproctus; species Mastigoproctus giganteus. Next base: position 76,386,612 of record NC_143583.1, read on the forward strand.
GATGATTGTTTTCTACATCCACTTGTTCGGGAGGCAACTAGAGGAAGTAATACTCTTAATCTGATTATCAGTAGTGATCCTTCATGCATTAAGAATCTGCAGATAAAGGAACCACTAGGTGGCAGTGATCATAGTGTGCTGAAGTGGGATTTACTCAAAGAGGTAACTACCATCAGGGGTAAAGGGAAGGGTTTTTGCTTTCGTAGAGGCAACTACGATGGTCTGAGATAGTATTTAAATTCTATACAGTGGGACCAACCGATGATATTACCAACAACAAATTAAAATGGGAAGCATTCAAAGAACTTATCTTGGAAGCTACTAGGCTTTACATACCAACTAAGAAAGATTGTTCAAGGTTTAGGTCTAAATGGATGTCAGATGAACTAATGAGACATATGGCAGAGAAGAAAAATGCATGGGATAAATATAAATTAATGGGTGACATGGAAGCCTATGATAGATATAAGCTGGTCTGTAACCAACTCACAAAGGAGATTAGGCAGGCAATGGCAGATTATGAGAAATCCTTGGCAAAGGATGCAAAGAAAAACAACAAAGAGTTCTTTACCTATGTAAACTCTAGAAGGAGGGGGAAGAATCTGATTGGTCCACTTCATATCGATGGGTCAACTGTTGATGATCCTGCTCATTTAGCTAACAAACTAAATGAATATTTTGCATCGACATTCACACATGAGGAGTTATTCAGCGAGGGGAATGCCAGAGGTGAATAAACTCTGTCAGTGAGCTAGATGATTTTTTAATAACTGAGAGGAAAGTGGAGGAGAAATTGTTGAGGATAAACATAAAAAAGGCACCCGGGGTGGATGGGATCTATCCAGTTATATTAAAGGAGGCAGCAAAGGAAGTAAGAAAACCCTTAGCCATAATTATGAGAGCTTCTTTGGACTCAGAGGAGGTACCCATGAACTGGAGATGTGCAAATGTGACCCAAATTCACAAAGGAGGATCAAAGGGTGACAAGTAATTATAGACCTGTTAGTTTAACTTCTGTTCCAGGAAAATTAATGGAGGCACTGGTTAAAGAAGCACTGCGGGATCATCTGGACAAGACTTCAGTTATAGCTCGGACACAGCTTGGTTTTGTTAAGAGAAAGTCTTGCCTGACCAATCTGATTGGATACTATGATGCAGTCACAAAAGAACTGGATGCAGGGAATAACTTTGATATTATATATTTGGATCTTAGAAAGGCTTTTGATACTGTTTTACATGGAAGACTGCTGCACAAGTTACAGCAGTGCGGCATTGGAGGCAAATTGCTCCAATGGATAAAGGGATGGTTGGGGGGGGAGAAGACAGAGAGTGGTAATCAATGGACACTGCTCACCGTGGACTAATGTTATTAGTGGAGTTCCTCAGGGTTCAGTGTTGGGTCCATTGTTGTTTTCTGTATTTATGAATGATATTTATGATGGTATATCGGCACTTCCATAGCCAGATGGGCAGGAGCAGTAGTGCATAGCACACACTTCTTGATTAGACTGGGGTTCTAGCCCATGACCATCAAATATGGAGGATGCGGAAGGTCAGGGAATGACCACTGCATATCCCCAGCCAGATAAAGGGTAAGGGTTGGCGTCAGGAAGGTCATCCGGCCGCAAAAATATCATGCCAAAACAATAAAAACGCTGACCCCATATATAATGGGAAAAAGTGAGTACAAAAAAAAAAATTGATGATGGTATATTAAGCTTAATCTTCAAGTTTGCAGACGATACAAAGGTTGGCAGGGTTGTCAAGGACACTACTGAGACTATGCTGCTGCAACAGGATCTGGAAAGGTTGAGCAGATGGGCTGAGAGGTGGCAAATGAAGTTTAACATTGACAAATGTAAAGTACTACATATGAGAAACAGTAACCCCAGAGCAACGTATCAACTCTGTGGTACTACACTGACAGTGGTAGAGAATGAAAAGGACCTGGGGGTAATTGCACAAGCTCTCTGAGCAGTGCAGACGGTCTACAAGAGTAGCTCATGGTGTCTTGTCAATGATATACAGGAATTTTTCTAGCAGGGATAAGGAGGTGATTATTCCCTTGTATGAGGCAATGGTAAGGCCACACCTTGAGTACTGTATACAGGTCTGGAAGCTTCATTTCAAAAAGGATATAGAGCTGCTGGAACGAGTACAGAGAAGGGCAACAAGATTAGTGAATGGAACAAAGGGGTGCTCTTATGAAGAAAGGCTTAAGTTTTGGAAATTACAGTGTCTGGCGACTAGGCACCAGTGAGGTGATTTGATAGAGATGTATAAAGCCTTGAATGGTTTGAGCATGGTCAATGCCGATGGGATTCTTCCTCATGCTCAGAATAATCACCTGAGAGGGCATAAATTCAAATTGAGGAAAGACAGATGTAGGATAATGGGTTGTTGGTTGGTGGAACAGGCTTCCATCCCTTGTTATGGAAGTTCATAGCCTAAATAAATTTAAGGCTCAGCTGGACAGGTATTTCGAACGAACAGAGGGGTTAAACGGGATTGTTTTTTTTTTTTTTTGGTTTTTTTTTGGCTGATGCCGTATAAGCTTGCTTTCTTGTATCGTATGCCTCTACTAATGCTAAGTCCACTAATGCTAAAAGGCGGTTAGGTAGGCTAAAGCAGATTACAAATAGTTTTTGCCAGATTGCAAAGAAAAGCAGCAAAGACTTAGGTAAAGATTAGAAGAAAGGAGATGAATCAGATTAATCCAGTATAGATGTGAATCATATAACTGTTGATGATCCTGCTCACATTGCTGACAGACTTAATATATATTTTGCATCTACATTCACACATGGGAACTTTTTAAGGATGCGAATGGCAGAAGTCTACCAAATTCTAACAGGGAACTAAATGATTTCATGATAACTGAAAGTGGAAGAGAAACTGTTGAAGCTAAACATAAAAAAAAAAGGCTGTTGTTATTTGGTTTTTAGGAGCATTAGCAACTAAGGCCATATTGCTCCAGGCAGTGGTCCTTCCCTGACCTTTCCACATCCTCTGTATTTGGTGGTGACGGGCTCGAACCCCGGTCTAATAATCAAGAAGAGTGTACTACGCACTGCTGCTCCTTCCCACCTGGCTACGGAGACGCCTATAAAAAAAGGCATCTAAGATGGATAGGATCTATCCAATAATATTAAAGGATGCAAAAAAAAAGGTAACAAAACATATAGCCATAATTATGAGAGCATCCTTGGATTCAGATGTCTCTATGGACTGGAGATGTGCAAATTATACCCAATTCACAGAGGGATCAGAGGGTGACATGAGCAATCACAGGCCCATTAGTTTAACTTCTCATTCACAGAAAATAATGGAGTCACTGGTTACAGAAATGATACAGGACCATCCAAACAGAAATGCAGTTATACTGTAGTCACAACTTAGATTTGTTAAGGGGAGATCTTGTCTGACCAATCTGACTGTATACTATGATGCAGTAAAAAAAGGACTGGATACAAAAATTAATTTTGACATCACATACTTAAATTTCAGAAAAGCTTTTGACACTGTTCCACATAAAAACTTGCTATACAAATTGGAGTAGCAAAGCATTAGGGAAAAGTTGCTGTTGTGGATAAAGGGATAGTTGAGTGGGAGAATACAAAGAGTGGTTATCAATGGGTACTGTCTGCTGTTATTGGAATATTGTTATTAGTGGAGTTCCTCAGGGTTCAGTGCTGTGCCCATTGTTGTTTTCTATATTTATTAATGATACTGATGAAGGCATATCAGGCTTAACATCTTTGCAGATGATATGAAAGTTAGCAGGTTAAGTAATGACATTAATCAAGATATGCTACTGCCAAAATCTTTTTAAAAATTAGTCATATGGGTTGAGAAGTGGCAGGTTTAACACTGACAAATGCAAGGTACTGCATATGGGTAGCAGCAATTTCAGATAAATGTACCAACTGTGTGCTACTATACCTAGGGTAGTGGAGAATGAAAAAGTCCTGGAAGTAATTGTGGTCAGATATGAAATTCTCTGAGCAGTGCAGACAGGCGCCAGGGCATTAATTTTGTCAATGATCAGGAATTTTGCCAGCAAGGATAAGACTCATTTAGGGAGAATGTTGATTTATGGAATGGATACAGAGAAGATCAATAACATTAGAAAGAAGAACAAAAGGGTACTCAAACCAACTTCTGCAAATTGCAGCATCAGGAGACTGGGTGCTTGTGATGAGATCTGACTGAGGATTTTAAGTCTTTCAATGGATTGAGCAAGCTCAATGCTGATGGAATTCTTCCTCTTGCTCTGATACACACATGTAAGGAGGTATAAATTCAAATTGTGGAAAGTGATTGCAAGATAGGTGAGGAAATTTGCCCTCAGCCAGAAACTATTAATTGTTGGAATAAACTTTCATTTGGTGTTGTAGAGTGGGTTGTATGAATAAATTCAAAGTAAAACATTAGAAGGATGAACATGTGATGTGGAAAGTTTTTCTTTTTGTCTGATGCAGTATAAGCTTGCTTTCTTGCATAATTTGCCACTACTAATACTAACTACAGTTGTTCTATTATATTTATAGTGCAAAGTATTTTTTTTAGTGAAAGCCCCAAATATGAAAAATATAATCTATAGTATTTTGTAATGTGCTTGAATTTTGTAGATTGCAATACACAGAAAATACTTGTTCCAGAGAACAGAAGCAGAAGGGATAAATGACAAAAAGTTGGTTCTACAAGTTTGGAGTTGGACAGTAATTGAATACTGAATAGATGTGGAACATGACTGGTTTGGAAGACAGTGGGAGGAATAACGATGCTAATTCAGCCCATGGAAGTGTGTACAGAAGATAGGGCAGACAGCAGAAACTGAACACTAGTGAGACAGAATGGAAAGACTTTGTAAGAGAAAGGTCATTTACTAAACTGACTGCCCTCTCCTGAATAACAAGAGGGGGTTTTAGGGACACCATCCCAGATGCAGGAACAATATTCCATGGAAGGGTGGATTTGAGATTTATATAGATTGAGTAGCTGTTTAGAAGAAATGTAACACTGAGATCAAAAAAGAAAACCTAGTTTTCTTTGATGGAAAGAATATAAGATGTTGAGTCTGAGAATGGCAAACAACAGAGAGAGAGAGAGAGAGGCTCCACTGGAGGAGAGACCGTGATCATGGTCTCTTGTGATCTGAGGTGCCTAACATTGACTACATGTTTTGAAGTAACGTTGGTAAGGAAGAAGCCAAGAATGTTAGGTGTGTGGTTAGGACCGTCTGGCGTTCTGGTAAGTAAATGAACAAACTGTGCAAGATTATTAGTAATCACAACCTATGTAATCAGAAAATTGAAGCAAGCTGGAGTTGTGAACATTAAATTCACAAGGAAATCTGGCTCACTGTTAGGAAGTTAGAATGGAGTGGCAATATTTTAAGCCAGAGGCGATCAAGAGAGATTTTAAGCCAGAGGAGATTCGAAATTAGAAAATCTCTGAGAAGGAATATCAGGGCAGACTTTTGTACATATACCATCTTTGAAACAAAGGGACTCATCATGTGAATAACTGTGTTAAGTATTAGTTGAGGTAACCATTAATTTGGATTCTGCCATAAAAAGTAAGTGAAGTGTGGCAGACTGCGTGTGTGTGGAAATGGACATCACTGACAATGGAACTGAGAACATTCATATTTGTGAAATAAACAAGGAAGTTTTTGGGAGGGCTAAATCATCTTTGCAGATACATTTGTTATATTAATTGCCTATTCATGATATAGTCAGTAAATACAGAAGGGGAAGATTGCACAAATTAATGAAATTTTTAGATATGGCATAATACTAGATTTCATCATGTTATCACAACAGGAATACAGTCAGTCCTCGTTTAACACATGTTTACACTAAACAAATTCGATCATACACGATTTATAAATGGGGGAACGATATCGTATATAACACGAACTGAATCTGCTTATGCACGATTCGCCTTTGTGTTTACAAGGAATGGCAGTCGAATGCAAAATTACCCCAACTGAACGCAACATGATAGCAATGAAGAGAAGATTCTGAAAATGTATTTATATTTTTTATATCAGCGAAGCGGATACACACCATAAGAACATAAAAACCCACACAATTCCAGCTATTGGTATTATCGCAAATGCAATTAGATCAAGTTTGCTACCAGATTATAACAGATTCCACTAACAGAAACGAAACTGGAAATTGTTTTTGTTTTATGGTAGTAACCCCCAGAAATGTGCTTTAATAAAATGTGAGCTAGTGAGGTGTCAATATTTGTGTCTCTGCCTTTACGGTGTTGTTTATTCAGTTGCTACATGCGCGCAGCTTTGTTTATGTATATCAAGTGTGCCTCCTCATTTTGCAATTATGCTTTATTCCCTAAAATTGAGTAAAATATTTAAAAGGTGTGAAAAGGAAGCGTCCTGGTGAAGACATTACAGATTCAGAGAGAAAAATAAAAGCAATATTGATAGACAGAGGCGGCTGTGTCAAAATTTCTTACCCAGGAAAATTTGTAGCGGCCTCATACTAGCGTTTATGGCCAAAATCACACTTCTGGTCTCCTGCCCACTGGGGTTTCCCCAGTAAGGCTTATTGCCAGTCCACATCTGTTACAGAAAAAATATGAAATTTTGAAGCACTTGGAGCGAAATGAAAGAACATGTGATATTGCACGTGCTACAGGCCTAAAAGAGGCAACGCCGAGAATTAGAAAGAATGCACAGAAAATAAAAACAACTTTCATAGCAGGAACAACTCAAAGTGTAACAAAATCCATTAGATGAAGACACAAAGAATTGGAAGAGATGGAATGGCTGTCATCTGTTCGGATATAAAATCAAACAAAAAAGAAGTTTGCTTATGATAGAAGCAAAAGCATTAGCAATATTTTATTATGTAACAGTCGAAAAAAAATACGTACGTATTTTATTACGATTATTTATTGTTTGGTAATGATTTGGTTACAAATGTGTGTTCAATCTTGGGTGGTCGGCACCTAACCCTATTTTTCCCATAGGGCCTGTTATTTACATTGCACGAGGGTTTCTAGGAACACAACTATCGTGCTATACGAGGACTGACTGTATACCCAAATAAGAATATAATTATTTCTCAAATTACATATAAAATCTAATTTCATCAATTAATCAATAATTAAGACATTACCTTGAAATAAATTCATCCTTTAAAAATTACATAAAACCAAGTAAGTGTCTACTGTAAAAAATGCTTCCAAATATCATAAACTACATACCCATTTATTCGACTCTCATATTTCAAGCTTGGCAGAGCCATCAAGGCCTCACTGCAAAATTTAAAAAAAATAATAATAAATAGTTAAATAATAATTGATAAGCTCTAAAAAGCTATCTAAATACAAACAGATATTCTGTGCATGGCTCAACATTCTACAGAAAATCCATGAAACAATTTCCATTCTATATCCTAATATTTTAGTATACTGCAGCTGGGTAATTATATACACTGATGAGCCAAAACATTATGACCAGTGAGTCGTTATGCAAATCGAAGCAACTGTAGGTGAACTACGGCACGTGCATGGGTCGGGAAACGGTATAAAAAACACCTTATACGGAGCTCCGTTAATCAGTGTTACCCTTGTTCTTCAGATGGGAGAGGCAGCGGACTTAAGCAAGTTTGACAAAGGCCAAATTGTAATGGCCAGACGACTGGCTCAGAGCATATTTGAAATGGCATGGCTGGTGGGGTGCTCACAGTCAGCTGTGGTTAGTACCTACCACGTGGTAGTAGTGTGTCACAACACGCAGTACACTGAACCCTACTGAATATGAGGCTGCATAGCTGCAGGCCACTCTGAGTGCCCATGCTAACCATGGTTCACTGGCAAAAGCACCTACAATGGGCACATGAGCATCAAAACTGGATCTTGAGTAATTGGATGAAGGTCGTCTGATCTGATGAATCACGTTTCCCATTGCACCATGTAGATGGCAGGGTACGTTTGCGTCATTTAACTGGGGAAATGATGGCACCTGGATGCACCATGGGACGAAAACAAGCCGGTGGCAGTGGTGTCATGCTTTGCGCAATGTTCTGCTGGGATACCCTGGATCCAGTCATCCATGTGCCGGGCCCTCTGACATCTACCACCTACCTAAACATCATTGTTGACCAGGTATACCCTTTCATGGCAACGGTCTTACCCTCTGGTGGTGCCATCTTTCAGCAGGATAATGTGCCATGCCACACTGCCTGGATTGTTCAAGACTGGTTCATGGTGGTGGTGGTGGTATAGAGGTTTAGCAGCACAAGGGCAACTGACGCCAAAATGTGCCTATACAAATATTTGGAAATGTACAGGAGTTTGCCTTAGCTGATATTAGATATATTCATAAAGTCTAATTTGTTTGAGATAAGCAAAAAGCTCATCCAGATTGGCATTGTTTCCCAATAGGTAGGTTAGTGATAAAGGTTCTTGCATTTGAGTTCAGAGAAAGGAAGGTAGTATTTCTCATGTAGGAATAATATGAACAGTCTAACAGAATATGTCGAACTGTAAGTTGCGATGAACAATCCATGCATATATGCTCATGTTCCTGCTCATGGGCATGCAATGCATGCCCATGAGCAGGAACAAATGGGTCAGGTGTGTGTGGGTGGGTGTGGGTGTGTGCCATATGCGCAATCTTGTCAGTATTACTTCTTCATGCCTGTTTTCCCCAAGCTGGAGCTCCATATTTGTTGTTCATGTTTAATTTCAAATAATTTATTGTTTGCATGTGTCTTCGAAATATTTAACCATTTGACCCAACAGACACGTAGGATACGTTTTAGGAAATCTATATAGGGAACTTGGTAAGATGGAGGAGTGCTGCTCTTTGGGTGCTTGGCTGCCTGGTCTGCTGTTTTGTTACCTGTAACGATAGCATGCTCTGGAATCCAACAGAAATTTACAGTATGATTCAGATTCCTCAAATTAGCATTATCATTAGTAGAGGCTTTTGATGCAAGAAAGCAAGCTCATGCAGCATCAGCCAAAAAAAAAAAACCCACTTCCACTTCACCCCTCTGTTCGTTCAAAATACCTGTCCAGCTGAGCCTTAAACTTATTTAGGCTATCAACCTCCACTACAAGGGATGGAAGTCTGTTCCACCAACCAACCACTCGCTGGCTAAAGGCAAATTTCCGCACGTCTATCCTACATCTGTCTTTCCTCAATTTGAATTTATGCCCTCTCAGGTGATTATTCTGAGCTAGAGGAAGAATCCCATCAGCATTGAGCATGCTCAAACCATTCAAGGCTTTATACACCTCTATCAGATCACCTCGCTGGTGCCTAGTCCCCAGACACTGTAATTTGAAAAACTTAAGCCTTTCTTTGTAAGAGCACCCCTTTGTTCCAGCAGCCCTTCTCTGTACTCATTCCAGCAGCTCTACATCCTTCTTGAAATGAGGCCTCCAGACCTGTATACAGTACTCTAGGTGTGGCCTGGCCTTATACAAGGGAATAATCACCTCCTTATCCCTGCTGGGAAAATTCCTGTATATCATTGACAATACTCCATGAGCTACACTTGCAGCCCGTCTGCACTGCTCAGAGAACTTCATATCTGCCTGCACAACCACCATCAATTCCCTTTCATTCTCTACCACTGTCAGTGTAGTACCACAGAGTTGATACGGGGTTGCTCTGGGGTTGCTGTTTCCCATGTGTAGTACTTTACATTTGTCAATGTTAAACTTCATTTGCCACCTCTCAGCGCATCTGCTCAACCTTTCCAAATCCTGTTGCAGCAGCATAGTCTCAGTAGTGTCCTTGACAACCCTGCCAACCTTTGTATCGTCTGCAAACTTGGACATTAAGCTTGATATACCATCATCAATATCATTTATAAATACAGAAAACAATAATGGACCCAACACTGAGCCCTGAGGGACTCCACTAATAACATTAGTCCACAATGAGCACTGTCCATTGATTACCACTCTCTGTCTTCTCCCCCTCAACCACCCCTTTATCCATAGCAGCAATTTGCCTCCAATGTCACACTGCTCCAATTTGTGTAGCAGTCTTCCATGTGCAACAGTATCAAAAGCCTTTCTAAGATCCAAGTATATAATATCAAAGCTATTCCCTGCATCCAGTTCTTTTGTGACTGCATCATAGTATCCAATCAAATTGGTCAGGCAAGACTTCCCCTTAACAAAACCATGCTGTGTCCGAGCTATAACTGAAGTCTTGTCTAAATGATCCTGCAGTGCTTCTTTAACCAGTGCCTCCATTAATTTTCCTGGAGCAGAAGTTAAGCTCACAGGTCTATAATTACTTGTGTCAGCCTTTGATCCTCCTTTGTGAATTGGGGTCACATTTGCACATTTCCAGTCTATGGGTAGCTCCCCTGAGTCCAAGGAAGCTCTCATAATTATGGCTAAGGGTTTGCTTACTTCCTTTGCTGCCTCCTTTAATATAACTGGAGAGATCCCATCCACCCCGGGTGCCTTTCTTGTGTTTATCTTCAACAGTTTCTCCTCCACTTTACTCCCAGTTATTTCAAGATTCTGTAGCTTACTACTAGAGTTGAATACACCTCTGGCATTCCCCTCGCTGAATAACTCCTCATGTGTGAATGTCGATGCAAAATATTCATTTAGTTTGTTAGCTACCTGAGCAGGATCATCAACAGTTGACCCATCAATATCAAGTGGACCAATCTGATTCATCCCCTTCCTTCTAGAGTTTACATAAGTAAAGAACTCTTTGCTGTTTTTCTTTGCATCCCTTGCCAAGGATTTCTCGTAATCTGCCTTCGCCTGCCTAACCTCCTTTGTAACTTGGTTGCATATCAACTTGTATCTATCACAGGCTTCTGTGTCATGTGTTAATTTGTAAGTATCCCATGCATTTTTCTTTTCTGCCATATGCCTCATTAGTTCATCTGACATCCATTTTGGCCTAAACCTTGAACAATATTTCTTAGTTGGTATGTAAAGCCTAGTAGCTTCCAAGATAAGTTCTTTGAATGCTTCCCATTTTGAATTTGCTGTTGGTAACATCATCAGTTGGTCCCACTTTATAGAATTTAAATACTGTCTCAGTCCATCGTAGTCGCCTTTATGGAAGCAATAACCCTTCCCTTTACCCCTAATGGTAGTTACCTCTTTGAGTAAATCCCACTTCAGCACACTGTGATCACTGCCACCTAGTGGTTCATTTATCTGGAGATTCTTAATGCATGAAGAATCACTGCTGATAATCAAATCAAGAGTATTACTCCCTCTAGTTGCCTCCCGAACATGCTGATGTAGAAAACAATCATCCAATAAATCCACAAAAGCCCTGCTAGTGTGTGAGTGACTAGCCCCCAAATTCCAGTCAATATCTGGGAAATTAAAATCTCCCATTATAAGACTCTCTGGTTTACTGGCCCACTCTATTTCCCTGTACAGTTTCTTATTATACACATCAGAGTCATTAGGCCTATAGCACACTCCTACTCTCAATTTTGATCTCCCAACGCTTATGTCACACCAAACTGACTCAACACTGCACTGTCCAGCGATGTCGACTGGCTTCACTTCCTTAGTTTTTATGTGTTTCTTAACTAATAGCATAACCCCTTCCCCCTTCCTATCCTGTCTATCCTTTCTGTAGACGTTGTACTCCCCAAATTCCAGTTCTGCATCCCTTATATCTGTGTGACACCACGTCTCTGATATCCCAACAATATCTGCCTTTGATGTTTTGAGCAATACCTCAAATTCATCAAATTTATTTACTAAACTCCTAGTATTGGTGTACACGCAAGTATACCTGCACCTGTTTCTATTCTTAGCTACCCTAACACAACCCATGTGTTTACTTGTACCGCAATGGCTCCCAGCAGTCTCTGAAATATCATGCATCTTGTTTTTCAGGCTTCTGCTCATTCTAATAGAAGCAGTGCAAGAATCTCTTTCACCTCTGCCAGTGGCTACTCTCAATCTATTGGTCTTTGTCTCCGCCCAAGCTAGCAGTTTTCCGACCCACCTAACACTGCCTCGATAGCATCAGCAAATATTCTTGCACCCTTTCTATTTAAGTGTATCCCATGTTGTTGTTATTTGGTTTTTAGGAGCATTAGCAACTAAGGCCATATTGCTCCGGGATATGCGGTGGTCATTCCCTGACCTTTCCGCATCCTCCGTATTTGGTGGTGACGGGCTCGAACCCCGGTCTAATCAAGAAGCGTGTGCTACGCACTGCTGCTCCTTCCCACCTGGCTACGGAGGCGCCTAGTGTATCCCATCCCTGTAGAAGCAATCTCTCCTGTTAACAAGTACAGTCCAGGCTGAAAAAAATTCTACCCCTTGAGCCTTGCACAATCTTTCCAGGGCCGAATTGATCGACAAGGCTCTCATCATATACTCCCTCCTACCGTGTCTGGGCAGAATTGCAGACACTTTCAAATTCAACTCTAATTCTCGGCTTTTGTTCAACAGTGACCTGTACTTGTTAAGTAATTCTGCCGGTCTCCTATTCTTAATATCATTAGTGCCAACGTGTACAACTATATCACGTTTTGTGCCCTTAAAAGATGATATTCACTTTACAACGTCATCAACCTTTGCCCCTGGCAGACATACCCTGGTCCTGTTCCACCTATCCTTTTTACAAAGCATGTTCCCCGTTTCCCTGACAATAGAGTCACCAACAACTACTAGTTCCTTCTACTAGTTAAAAGTTAAAGTCCAACAACTACTAGTTAAAATGATTTAGATGAGACCGGATTTCTTTTATAATGGGATTTGAGGTTGAGAAATTGTTACTTATTGCAGAAGGAGCACTCATGGAGTCTGTACATATTAAACTATTAGTGTTGAGACAGATATTGATATTGTCTATAGCTAGATGGATTCCATACAGTTAGCATTAGTAGAGGCATACGATGCAAGAAAGCAAGCTGATGCAGCATCAACCAAAAAAAAAAAAAAAAACCCTCTCATTTCATCCCTCAATTCGTTCCAAATTCCTGTCTAGCTCAGCCTTAAATTTATTTAGGCTATTAGCTTCCACAACAAAAGATGGAAGACTGTTCCACCAATCAACAACCCGCTGGCTAAAGGCAAATTTCCACACATCTATTCTACAACTATCTTTCCCCAATTTGAAACTGTGCCTACTCAGGTTCTTAGTCTGAACAAGACGAAGAATCCCATCAGCATTCAGTTTACTCAACCCATTCAAGGCCTTATACACCTCAATCAGATCACCTCGCAGGTGCCTACTCTCCAGGCACTGCAATTTGCAGAACTTAAGCCTTTTTTGGTAAGAGCACCCCTCTGTTCCACTTACCAATCTTGTTGCCCTTCTATGAGGCCTCCAGACCTGTACACAGTACTCTAGGTGTGGCCTGACCACTGCCTTGTAGAACGGGATTATCACCTCCCTGACACTGCTAGCAAAATTCCTATGTATCATTGACAGAACTCCATGACCTACCCTGGCACCCTGTCTGCACTGCTCAGCAAACTTCATATTTGGCTGCACAATTACCCCCAGGTCTTTTCCACTTCCCTGAGTGTAGTACCACCTAGTTGGTGCGTTTCTCTTCAGTTATTGCTACCCATATGCAGTACTTTGCATTTGCCACTGGATTTTAACATGGCCAAATGCAAAGTACTGCACATTGACATATGCAGTACTTTTCATTTGTCAATGTTAAACTCCAGTTGTCACTTCTCAGCCCATTTTCCCAACTAATCTAGATCCACTTGGAGTAGCATACTGTCATTACTATCGTTAACAACCCTGCCAACCTTTGTATCATCTGCAAACTTGGACATTAAACCTGATATACCTTCATCAATATCATTGATAAATATACAAAACAACAATGGGCCCAACACCAAACACTGGGGAACTCCACTAATAACATTTGTCCACGAAGAGCAGTGTCCATTGATTACCACTCTCTGTTGTCTCCCACTAAACCATCCCTTTATCCATTGTAGCTGCTTACCCTTGATACCATACCTCTCCAATTTGTACAGCAGTCTTACATGTGCAACAGTATGAAAAGCTTTCCTGAAATCCAAGTACAGTAAACCCCTGCTATTCGTGGTATCTGTATTCGCGGTCGCTGATTTAATATAAAATGAAACCTAAAAAGATGTGAATTTTAAATCGCCGTGAACATTTTCCGCCATAAAAAAACATGGGCGTGGCTAAAATCATCTTTCCCGGTCAAAACAGCACTCAGTGGGTGGGGGGGAGAGGGGTGACAAAATCGCGAGCATGGATGTTTCTCGCTAATCCTTGTTAAGTATGTGCTATGCGCTTCTCATGGAAGGTTTCATCGTTTGCTTTTAATTTATATGCTTATAAATTGAATAAATTTATCAATTTATAAATTGATATGTGTACAAAAGCGAAAAATCTACCGTTTTGCAGTGTGTTAGTGTAAACAGACTTTTTCGAGTGTATTAACGGTAGAAAGTGACTTTATTGCGGACAAATTATTTTTTAACCCCTACAAAAATATGGCTACGAATAACAAGGGAATTGTGCAAATATCAAAGAAAGTGATGACATTAGCAAGTAAAATTCAGTTATTAGACAAAATTTCTAATAGTGAAAGTGTCTCCTCAGTGGTAAAACATTATAAAATCAATAACTCAATGGTATGATCAATCAAGAAATCGGAAGAAAAAATCCGCCGTAGTGTTCGGGAAAACGCGCTAATTGCTTCAAAAATTTGCTCTGTAACTCGTGATGTTAAATTAGAAAAAATGGAAAAAGCTTTAAATCTGTGGATAGAAGACCGAACTCAAAATAAAATTCCCTTAAGTTCACTCACCATTCGTGAAACTGCAAAACACCTTTATCAACACTTGAGCGAAACTGGTGATAGCACTGGCGGAATAAGTTTTTTAGCTATAACAAAGGCGTTGGATTGAAAGATTTGTTTGAAATTTCTAATAAATATTACATTTAATATTAAATTGTTTCTTATTTTCATTTCGATGCCTTATGCTTGCATTTCACTATGTACTGTCTATGTACATCGTCATATCATGAAGGTACATATAATACATACATAGACAAAATTTTAGACTAGTTTTTCTTATATATTTCATACTTTGGAATGGAACCCCTTTATTACTATGGGAGCCATAACTCAGTATTCGCATTTTTTGGTATTCGCAGAATTTCTCAGGAACGTAACCCTTTACTGTATATGATATCAAAATTATTTTTTGGCATTCAGTTCCTTTGTGACCACATCATAGTAAGCAATCAAATTGGTCAGACAAGGCCTTCCTTTGACAAACCCTGTGTCTTAACTACTACTGCAGTCTTGTCTAGATGATCTTGCAATGCTTCTTTAACCAGTGATTCCATTATTTTCCCCAAAACACAAGTTAAACTAACATGTCTGTAGTTACTTGTGTCACCTTTTGAACCTCCTTTGTGAATTGGTGATACATTGCACACCTCCAGTCCACGGGGACCTCCCCTGACTCCAAGGAAGCTCTCATAATAATGGCTAAGGGTTTGCTTACTTCCTTTGCTACCACCTCAATAACTCAATTATAACTGGATAGATCCCATCCACCCAAGGTGCCTTCCTTATGTTTAACTTCAACAATTTGTCCTTCACTTTGCTCTCAGTTATTACAAAATCACTTAGCTCCCTGTTAGCGTTTAATAAACTTCTGGCACTCCCCTCATTGAATAACTCCTCATGTGTGAATGTAGATGCCAAATACTCATTCAGTTTATCAGCTACCTGAGCATGATCATCAATAGTCAACTCATCTATGTTAAGTGGTGCAATCTGATTCATCCCTTTCCTTCTAGAGTTTACATAAGTAAAGACCTCCTTGCTGTTTTTCTTTGCATCCTTTGCCAAAGATTTCTCATAATCTGCCTTCGCCTGACTAACCTCCTTTGTGACTTGATTACAGACTAGTTTATACCTGCCATAGGATTCCGTGTCGCCTGATACTTTATATGCATCCCATACATTCTTCTTCTCTGCCACTAGCCTCATTAATTCATCTGACATCCATTTAGGCCTAAACCTTGAACAGTATTTCTTAGGTGGAATGGAAAAGCCTACTTGCCTCCAAAATTAAGTCCCTGAAGGCTTCCTATTTAGAATTCACTGTTGGTAACATAATCAGTTGATCCCACTGTACAGAATTTAAAAACTGTCTGAGATCTCTGTAGTCACCTTTACGAAAGCCCTTCCCCTTAGCCTTGATGGTAGTTACATCTTTAAATAATTCCCACGTCAATACATTGTGATCACTGTCACCCAGTGGTTCCTTTATCTGCAGATTCTTAATGCATGGAGAATCACTACTGATAATCAAATCAAGAGTATTACTCTCTCTGGTTGCCTCTCGAACATGTTGCTGTAGAATACAGTCATCCAATAACTCCACAAAAGTCTTGCTAGTGTGCAAGTGACCAACTAACAAGTTCCAGTCAATATCTGGAAAGTTAAAATATCCCATTATAAGACATTTTGATTTACTGGGCCACTCTATTTCTCTGCACAATTGCTCATTATACTCATCAGGTTCATTAGGACTATAACACACACCTACTCTCATTTTTCCTTTCCCAGTGCTTATTTCACACCAAACAGACTCAACACTGCATTGTCCACCAACATCAATTAGATGCACTCCCTTAGATTTTGTGCGTTTCTTAACTAACAGCATAATCCCTCCTTCCTTCCTTCCCTAAATTCCAACTCTGCACTGCCTATATCTGTGTGACACCACATCTCTGATATCCCAACAACATCTGCCTTTGATGTCTTGACTAGCACTTCAAGCTCATCAAATTTATTAACTATACTGCTGGCATTGGTGTACATGCAAGAAGTATACATGCACCTGTTCCTGCTCCTAGCCACCCTAACACAGCCCATGTATTTACTTGTTCAAATATGACTCCCAGCAGTTCTGGAAATCTCCATTACCTTGCTTTCCAGTCTGCTGCCCATTCTAATAGAAGCAGTGCAAGAATCACTTTCCCCTCTGCCTGCGGCCACTGTTAACCTTTTAGTCTATTTTTCCCCCCATGCTAGCAGTTTTACGACCCACCTAACACTGCCTTGAGAGCATCAGCAAATATTCTTGCACCCTTTCTATTTAAGTGTATCCCATCCCTGTAGAAGCAGTCTCTCCTGTCAACAAGCACAGACCAGGCTGAAAAAACTTTTACCCCTTGAGCCTTGCACAATCTGTCGGGGCCAAATTGATTACCAAGGCTCTCATAATATACTCCCTCCTATCATGTCTGGGCAGAATTGCAGACACTTCACATTCAACCCTAACTTGCGACTTTTTTTCAATATTTACCATACTTGTTGAGTAAATCTGCAGATCTCTTACTCTTGATGTCATTAGTTCCAAAGCGTACAACAATATCATCTTTTGTGCCCTCAAAAGATATCTGCTCTACAATGTCATCAATTTTTGCCCCTGGCAGACATATATTTGTGGACCTTTCTGGAACAAGACATAATACAGCCAAGGGGAGTGTCTGTCTTTGTGTGTGTTCAGTGCAGAGTGTGAAGAAATTAGGCACCAATTCAACTTTCTGATGGGAATTTATGAAAGTTTGAAGATAAGAGCGAATGCCCTTGAAGTAATCGAAATGGAGGCCCATCAAGCTGTCAGGTGCCTAACTCACACTTGTCACACATTGGGCACTACAGTGGGAATCCCCAATGCAGAATGCACCAGTCTCACAGGAGGAAGTTATTGTCAGTAACTCTACTGTCATAGAAAAAGGGAAATATGTTGTGCAAGAAGGATGGGTTGAATGGGACCATGGTACGTTTGCCAGGGGCAAAAGTAGATGATGTTCTAGCATATATCAACTTTTAAGGGCACAAAAGGTGATATATTGTACACATTGGCATTAATGACTTTAAGAGTAGGAGATCTGCTAACTTACTTAACAAGTACAGGGAATGTTGTAAAAAAAAGTTGCGTTAGGGTTGGATTTGAAAGTTTCAGCAATTTTTCTCTGGCTCGATAGGAGGGAGCATATGATAAGAGCCTTGTCAATAACTTTGGCCCTGGAGAGATTGCGCAAGGCTCATGGGGTGGAATTTTTCACAGCATGGTCTGTGCTTGTTAACAGGAGAGACTGCTTCTACAGGGATGGGATATGATATTCGCACCAAAACACCGATACAATAACTCTACAAATAATAAGTCGTAACTTTCAATATCTCTAGCTAAATTTAAAAATAAGCTAACAAACGTGTATGAGCTTATGCAGCATCAGCCAAAAAAAAATTTTACACAACCATTCCTTCTAAATGTTTGTCCAGTTCCTCCTTAAATTTATTTAACCTATCAACTTCCACAACGACAGATAGAAGTTTGTTCCAGCAATTAACAACCCGCGGGCTAAAGGCAAATTTCCGCACATCTATTCTACCTCTGTCTTTCCTTAATTTGAATTTATGTCCCCTTAGGTTCATAATCTGAACAAGTGGAAGAATCCCATTAGAATTCAGTATGCTCAACCCATTCAAGGCCTTGTACACCTCAATTAGACGTGCAGGTGCCTAGTCTCCAGCCACTGCAATTTGCAGAACTTAAGCCTCTCTTGTTAAGAGGATCCCTTCTTTCCCTCTCACTAAACTTGTTGCCCTTCTCTGTACACACTCAAGCCAATCTACATTCTTCCTAAAATGAGGCCTCCAGACCAGTATGCAGTACTCAAGTCATGGCTTGACCAGATGAACAGATTGCCTTATACAGATGAACAATCACCTCCTTTTCCGTGCTAGCAAAATTCCTATATATCATTGACAAAACCCCCCATGACCTGCCCTGGCAGCCTGTCTGCATTGCTCAGAAAACTTCATATCTGCCTGCACAATTACTCCCAGGTCTTTTTCATTTTCTACCACCTTAAGTGTAGTACCACACAGTTGGTACGTTTCTCTGGGGTTCCTTCTACCCATATGCAGTACTTTGCATTTGTCAAGGTTAAAACTTCAGTTGCCACTTCTCAGCCCATCTGCCCAAATTTTCTAGATCCTGTTGCAGTAGCACACTGCCATCATTAACAACCCTGCCAACCTTTGTATCATCTACAACGGTGTTTCCCAACGTGGGTCCCACGCCCCACATGGGGGAAATTTGATTGTTCAGGGGGGCAATTCAAAAATTGCTCGTCTAGAGTTTAAAACAACCGCCTACTATGATTTAACTTGTACAAAAGAAGAATTGTTGGTATCTCAATTTGAAATAAGCATTTGTTAAATGTTGTACTTTCTATAGAGCCGCACTTGAAAGTTTGGAGTAATATCAACTACAGTTTGCTTGGAGAGTATTGCTTACTATGCCTAGTGAAGGAATAGTACGTACTGTATTGGACGATTGCTTATGGCATGCGCAATGCACAAGCAAAGTGGTTGTCTACTGTAGCCTACCGCAAACTCAGCATGTTATATGAAATAGGTTATTCCTTTCATACAAACGCTCGTTTGGGCGTCGTGACTGTACATTTGGATAGGTTTGGCGATCTCAGATTAAAATAAAAATTACTTTGTCCGCGCACAGAATTATTATTAATGAAGAACCGTGATACACAAGGTGTGTATTTGTCGTATATGTATTTCTGTGGTCTCAGTAAATAAGCAAATAAGTCCAAAAACTCGAATTTGCAGGAGAGGAAAAATAAACTTCACACTCTCATATAAACACGCATATATTCGAATATACAAATATTTATTACTCACGCTAAAACTACAATAACGAAGATATCTGCGTGTCACATAATAGTAAATAATAAATACTTTATTATAGTGCACTTATCTCATTTTTGACAAATTAGACTTATCTGCTTGTTCACAGAGACCACAGATTTAATAGCCCGAATTCAGTAATTTGTGTGATTTATTCATTCAAAAAGCGTACTAATAATTAATTTTGATATATTAAAATAAAATAAAATTAACTTTAATGCGTAGTTTATTTTTAGTTTTTGATTTATCTGATATTTATTTCTTTCAGTTGCGCAGTAAAATGAGTAGTGCAAGTAAAAAAAAAGTTCGTCAGTATTCAGAGGAATACTTAAAATTTGGTTTCATACCCGCTGTCCACGATCAAAGGTCACCTTTTTGTCTTTTATGCCAACAATGCTTGACCAACGAATCAATGAAGCGAGGTCGTCTTGAGGTGCATTTGAAGGCAAAACATAATGCTCATGTAAATTCAGATTTAAATTACTTTCAAAATTTAAAGAAGAATTTTGAAAAAAGAGCAACATTAAAGTCTCTGTTTATTGCTCATACTGCAACTGCCAATCGTACTCTTGAGGCTAGTTATGAAATTTCTTTACTCGTTGCTAAATCTGGGAAAAATCATACTATAGGAGAGAATTTAATCAAACCATCAATATCAGCATTTCTTAAAACAGTTCTGGAAAAGATGACAAAGACGTGAAAGCTATGCCACTCAATAACAATACTGTTAGCAGAAGAATAGATGAAATGAGTGAAGATATTGAAATACAACTTGTTGGAAAGCTGAAAACAAGAAAATTCTCAGTTCAAATGGATGAATCAACTTTGAGAGACAGTGAAGCCGTATTGATAACTTATGTGAGATATATTGATAAAGGTAATTTTGCTGAAGAAATGTTATTCTGTAAATCATTAGATAGCACCACTACCTCCAAAGATATATATAATAAGCTAAAAAATTACTTAGATGACAATAATATACCAATGAAAAATATAACATCTTGTGCTGCAGATGGTGCTCCTAATATGATGGGCAAGAAAAATGGCTGCTTAAAATTGATGAAAGATGAGAATCCAGAAATGCTTCTTGTGCATTGTGTTATTCATAGGGAAAACTTGGTAGCTAAAAATATTTCGCCTGTTCTTCATGAAGTACTAAAATCAGTTATAAAATGTGTCAATGCTATTAAAGCTAATGCCAAACGTGAACGTCTCTTCAAGCTTTTTTGTGAAGAACAAAATGGAGACCATGTGAGACTTTTACTTCACACTGAAGTAAGGTGGCTCTCGAAAGGGAACTGCTTGAAAAGATTCATGGAACTATTTGATACTATTAGTGACCTTTTAAGTGACAAACCTGAAATGAAGCATCTGTTAACGGTCGATGGTAAAGCATTTGTGAGTTATTTAGCCGATATCTTTGAAAAACTAAATATATTAAATAAACAACTTCAAGGAACAAATAAAACTCTCGTCGATGCAAAAGCGAAGATATTTGGTTTCATTACATTTATTGAATTATGTCAAAAATATATTTGTAACAAAAATTTTGAACAGTTTCGTTGGCTGCAAAAATGTGAAGTGACTGATACCGCTGTACTTGTTATTGTCGATCATCTGAAAATTCTGTCCGCTGATTTAAAAGAAAGGTTTTCTGATTTAAAACAAATTGATTTTCCAACCTGGATGATGCAACCAATGTTAGTGGATTTGTCTGATGTATCAATGTAGTACCAAGAAGAACTCTCAGAAATGCAAAATGATGAGTCAGTTAAAACTTTATTCAATATAAAAGGAGAGATGGCATGGCTTTGTGATGAAACAGAAATTAAATACCCAAATTCAACCAACTTTGCAAGAGAGCTATTGTTACCGTTTCCATCTTCATATTTAGCTGAATGTGGATTTAGTGCCATAAATGATTTGTTACTAAAGAAAAGAAATCGACTGGATATCACAAAACGGGGAGACTTGAGACTGAAGCTGACTAAATTGGAGCCCAATATAAAATCTCTCTGCGGCAAGCATCAAGCACAAGGGTCTCACTAAATTTAGTGCACTCATCTAGAAGTGACTTCACATGGAATGTTGAAATTATTAAACAATTAAATAATAATTACTAAAAATTAAAATATTATAGAAAAATCTTTCATATAAATTATTTTGTACTTGAATTTTAGTTGTCTATTATATGTTTTGAAAATTTACTTACTGTTTTTTCTTAATAATTTCCTAATGATTTCTTCCTAAAACCTAAGTCTTGTGTCCTGAACAAGTTGTAATTAGGCTTCATTTAGGGAATAATTCAATTTTTGAATATAAAAAATATGTATGTGTTACATAGGGGGGCATCAGAATTTTAGAAAGACTTAGGTGGGGCATGGTAAAAAAAAGGTTGGGAAACACTGATCTACAAACTTAACACTACGCTTGATATATCTTCACCAATATCAATGATAAATACAGAAAACAGTCGACCCAACACCGAACCCTGTGGGACTCCACTAATAACATTAGTCCAGGAAGAGTAGCACCCATTGATTACCACCCTCTGTCTTCTCCCACTCAACCATCCTTTTATCCATTGTAGCAAATTACCCTTAATTTCATTCTGCTCCAATTTGTACAGTAGTCTTCCATGTGCAACAGTGTCAAAAGCTTTCCTGAAATTCAAGTACAGTAAACCCCCGCTATTCGCGGTATCTGTATTCGCGGTTTCGCGTATTCGCGATCGCCGATTTAATGTAAAATGAAACCTAAAAAAATGTGAATTTTAAAACGCCGTGAATATTTTCCGCCATAAAAAACATGGGCGTGGCTAAAATTATCTTTCCCGGTCAAAACAGGGCTCAGTGGGTGGGGGAGAGGGGTGAAAAAATCGGGAGCGTGGATGTTTCTCGCTAATCCTTGTTCAGTATGTGTTAGTCATGGAAGGTTTCGTCGTTTGATTTTAATTTATATGTTTATAAATTGAATAAATTTATCAATTTATAAATTGATATGCTTACAAAAATGATAACTCTACCGTTTTGCAGTGTAAAACAGACTTTTTCGAGTGCGTTAACGGAAGAAAGTGACTTTATTGTGGTCAAGTTCTTTCTAACCCCTACAAAAATATGGCTACGAATAAAAAGAGAAATGTGAAAATATCAAAGAAGGTGATGACACTAGCGAATAAAATTGAGTTATTAGACAAAATTTCTAATGGTGAAAGTGTCTCCTCAGTGGCAAAACATTATAAGATCAATCAAGAAATCGGAAGAAAAAATCTGCCGTAGTGTCCGTGAAACCGCGCTAATTGCTTCAAAAATTTGCTCTGTAACTCGTGATGTTAAATTTAAAAAAATGGAAAAGCTTTAAATCTGTGGATAGAAGACCGAATTCAAAATAAAATTCCGTTAAGTTCACTCATCATTCGTGAAAAGGCAAAACTTCTTTATCAACACTTTAGCGAAACTGGTGATAGCACTGGCGGGATGTTTTTTTTTGCTAGCAAAGGCGCTGATTTGAAAGATTTGTTTGAAATTTCTAATAAATATTACATTTAATATTAAATTGTTTCTTATTTTCATTTCGATGCCATATGCTTGCATTTCACTATGTACTGTCATGTACAGTCATATTATGAAGGTACATATAATATATACATAGACAAAATTTTAGACTAGTTTTTCTTATATATTTCATACTTTGGAACGGAACCCCTTTATTACTATGGGAGCCATAACTCAGTATTCGCGTTTTCGGTATTCGCGACATTTCTCAGGAACGTAACCCCCGCGAATAGCGAGGGTTTACTGTATATGATATCAAAATTATTTTTTGCATCCAGTTCCTTTGTAACAACATCATAATATCTTATCAAATTTGTCAGACAAGACTTTCTCTTAAGAAACCCATGCTGTGTCTGAATTATTCCTGCAGTCTTGTCTAGATGATTCTGCAATGCATCTTTAACCAGTGACTCCATTATTTTACCCAGAACAAAAGGTAAACTAACTGGTCTGTAATTACTTGTCACCCTTCGATCCCCCTTTATGAATTGGGGATACATTAGCACATCTCCAGTCCATGGGGACCTCCCCTGAGTCCAAGGATGCTCTCATAATTATGGCTAAAGGTTTGCTTACTTCCTTTGCCACCTACTTTAATATAACTGGATAGTTCCCATTCACCTCAGGTGCCTTTCTTATGTTTAACTTCAACAATTTATCCTCCACTTTGCTCTCAGTTATTACAAAATCAATAAGCACCCTGCTACAATTTGATAACCTTCTGCCATTTTCAAACCTTAATAACTCCTTATGTGTGAATGTAGATGCAAAATACTCATTCAGTTTGTTTGCTATCTGAGGAGGATCATCAATGGTTGAACCATCAATATCAAATGGACCAATCAGATTCATCCCCTTCCTTTTAGAGTTTATATAAGTAAAGAAATCCTTGCTGTTTTTCTTAGCATCCTTTGCCAAAGATTTCTTGTAATCTGCCTTCGCTTGCCTAACCTCCTTTGTGACTTGATTACAGACTAGCTTATATCTGCCATAGGCTTCTGTGTCGTCTGATAATTTATATGCATCCCATGCATTTTTCTTCTCTGTCATGAGTCTCATTATTTCATTTGATAACCATTTAGGCCTAAACCTTGAACAATATTTCTTAATAGGTATGAAACATTTAGTAGCTTCCACGATTAATTCCTTGAATGCTTCCCACTTAGGATTTACTGTTGGTAACGTCATCATTTGATCCCACTGCAGAATTTAAAAACTGTCTGAGACCACTAATCTCACCTTTACGGAAGCAAAACCCTTTCCTTTATTCCTGATGGTAATTATATCTTTAAGTAAATCCCACATCAGTACACTGTGTTCACTGCCACCTAGTGGTTCCTTTATCTACAATTTCTTAATATCTCTGAAGTTGTTTACTGCTGCCCTTGAGGAAGCTTTCAGAAGATTAGATTGTTCGCAGATAGGAGTCAATGTGAATGGAGAGTACCTAAACCATTTACGATTTGCAGATGACATTGTGGTCATAAGCCAGGATCCCAAAGAATCAGAGGAACATCTTAATAAGTTATGCAGAGTTAGGAAGGATTTTGGACTAAAGATGAATATGTCTAAAACAAAAGTAATGATGAACAAGTATTCCACAGAAAGGAATATAATCGTTGAAGGAGCAGTAATTGAAAAGGTGGAGTCATATACTTATCTGGGACAAGTCATTAGCTGTAATAACGCTAAATGGCTGGAAGTCAAGAGAAGAATAAATTTTGGATGGATGGCATTCAGGAAATATAGTCACATACTTAGGAGCAATATCCCAATTTGTCTGAAACGTAAAATAATGAACCAATGTATACTCCCCACCATGACTTATGGAAGTGAAACTTGGGCACTCACCAAAAGAATGGAAGAGAAACTGAGAACTACACAGTGAAGAATGGAGCAAATTATATTGGGAATAAGAAGAGAATCACATGGATTAGATAAGAAGAGAAACACATGGATTAGGCAGCAAACTCAAGTAAAGGACATTCTTATCAAAACTAAAGAACTAAAATGGTCTTGGGCAGGACACCTAGCTAGAAGACATGATGACAGATGGACTAAGAAAATAACAGAATGGTACACAAGAGGAGCTAGAAAAAAACGTGGAAGACAACAACGGAGATGGACAGATGAAATTCATGAGTTTGTGGGTAGTAAATGGATGGCCATTGCACAAAACAGAAGGAACTGGAAGTTGCTGGAGAGGCTTTCATTCTGCAGTGGATTGAAAATGGCTGATGAAGAATGGCAACTAATTCAGCTCTGGGCCAAACTGTTGTTCAAGATTCTTCTAGTTTACAATGGGAACCTTTAACAACAGTTTGGCCCGGAGCTGAATTAGTTAGCCTCAATCCACACCTTTCACTCAAAAACATGCATCTAAGTGCAAAAATTTTCATTTGCCCAACTCTTGAGTGGCACGTGGAGTGACTGAATTTCCAAAAGTTCTGATGACACACCAGAATTCTGAAGTTAACTAGCCATTGCTGTTTGCAGTTATAGTTCTGCGTCCAATGTGCTCTGGTTCATAATCGAGTATTTGTCTTCAAGTTAGCAGCCTGTGTGTGTGTGTACTGAAACCATTGTTAAGAAGAATAAATTGGCTAAGAAGAATAAATCACTGCCAAGCAATTGCATGTTGCTTAAGTGTGCTATTGGACAAAAAAAAGAAAATAAATACTTAAGTGGTGGGTTTAAGTAGCATTGAAAGTAAAATGGGCATATGCCATTAAATGCTGAGTTACAGGAAAATTACCTTGATGATTATAAAAATTATCTAAGAGTAGACAAAATTACCTTGATGATTATAAAAATTATCTAAGAGTAGACAAAATTACCTTGATGATTATAAAAATTATCTAAGAGTAGACAGTGAAACATTTGATCACTTATTAAATTTGGTTCGAAATAAAATAAAATCACCAAAAAGAACATGGTAATGAAGAAAAGCATAACCGCTGAAAAACATCTCACAATCACCTTAATATTTCTAGCAAGAGAACATTCATGCAAAGATTTAAAGTTCAGTAATGTAAACAGTATCAGTATCCTAATTCTGAAACATACAAAGTAATCTTTAAAGTTCTAAAGGAGGCATATTTAAAAGTAAAGAATTCATTTAACTTTCATATGAAGCAAAATGTATAATGAATAATCAATGTATAATAAACATGTTTATTATACATTGATTCTTTCTGTGTACATAAGTTTATTATTTTTTCCAGTTTCCTAGTACATAGGAAGAGTGGGCAGATGTGACAAAGGGGTTCAATGAGAAGTGGCAGTTTATAAACTGTGGAGGAGCTGTGGAAGGTAAACATGTATGAATTGTACCATCAGCAAATTCAGGAACGACCTACCAAAACTACAAGAACTTCTACAGCATCGTTTTGTTGGCTAAACTGAAACTATGAGTTTATTTTTGTAGATATTGGAAAAATGGAAGGTTGTCAAATGGGGTAGTAATTGAATACACTGAATTTTATAGAAAATTAAAAGCTGGACAGTTAAATTTAACAGGAAATAATGAAACTTTCAGTAATTTCAATTATGCTTTTATAGGTGTGAGATGAAAAGTGTTCTTGTTTGTGGTTCCTTGTTGTCTTTACACACACACTATTGTGCACATGCAAACCTGTCAGGACAGCACACGCTTTCCTCTGGCTTGCATTTGCCTTTACACAGGAAATTATACTTGCATGATTGAAACATTCTCCAACCAATCCCATGCTTAAGATCATCCATGTAAAGTTTGCTAAAATGGCAACAGGTGCTGGAGTCACTACAGAGCAACAGGGAATAAATATATATTTATCATGGAAATTTGAACATTACCTTCCTTGTTCACTGCAATGCTTCGTTCACCAATTTTCATTTAAGGTATACATGATACTAAGGAGATTTCTTCCATTTGGTTACAAACTACAGTTAATCAAATGTTTACCAATTAATTTCAAATTTAATTTACCTCATGTTAAATGATGATGTCCCCATCTGAATTCCCAAATCTGAAAGGCTCCCATCAAAATCAGCTGCCAGAGCATCATCTATTTCATCTGGAACTATCCAATGACTTGTCATTCCTTCTACTAAAAGATCTCCCAGCACTTTAAGAAAGAAAAGATAATATTCAGAACTACTGAATCCTGATGTAACCAAACAATTCCCCACATTATCTTGGATAGTAAATGCCCATTAAATAATGATAATTTTTAAAGTTAAGATAAAATACTACATAAAATCATTTTATCACATATAAGTGCATTGTATATATCACAAAACTTGTTATAGATCAGAAAATTTAAATGCAACATATACAGTATATTTTATGTACCATGAGTGTAAGAGTGAGTGGGTATCTGCAATAAACAAATAGTTTATTGGAATAGGACCAGGGTGCCTGACATTCCACAGATACCATCTTTTAAGAGTACAAAAGGTGATATTGTTGTACACGTTGGCACTGATTACATTAAGAGTAGGATATCTGCAGATTTACTAAACAAATACAGGTCAACGTTGAAAAAAAGTCGCGAGTTAGGATTAAATTTGAATGTCTGCAATTCTGCCAGATGCAATAAGAGGAAGTATATGATGAGAGACTTGCCAATCAATTCAGCTGAAGAGAGATTATTTAAACCTCATGGAGGAGAAATTTTTCAGCATGGTCTATTCTTGTTAACAGGAGAGACTACTTCCACAGGGATGGGATACAATTAAATAGAAAGGGTGCAAGAATATTTGCTGTGCTATTAAGCAGTGTTAGATGGGTAGGAAAACTGCCAGCTTGGGGGGGGGAATCACAGATTAATAGATTAACAGTAGCCGCAGGCAGAAGTGAAAGCGATTCTTGCACTTAGATTGAGCAACAGCATGGAAAGCAAAGTGCTGGGGATTTCAGGGACTGGTGGGAGTCATCATGGAACAAGTAAATACATGGGCAGCATTAAGGTAACTAAGAGTAAGAACAGGTGCATGTATACTTGCATGTACACCAATGTTAGGAGTATAGTAAATAAATTTGAAGAATTTCAAGTGCTAGTCAAGACACCAAAGGCGGATACTGTTGCGATATCGGAGACATGGTGTCTCACACACACAGAGTGCAAAATTGGAATATGGTGATTACATTGTGTACAGAAAGGATAGATAGGATAGGAATGGAGGTGGGATTATGCTGTTAGTTAAGAAACACAAAATCTAAGGAAGTGCATCCAGTTGACATAGATGGACAGTGCAATGTTCAGACAGTTTGGTGTGACATAAGCACTGGGAAAGCAAAAATGAGGACAGGAGTGTGTTACAGGCCCAATGACTCTGATGAGTAGAATGAAAAATTGTACCGAGATACAGAGTGGGCCAGTAAATCAAGATGTCTTATAACAGGGGATTTTAACTTCCCAGATATTGACTGGAACTTGCGAGTTAGTCAATCGCATACTAGCAAGACTTTTGTGGATTTATCAGCTGATTGTTTTCTGCAGCAACATGTTTGAGAGAAAACTAGAGAGAGCAATAGTATTGATCTGGTTATAAGCAGTGATTATTTGTGCATTAAGAATTTGCTGATAAAAGAACCACTAAGTGGCAGAGATTACAGTGTACTGATGTGGAATTTACTTAAAGACAACTACCATCAGGGGTAAAGGTGACTACAGTGGTCTCAGACAATTTTTAAATTCTATACAGTAGGACCCCTGATGATTTTATCAACAGCAAATTCTAATTGGGAAGCATTCAAGGAATTAACCTTGGAAGCTACTAGGCTTTTCATATCAACTAAGAAATACTGTTTAAAGTTTAGGCATCCTAAATGAACTAATGAGATTGGTGGCAGAGAAGAAAAATGCATGGCATACATATAAATTATCTGGCGACACAAAAGCCCAGGGTAGATATAAGTTAGTCTTTAATCATGAATAAAGGAGCTCGGGCAAGTGAAGGCAGATTATGAGAAATCCTTGGCATAGGATACAAAGAAAAACAGCAAAGACATCTTTACTAATATAAACTCTAGATGGAAGAGAATGAATTAGGTTGGTCCACTTGATATTGATGATTTGATTCTTGAGATCCTGCTCAGATAGCTGACAAACTGAACGAGTATTTTGAATCTACATTCACACATGAGGAATTCTGTAGGGAAATGGAGAACAGAAGCTTATTAAACTCTAACAGGGAGCTTAATGGTTTGTAATAACAGAGAGCAAAGTGGAGGAGGAATTGTCGAGTTAAATATAAGAAAGGCACCTGGGGTAGATGGGATCTATCCAGTTATATTAAAAGAAGCAGACCCTTAGCCATAATTATGATGGCATTCTTGGACTCCAGTCACCATGGACTGGAGATGCACAAATGTATCCCCAATTCACAAAGGGAGATCAAAGGGTGACACGAGTAATTACAGACCTATTAGTTTAACTTCTGTTCCAGGGAAAATAATGGAGTCACTGGTTAAAGAAGCATTGCAGGATCATCTAAACAAGACTGCAGTAATAATTCAAAAAACACAGCATGAGTTTGTTAAGGGGAAGTCTTGTCTGATCAATTTTATTGGATATTATGATGTGGTTACAAGGAAACTAGATGCAAAAAATAATATTGATATCATATACTTGGATTTCAGGAAAACTTTTGATACTGTTGCGCATCATTATTATCAATATCATTATTACCCACATGGTGTAAGGAAGCCTGAGGCTTATGCTGCACCAGCCAAAAAAATTTTCTGAGTTACCCTGAGAGAGAGAGAGAGAAAACAAGGGTCAGAAGTAGAAGGGAATTGCCAAGAAAGAGAAAAATGATGATATCCAGCTTAGGACCCTGGGTGTGTGTGCCAAGCCCATACTCACCAGATGTGAGTCCCTGGGATGATACATGGAAGGCTACTATGCAAATTGGAACAGTATGGCATTAAGGGCAAGTTGCTACAATGGATAAAAGGGTGGTTGAGTGGGAGAAGACAGAGAGTAGTAATTAATGGACACCACTGCTTGTGGACTAATGTTATTAGTGGAGTTCCCCATTGTTGTTTTGTATATTTATCAATGATATTGATGGCTTGATGACCAAATTTGAAGATGATACAAAGTTGGCAGGGTTACAAGGTATGCAAAGTACATCATATGGGTAAAAGTAACCCCAGAGAAATGTTCCAACTGTGTGGTACTGTACTCAGGGTGGCAGAAAATGAAAAAGACCTGGGAGTAATTGTGCAGTCAGAGAAAGTTTTCTGAGCAGTGCAGACAGGCTGCCAGAGCAGATCACGGGGTCTTGTAATTGATATACAGGAATTTTGTTAGTAGAGAGAAGGAGGTGATTATTACTTTGTATAAGGTAATTTCCAGGCCATGCCTTGAGTACGGCATACAGGTCTGGAGGCCTCATTTTAGGAACGATGTAGAGTAGCCGGAATGAGTACAGAAAAGGGCAACAAGATTAGTGAGGCGAATGAAGGGGTGCTCTTACCAAGAAAAGCTTCGATTCTGCAAACTGCAGTGTCTGGAGACTAGACACCTGCAACATGATCTGATTGAGGTGTATAAGGCCTTGAATGGGTTGAGCAGGCTCAATGCTGATGGGATTCTTCCTCTTGCTAAAATTACAAACCTGAGAGGACAAATTCAAATTGAGGAAGGACAGTTGTAGAATATATGTTCAGAAATTTGCCTTTAGCCAGTGGGTGGTTGACTTCTGGAACAAACTTCTATCTGTTGTTGTGGAAGTTGATAGCTTAAATAAATTCAAGGAAGAGCTGGACAAACTTTTAGAACGAATGGTTGTATGAGATGGGAATTTTTATTTATTTTTTTTTTTTTTGCTGATGCTGTATAAGCTTGCTTTCTTGCATCATACGCCTCTACTAATGCTAATTCCCATATCTAAGAATGGCAATAATGAAATAGAAAAAAATGGGGTACCATCTTATTCTATTTGTTTTAAATGGTAATAGCATAAAGGCCAGAGCTACAGTTCACACATTAATATCAACAGAATCAAGTTTTGTGGTGAAATTGACAAAATAGCGATTTCCTAGATCATTTTTAAATTTACACTCCTGCATGTAAATTTAAACATGCATTTTTTTCACTGCAAAAAAATTTATTATTACAAAAATAAATCTTGCTGCCCTTAATGCTTGCCACCAAGGGTATTATCACCTGCAAGTTGATCATGCAATACTGGATTCTTTGAGCAACCCTGAAAATAGTATCTAAACTGAAATGGCACAACTATCTAAACATTATGAGATTTAATGCAGAATTTTGACTAAGGATGGCAAAAACTGCATAAGCCATACAGTGACCAATGTCAAAATATGATTAAATATGCAAGGAAGAATCTCATTCAATGGTTGAGAATTTTCTTCCAAAGATGAGAAGGGAAAAAATATGCATAATGCAAGATGGCTAAGGTAAAGAAAGCCCATACAAGAAGCATGCAAAAGTTCGATGAAATTTACCCGTAAAAGTATTGTATTGTTGCTCGCTCGGCAACAGACAGTGAGTGTTATCGGTCTGGAGTAGAAGTTGAATCCCACGGGAACTTGAAACCCTCCCGAAGTGGAGGGGGGGGGTAACCCAACCTTTTTTCTTTAGAATCACTAATTGAATCACGAACAGTCATATTGGAAGTTCTGGTGTCGTAAAAACTGTTCGTAACGTAGTTTCACTAGTAAACTTTTTCAAAGTTTGCCGTGCTTCTTGTGTTGGCTTCCTTCACCTTTCCCTTTTTTTTCTTAATAAATAATTTATCCACTAGTCCAGTAATTCTAAAGAAAAAAGGTCAGGTTACCAATCCATTTCAGGGGAGTTTCAATCTCCCATGGGATTCAATTTCTACTCCTGACCAATAACACCCACTGTATGTTTACTGAACAAGCAACAATACAAATGCTATTATGGCAAAGTACTTTTACTGGTAATTTATCCAACTTTTCGCATGCTTCTCGTGTGGGCTTTCTTTATCTTCAAGACAAATCAGAACTCTCAGAAAAATCTAAAATTGTAACAGATGACATGTTGATTTCATTGGTCTCTTTGGATCATGATAGAATTTACTAAATTAGGTGCATAATTCTAGCAAGTCAGGTCAGCCTATGGAAATAAATCCTTTAATTACACCATGAAACTGGTGATGTGACTTTTATTAACATGGAAATACATAATTTTAGATGAAATAACCTCATCTTCATGTCTATACATGCCAGAATATGTTCAGATATAATTCATGACTGGTTTGGACATGTATACTCACTCAATTTATAGAAGACAAGAGAGAGAGAGATTAGATTTGTGCTCTTTGTGGGAAGGAATTGTCATACTAAAGAGCCAGGATGATGTAATCTGAACCAAAGTTTTGTGATCACCACTGAGTCTTGTAAGAAAGTCTTTCTTAGATGCACAAAACCTTCTTGATGCTTGTTCACTGTTCAAACTACAGTTCAATTCCTTGGAGCTTATTTTGAAACAAGATTTTATTGGGGGACTTGATTTGCAGGAAAATAGGTAACATTTTTTAAAATAAAGATGGGTGGACCAGAACCAGAGTGAGTTGGCCAGGAGCAACAACTGATGATGTTACAAACATACTGTCAGATTTTAAGGGAGGTAAAGAGAGCAACATTATTCATGTGGGGACACTAACAATATTAAATGAACACAACCTGACGATTTGTTGAATAAATACAATACCATGCTGAAAAAATGCTGCAAGCTAGGTCACAATGTGCATGCATCTGCAATTCTGCCCACACACGATAGAAAGGAATATATGCTGAAAGCCTTGTGGATTAACTCAAGATTTGAGGGAGTCTACAAGGCTCTAAGTTGAAAATTTTTTTTATCAGCATGGCCTGCACTTGTAGGTAGAAGGAATTTTGTAGAGATGGTATTCATTTGAACAAAGGTGGTGCACACTGGTTTTTGCCAGTATCACTGAGGATAGTCTAAAGCAGTGTTTCTCAACCTTTTCGTTGCTGCGGAATACTTTTAAAGGTGTTAAAATTTTGCAGCACACTACAATCACTACTATACTCATATTCACAAACAGGAAGTTATTTCTGTTGGATATATTTAATAATACACTTATTATTTGTGTAGTATAGATGAAGAGATCTAGTACTAGGAATCAAAACGTGGCATCACATCACGTTGACCACCAGAAGGCGCTCAGATCAGTGCAGTGTAAATAAACAAATTTTTTGTTTGAATTAATTTTTATTATAAAACTTGGATTTATTATTATTATTTTTTTTTTATTTGCATTTACCGCGGTACACAGGTTGAGAAACACTGCTCTAAGGGCAGTGAACCCTTAGAGCAATGTTTTGCTTGTTGGGGAGGAAAGAAGTGTAAAATAGATACACATTTATCTGATGATATGGGTCAAAGTAATGCTTATACTCACCTCAAGAATTCTTGTTTGTTGCCGCAAAAGCAGATGTTGGCAAGATATTCTGAGAGTAGCAACATTTCAAATGAGCAAGAACATAAAGGTAGGGACACAAGCCTAAATGGATGTGTGAGGGTAGTAAACTATAAAAGAATATTGTCTTAACCACATCTACAGTAACATCGGGAGAGTTGTCAATAAAATGGCTAAATTAGAACTCCTGGTTAGGACATCTAACGGTGACATAATAGGACTAACAGAAAGTTAGTGCCTCCTGAAATTGAAGATGACAAGTTCCACTATGGCATGTATAATGTATATAGTGAAGATAAAAAGGATGGCAAGGTTGTAATTTTTATCAAAAGCAGCCAGAGTGTGAAAAGAATTTTTGCTGACCCAGAAGTTACTTCTGCCAATGCAGAATCTGTTGTTGTTTGGTTTTTAGGAGCATTAGCAACTAAGGCCATATTGCTCCGAGGATATGCGGTGGTCATTCCCTGACCTTTCCGCATCCTTCATATTTGGTGGCTCACGGGCTGAACCCCGGTCTAATCAAGAAGCGTGTGCTACGCACTGCTGCTCCTGCCCACCTGGCTACAAAGACGCCAGCAGAATCTGTGTGGTGCGAGTTAGTTGGAAGCAAAGATATAATGAAAGTGGGAGTAATCTATATACCAGAAGATTGCAAAGAATATGATAGTCTTTACAGAAAAAATGGGCAAGTAAGTGTGAATGCCTTGCTATGGGGGGCTTCAATCTGTCCCTAACTGAATGGAGTAAGCAGTAGGGAAACTTGCCAGAGAACAAAATTTTTAAATAAACCAGGTGATTATTATTTGTACCAGCATGCTAGAGAAAATACTAGCAGTAAGAATATTCTTGACCTCATCATTACTCACAAATCAATTGACATCACAGGTCTTAAAAGTCCAGGTTAGTTGGAAATGAAGAAAGATGTTGCAGTAGCTAAAGGTAAAGGCATGGGTTTTCATTTCAGAGGAGGAAACTACGACAGTTTAAGGTGCTACATCAGTGTTCTCCCCAGGACCTATGGAATGGGTGCACCACCCAGTGAATTTAACTGACTGCCCGGCTAAAATTTAAGTAATTCTCGTGGTACCATATGGTACTGCTCACTGATCTCGATCAGTATTAATTTGAACATACTATACGAAGTATTACACTTCCCCACCTGGCTACTTCATAATGTCACTCAGCTGGAAAAATTTTCTGTGGAGAACTGTACGTGGCATCTACTAATTGGACAGATTGCAGAGAGAGAGGGCAAATACATTTGAATTATTGAATATCTTTAAAGCAAAAATCATAGAAGCCATGAATGCATATATACTGTTAAGAAAATATTGCACATGGAAGAATACAGAGCTGATCAGTCTAATAGAACAGAAAAAAATAGCATGGGAAAGTCACAGAGCAATAAAAGCACTGAAGCTTACAACAGCTACAAGTTGATCTGCAATAAATAATACCACTGATAAGGTTAGGGTGGCCAAGGCTGCATATAAGAAAGCACCGGCTAAGAACGCAAAGCATAGGGACAAGGAATTTTTGTGTATGTGAATAGAAAGAAGAATAACACAAATCAGATCGGATAATTGTGTACTGGGTGTGGGAAAGTCTTAGATAACCCAGCTGATGTTTCTGATGAAATTAATAAGTACTTCAGATCTGTCTTTACTGACAAAAGACCCTTTATGCTGAGAAAAAGCACTGGGCAAATGAGGCTGAGCCATATAAAATTAGTGATTTCTAAATTACAGATGGCTGTTTATTAGAAAACCTTTCAAGCCTAAAAGTAAATATGGCTTCTGTATATGATGACATATAACCAATAATTTTGAGGGAGTTGGTCAGAGTGTATCGGACCATTGAGGTTAAATATGAGGCATCTTCAGACTTGGGAAGGTACCTTTGGTTTGGAGAAGTGCTAACATATCACCGATACATAAAGGCTTCTAGGAGCACAGTCTGTAACTACAGAAAAGTTAGTCTGACTTCAATGGTAGAGAATATCTTAAAGGCAATGATTATGAGTATAATCCAAGAACATTTGGATAGAAATGGCATTCAGAAGGACAAACAACATGGTTTTAAGGGAAAATCATGTTTAACTAACTTAGTAGGCATTCTGAATACAGTTACTCATGTGCTGAATGTAGGGAACAAATTCAACAGCTTATTTGGATTTAGCAAAGCATTTGACTTGGTCCCTCATGAAAGATTACTGTCTATACTGGAACATATTGGGATTACTGGAAAGCTTCAAAGATGAATTTGCTGGGTGGGTGCAGGGCAGAAGAGAGAGGGTTATGATTAATGGATATTCTTCAGATTGGTGTAATGTCAGGAGTGGGGTCCCCAAAGTTCAGTTCTTGGACCACTGTTGTTTCTGATTTTCATAAACAACATTGAGAAGGGGATAGAAGGCATGATGTCAATATTTGCAGAGAATGTAAAGATTGGGAGAGTTATTGATGAGCAGTGTCAAGCAGCACTCTGTAAGGATAACTTAAACAGACTTCAAAAATGGTCAGAAAAGTGGTAGCTATGTTTTAATGAGGCACAATGTAAGGTCTTACACTTGGGGAATAGTAACCCCAAAACAAATTATAACACTTGGTGGATTTTATTTGTCTTTTTTTATTTATTTATTTATTGTATCAGGCAGTCCCTACCAAATTCGGGCAAAGTTCATAATATCATACAAAGAATGAGGTACATCCATTCAAAAGTAATCAACATCTGCACAAGAACCTTCGAGGAAGAAATTCATAATCCAAGTTGCATGCAGTACAAGGAACTGCATAATCTTACTGAAATCGTCCGATGTACTTATATAGTCTGCAACACAATGAGTCTGCCACAGTAACTTCTCATTGCTACTGAGCCATCTGAAATGTTTATGGTCTGAGAAAAACAATCGATAATCCACGTGAAGTCAAGAAGCACAAAGCACTGCACTTACTAAAATAATGATGTGCAGAACAAGAAAGCCTAGTAAAATTTCAAGAGTAAAAATGCACTAGTAATGACCCTGCTAAATGACCAGTGCAACATAGAGCTGCAATAGACATTCCTTATCTGAGACAGGTGAATTTCCTGTCTCAGACAAGAGGATAACAGGCGAATTACCTGTACATATTGTTAGTCCGTGTGTTGTTGGTTAGTAGAGTGACAGTCTCTGCAGGAAGATTGATGCAATGCATAACAAGGAGTGCAATGCAAATAGCTACAACTAATTGTTCTTCTTTACATTACACGGAGTGCCTTTCTCTCAGAAATGATGCAGGCATCAATTGCCTGCACAGGGTAAGCTTCCACCTATAATTAGAACAGTACCGCACATCCTGCATCTACCCTGTTGAAATATTTAAATCCATTCTAATGATCAGCCAACCTGGTTGTTTACCAGTAAGCCACAAGACCTCATTACAAGATATAACAATTAATTTCCTTGCTCCTCTATTTGTAACACAATTAACCATCTTTGAAATACATGGATGGCAAACTCTTGGAAGGATTTAAAATCTGCCTCTGTTCCTACCAGAAGTTGTTTACATTCAGGACTCAACACATGTAGATTCAGGGACCCAGCTATTAATTCCTCCCTAAGACAGAAGTACTCATAACAGTCATATAATACGTCCCCAAGTTTAATCTTTTCCACAGATGCAAGCAGAATGGTCCAAAATACCTAACTCAAGTAACTTCGCAAAAAAATTATCAATGTCCTGTCAAGAAGAAGATGGTGTGTAAATTTGGATTAAATCATCTGGTCTAAGATTTACCATTAATATTTATATGCAGAAGGAATTTATTTGTAATGTAACCCTTAGTACTATCATTCCATCTCTTCTGCCATCGACCAACCAAGAGAACCCAGATACAGTTCTCCTCCTTGCATGCACCAGCACAATCAATTTCAACTGAGATACCTGTATCAATGTGTTAACATCTCAATGCCTTAAATGAAAATACATTGACTTGAAAATTAAATGTAGGTCCAGAGACAGCCATCCAGTCACAACCTGCAATGCGTCATTCTGCAGGTTCTACAGTTCTGCAGGCTGCAGTTAGCTTCAATAACATTGCACACTATTGCAAACAGCTTCTGATGTTCAGTTTTTGTAACCATACATGGACACAATAACTCTTATCTGCTATATAAGTAATATGGGAAAAGAAGCTAGCAACTTATCAATTAGGTTCCCTAAGTATTTTATAATTTTCACATATCGGAAATTAGCATTAGTAGAGGAACATGATGCAAGAAGGCAAGCTTATACAGCATCAGCAAAAAAAAAACAAAAAACACCCTTCCCATTTCACTGATCCATTCATTCCAAATTTTTGTCTAGTTCTGACTTGAATTTATTTAAGCTATCAACTTCCACAACAACAGATAAAAGTTTGTTCCAGCAATCAACTACCCACTAGCTAAAGGCAAACTTCTGCACATCTATTCTACAACTGTCTTTCTCAGTTTGAATCTATGCCCCCCTCGTCCGGTTTGTAATCTGAGCAAGAGGAAGAAACCCATGATTCTTCATGGGATTCTTCCATGAGCACTGAGCCTGGTCAATCCATTCAAGGCCTTATACAGATCAATCAGATTGCCTCACAGATGCCTAGTCTCCAGAAGCTGCAATTTTCAGAACTTAAGCCTTTCTTCATAAGAGCATCCCTTTCTTCTCTTCACCAGTCTTGTTGCCCTTTTCTGTACTCCTTCTAGCAAAACTGTATTCTTCCTAAAATGAAGCTTCTGGACCTGTATGCAGTACTCAAGTTGTGGCCTGACCATTGTCTTATACAAGAGGATAATTACCTCCTTATCCCTGCTCGCAAAATTCCTGTATATCATCGACAAGACCCCATGACCTACTCTGGCAGCCTATCTGTACTCTCAGAAAACTTCATATCTGACTGCACAATTAAAACCAAGTGTCTTTCATTCTCCACTACCCCAAGTATAACACCACAGAGTTGGTACATTTCTCTGGGGTTACTGCTACCCATATGCAGTACTTTGCATTTGTTAATGTTAAATTTCAGTTGCACTTCTCAGCCGATCTACCCAAATTTTCCAGATCCTGTTGCAGCAGCATACTGTCATTACTATTACTAACATCCCTGCCAACCTTTGTATCATCTGCAAACTTTGACATCAAGCTTGACATACCTTCATCAATATGATTGATAAATATACAAAACAACAATGGGCCCAACATCAAACCCTGAGGGACTCCACTAATAACATTAGTCCACAAAGAGCAGTGTCCATTGATTACCACTCTTTGTCTTCTCCCACTCAACCATCCCTTTATCCATAGCAGCAATTTGAATCCAATGCCACACTGCTCCAATTTGTGCAGCAGACTTCCATGTGCAACAGTATTAAAAGCCTTTCTAAGATCCAAATATAGGTTATCAAAATTATTTTTTTTGCATTCAGTTACTTTATGAC
Source organism: Mastigoproctus giganteus (assembly GCF_048544385.1). Classification (NCBI taxonomy): domain Eukaryota; kingdom Metazoa; phylum Arthropoda; class Arachnida; order Uropygi; family Thelyphonidae; genus Mastigoproctus; species Mastigoproctus giganteus. Next base: position 76,425,782 of record NC_143583.1, read on the forward strand.
CACATCGTAGTGTCCAATCAAATTGGTCAGACAAGATTTACCTTTAAAAAACCCATGTTGTGTCTGAATTATTACTGCTGCCTTGTCTAGATGATCCTTCAATGCTTCTTTAACTAGTGACTCCATTATTTTCCCCAGAACTAAAGTTAAACTAATCGGTTTGTAATTACTCTTGTCACCCTTCAATCCCCTTTGTGAATTGGAGATACATTTGCACATCTCCAGTCTATTGGAACTTCCCCTGAGTTGCTGTTGTTGTTATTTGGTTTTTATGAGCATTAGCAACTAAGGCCATATTGCTCCGGGGATATGCGGTGGTCATTCCCTGACCTTTCCGCATCCTCCGTATTTGGTGGTCACGGGCTTGAACCCCGGTCTAATCAAGAAGCGTGTACTACGCACTGCCGCTCCTGCCCACCTGACTACAGAGGTGCCTTCCCCTGAGTCCAAGGATGCTTTCATAATTATGACTAAGGGTTTTTGCTTATTTCCTTTGCCACCACCTTTAATATAACTGGATAGATCTCATCTACCCCAGGTGACTTTCTTATGTTTAACTTCATTTATCTCCCTGTTAGAGTTTGATAAACATCTGACCCTCTCCTTCTTGAATAATTCCTAATGTGTGAATGTAGATGCAAAATACTCATTTAGTTTGTTAGCTACCTGAGCAGGATCATCTACAGTCGAACCATTGATATCAAGCGGACCAATCTGATTCATCCTCTTCCTTTTAGAGTTTATGTAAGTAAAGAAGTCTTTCCATTTTTCTTTGCATCCTTTGCCAAAGATTTTTCATAATCTGCCTTCGCTTGCCTAACCTCCTTTGTAACTTGATTACAGACTAGTTTGTATCTACCATAGGCTTCTGTGTCACCTGACAATTTATGTGAATCCCATGCATTTTTCTTCTCTTCCACAAGTCTCATTAGTTCATCTGACATTCATTGGGGCCTAAACCTAGAGCAGTATTTCTTAGTTAGAACAAAAAGCCTAATAGCTTCCAAAATTACTTCCTTGAATGCTTCTCATTTAGAATTTGCTGTTGGTAACATCATCATCAGTTTGTCCCACTGTATAGAACCTAAAAAATCTCTGAGACCAGTGTAGTCACCTTTACGAAAGCAAAAACCTTTCCCTTTGCCCCTGATGGTAGTTACATCTTAAAGTAAATCCCACATCAGTACACTGTGACCACTTCCACCTAACAGTTCCTTTATCTTGTAAATTCTTAATGCATGAACAAACACTGCTGATGATCAGATCAAGAGTGTTACTCCCTCCTGTTTCCTCCCTAACAGGCTGCTGTAGAAAACAATCATCCAATAAATCCACAAAGCCTTGGTATTCTGCAATGACCAACTCAAAAGTTCCAGTCTATGTCTGGGAAGTTAAAATACCCCACTATAAGACACTCTGGTTTACTAGTCCACTCTATTTCTCTGTATAACACCAAGTCTCTGTTCATTGTACTCATTAGTCATTAGGCCTATATCAACCTTCACCTCTGCCTGCGGTTACTGTTAAACTATTAGTCTTTGTATCCCCCCAAACTAGCAGTTTTCCGACCCGCCTAACACTGCCTCGATAGCATCAGCAAATATTCTTGCACCCTTTCTATTTAAGTGTATCCCATCCCTGTAGAAACAATCTCTCCTGTTAACTAGTACAGTCCAGGCTGAAAAAAATTCTACCCCTTGAGCCTTGCACAATCTTTCCAGGGCCGAATTGATCGACAAGGCTCTCATCATATACTCCCTCCTATCGTGTCTGGGCAGAATTGCAGACACTTTCAAATTCAACCCTAATTCTCGGCTTTTGTTCAACAGTGACCTGTACTTGTTAAGTAATTCTGCCGGTCTCCTGCTCTTAATATTATTAGTGCCAACGTGTACAACTATATCACCTTTTGTGCCCTTAAAAGATGATATTCGCTCTACAATGTCATCAACCTTTGCCCCTGGCAGACATACCCTGGTCCTGTTCCACCTATCCTTTTTACAAAGCATGTTCCCCGTTTCCCTGACAATAGAGTCACCAACAACTACTAGTTCCTTCGGGACCAGCGCATTCTGCCTTGGGGGTTGTCTCTGTGTCACGTGATGCCCAAGTGCAAGCTCTGTCGTTGATGTGGGCAGCTGAGAGCTTGATGGGTCCCTCAATTTAGTTTCTTCGAGGGCATCCACCCTGTCCTTCAAGCTCTCATACAGGCCCACAAGAACGCTGAGTTGTTGCTTGATATCGATACACTCCTTGCATCGCGCACACACAAAGACATCCCCCATGGCAGTATCATGTCCCATACCCGACTGCTCTGCAAACATCAAGCGAACAGTGCATTTTATAACAGAATCAAGTTTGAATGCTCTTCCAGTTGCACTTGTGAATCACCTTCCACTAACATAACAGACCATCAGGATAAGCTACCATCAAGACAAAACATGATTATAGTTTCAATTCAACCATTCATTAAACACCAAGTTTCATAGAAGTGGCCCAAATACAGATCCCTAAGGGAACCTCTTACTACATTCTTGTAATCATCGCACAGGAAGACTTGACAGTTACAGTTCTTTTAGAAATAGTCCTTTATGACAGAATATAATTGTTTTGTACATTTTGCTTGTCGCATAACAAATAACACACTGTTCCAATAAATTTGTCAAATGCCCCGGGAAAAATCTATGAAAATGTCCAAATTATATTTAGTCATGCACTGCTGCACACAATTGACCAGCCGACGTAATGTATCATCTGTTCTACAGCCTACAGTGAAACCACATTGATCATTAAATAAAATGTAGTTACCTCAGGCAATTCATTATTTGTACCACCAGGAGTCTTTCATATACTTTTCCCAATTCACTCAATAGAGCAATCAGGCAATTTGATTCCACTGTGTCCTTTGGTTTCACTACAAATTTTAAAAGAAGTTTTAGCAATGCCTCCTTCCATTGGGCTGGAAACACCCTATCTCGCAGATATGCATTGAAGATGCTGAGAAGAGAAGATGACTTGGAATCAACCTAAAACTTCGCTTGATAACCTTACCCCCAACAAGGTTCATTCCTGGACATTTGTTTTTCACCTTGGAAATAGCAATTTCTAACTTTCATTAACATGAAAGTCACTCTCATCTCCCTCACCTCCATAACAATATTTTAATTCCTTCATTTCCAGGTCTTCCTCTGGTCCAGTGTCAGTTAAGTGTCCTTTAAGTTAGATCTTGAAGTTCAACCATTAACATGAATAGAACCTGTTACAACTCCAGCAGGGTGCCTCAACTTGTTATCTTATAAACTATACCCCAGGGATCATTATTTCCATAAGATCTCACCAATTCTTTTCACGCTTCATATTTTTTGTTCACAACCATATGAATATATTTTATATGCAGACACTGGTAGTCATTCTTCAGAGTAATTTACTCATTTCTTCCCAACGTTTACTCTGTTGGAACAACTTTCTCACCTTATTTGTTTCTTTATGCAGATGTGTCAATTCTACTGTCCACCACTTTACTGGAACATGTTTATCATGAGAAAAGCTAAAGAGGCATCAACTATCCAATTCTGCAAAAATCGTACTGCATCGCATCCCTCCATGGATCCATCTGGTTCGCTGTCATCTTTGCCAACCTTATTCTGAAGTTGCTCATCAAAGCTGGTCCAATTTGCTGATTGTATCAAGAACCATCTTAGCCACAAAACTAGGATTACAGATAGCTCACTTATCAACCTGAAACCTAATTACCTGATAGTCACTGGATCCGCAGTTTGAATCAACTGACCAATTATTGATAAGATCTGATCCCTGCATAGTGGATAAGGCAATGTTAGATTCCACATTCACACTCTAAAAAGTACCATGTTCTGAGCACTGATTACGCACAAACAAATTGTGGTGATATATCGCCTCTTCAAGTAAGCATCCCCTACCATCAGTCAGTGTGCTGAACCATAAGGTATTTTTAAAACTGCAATCCAAACACAGAATGACCCTCTCTCCCTCTAAGTAATGCAACAAGTTCTCCAAGAAATTTAGATATGGTTCAGTTTCTGCCCCATGCTTGAAATAAAGCAACACAATATTTGATACACACACAGCATGAGAAGTGTAACAGTAATATTGTGGTTAAAAAATGCATGACTGCACACAATCTGGAATTCATCTGCAACACCTTTGATCGTTGATAATTTAATTGGATTATATTTAAAGAATTTTGATTACGAACTATCCTTTCATAACGTTCATAGTTCTGTTGATTCTAATGCATATTACAGAAACTACTGTACAGTGCCACTGCAGGCTGCAAAGTAATTAGTCTGTTCAATAATCAGTTTCTGCAGAAGCTAATTTTTAAGTTAGCGTCTGCAGAAATTTTCATTCTGTACATTATTACTGAATGGTTATATCTGTTTCCCCTTGACTTGCAATTTGCATATACTGCAGGCTTATATGTATGTTGACAATTTCAATATGTGTGACCACTCTTAGCATGACTGCAGATTGGATCCCAGTGCCTACAAGTTTTTGAGGTGTGTCTGTAAAACTGGCAACAGTAACAGATTGTCATAAGATGAAATGAATTCAGTCTGTATGCCATCATTCCAGAGGTGGATTTAACGGTGGGCGGCACCGGGTGCGTGCCCTGGGCCCTGACTTCTGAAGGGCCCACACAAAACCCCAACAAATTAGTTGAACATATTAGTTCAAAACTTTGTGATTATTATGCTATTATTAATTATATTATACATATATTATATTCAAATTTTATTGGAAATAAAACATTAATAGTACATAATATTTTTTATTTATTTTAAAAAATGGTTAACATGTATTTTTATTTTCCCTGTCTCTCTCTTTTTTTTAAGGAGCCCAATATTTTCTTCTGCGCCCGGGGCCTCAACCGACCTTAATCCGCTCCTGCATCATTCCTACAAATATGCGATCTTGACCCATAAGATATTTGTAAATAAAGCCTGATACTTCCATTATCCAATTTCTACCAGTTTTTGCCTTATTTTCACACTCTCCCAAAATCATATTCAAATAGCTGAGATTTCAGTCATATAACTCATTCATGAACTCATCCTTGCTGATCTCCTCACTGATGTAATAAATGATCACTTTTGGTCCCAGTCTCCTTAGCTTGAAGAATGAGACACCCAGACATCTTAGGAATCTTACCCACAAGGCAGAATGCGCTGGTCCCACAGGAACTAGTAGTTGTCAGTGACTCTATTGTCAGGGAAACGTGGAACACAGACCTGTTAGTTTAACTTCTGTTCCAGGGAAATTAATGGAAGCACTGGTTAAAGAAGCACATTCCCACATATTCTGCAAAAAGGATAGCTGGAACAAGACCAAGGTCATCAACCTTTGCAACTGGCAAAGGTTGATGACGTTGAAGAGCAGATATCTTTTAAGGTCGTGCAGATATCTTTTAAGGTGATATTGTTGTACACATTGGCACTAATGATATTAAGAGTAGGAGACCGGCGAAATTACTTAATAAGTTTGTTTGTTTGTTTGTTTGTTATTTGGTTTTTAGGAGCATTAGCAACTAAGGCCATATTTCTCCAGGAATATGCGGTGGTCATTCCCTGACCTTTCCGCATCCTCCGTATTTGGTGGTGACGGGATCGAACCCCGTCAAATCAAGAAGCGTATGTTATGCACTGCTGCTGCTTCCCACCTGGCTACGGAGGCACCACTTAATAAGTACAAGTCACTTTTGAAAAAATTCTGTGAATTAGGGTTGAATTTGAAAGTGCCTACAATTCTGCCCAGACACAATAGGAGGGAGTATATGATGAAAGCCTTGTCGATCAATTCAGCCCAGGAGATATTGTGCAAGGATCAAGGGGTAGAATTTTTCTCAGCCTGGACTGTGCTTGTCAACAGAAGAGATTGCTTCTAAAGGGATGGCATACAACTTAAATAGAAAGGGTGCAAGAATATTTGCTGATGCTATCGAGGCAGAGTTAGGAGGGTCGGAAAACTGCTAGCATGGGGGGGCAATACACGGCTTAATAGATTAACAGTAGCTGCTGGCAGAGGTAAAAGTGATTCTTGCACTGCTTCTACTGGAATGAGCAGCAGCCTAGAAAAAAAGAAAAAAAGAAGCAGGGGATTTCAGAGACCGCTCTGAGTCATTGCGGTACAAGAAAATACATGGCTAATAAATAGAAACAGGTGCATGTATACTTGCATGTACACAAATGCTAGGAGTTTGGTAAATAAATTTGATGAATTTGAGGTGTTGGTCAAAACATCAAAGGAAGATACTGTTGGGATATTAGAGACATGGTGTCACACAGATATAAGGAATGCAGAAATGGAATTTGGGGAGTACAATGTGTACAGGAAGGACAGACAGGATAGGAAGGGAGGAGGGGTTATGCTATTAGTTAAAAAACACATAAAATCCAAGGATGTACAGCCAGTTGACATGGCTGGGCAGTGCAGTGCAGTGTTAAGTCAGTTTGGTGTAATAATCACTGGGAAATCAAAATTGAGAGTAGGAGTATGTTATAGGCCTAATGACTCTGATGAGTATAATAAACAACTGTATAGGGAGATAGAGTGAGCCAGTAAATCAGAGAGTCTTATAATGGGGGATTTGTGGGTTGGTCACTCACACACTAGCAACGCTTTTGTGGATTTATTGGATGATTGTTTTCTACAGCAGCATGTTGGGGAGGCAACTAGAGGGAGTAATACTCTTGATTTAATTATCAGTAGTGATTCTTCATGCATTAAGAATCTGCAGATAAAGGAATCACTAGGTGGCAGTGGTCACAGTGTGCTGAAGTGAGTTTTACTCAAAGAGATAACTTGATCTGGGGTAAAGGGAAGGGTTTTTGCTTTAGTAAAGACGACTACAGAGGTCTGAGACAGTATATAAATTCTATATGGTGGAATCAACTAATGATGTTACCAACAACAAATTCAAATGGGAAGCATTCAAAGAATTAATCTTGAAAGCTAATAGGCTTTTCATATCAATTAAGAAATATTGTTCAAGGTTTGGGTCTAAATGGATGTCAGATGAACTAATGAGACATGTGGCAGAGAAGAAAAATGCATGGGATACATATAAATTAATGAGTGACAAGGAAGTGAATGAGAGATATAGATATAAGCTTCTGTAACCAAGTCACAAAGGAGGTTAGGCAGGCAAAGGCAGATTACGAGAAATCGTTGGCAAAGGATACAAAGAAAAACAGCAAAGAGTTCTTTACCTATGTAAACTCTAGAAGGAAGGGGATGAATCAGATTGATCCACAGGATATTGATGGTTCAACTGTTGATGATCCTGCTCAGGTATATAACAAACTAAATGATATTTTTCATCTTCATTCACACATGAGGAGTTATCCAGGGAGGGGGAATGCCAGAGGTGAATTAAACTCTGGCAGTGAGCTAGATGATTTTGTAATAACTGAGAGCAAAGTGGAGGAGAAATTGTTGAAGATAATCATAAGAAAGGCACCTGGGGTGAATGGGATCTATCCAGTTATATTAAAGGAGGCAGCAAAGGAAGTAAGCAAACCCTTAGCCATAATTATTAGAGATTCCTTGGACTCAGGGGAGGTACCCATGGACTGGAGATGTGCAAATGTGACCCCAATTCGCAAAGGAGAACCAAGGGCGACATAGTAATTACAGACCTGTTAGTTTAACTTCTGTTCCAGGGAAATTAATGGAGGCACTGATTAAAGAAGCACTGCAGGATCATTCTTCAATAATAAATTATAATAACCTGTATTTACAATAAATTTAACTTTACGATAAACTATACATATAAAATATTAAAATCTGCTACATTATGAACGATAAAATGCATTAAAATATACTAAGTTAAAAGCGATAAAAAACCATAGCTTTCAAAGGCTCCAGCCTTCTTCTTCAGCGGCCTTCTTCTTCACCGCTGAAGAAGAAGAAGGCTGGAGCCTTTGAAAGCTATGGTTTTTTATCGCTTTTAACTTAGTATATTTTAATGCATTTTATCGTTCATAATGTAGCAGATTTTAATATTTTATATGTATAGTTTATCGTAAAGTTAAATTTATTGTAAATACAGGTTATTATAATTTATTATAAACTCAGTTATTAAAAGTCCAGTTTCCTTTGTTTTTATTTCCACGCAAGGTTGGTGCAAAACACTAAAATTCACAGTACTGCAGGATCATCTAGACGAGACCAGTTATAGCTCGGATGCAGAGTGGTTTTCTTCAGGGGAAGTCTTGTCTGACCAATTTGATTGGATACTATGATGTAGTCAGAAAGGAACTGGATGCAGGGAATAACTTTGATATCATATATTTGGATCTTACAAAGGCTTTTGATACTGTTGAACATGGAAGACTGCTGCACAAATTGGAACAATGTGGTATTGGAGCCAAATTGCTGCTATGGATAAAGAGATGGTTGAGTGGGAGAAGACAGAAAGTGGTAATCAATGGACACTGCTCTTCGCGGACTAATGTTATTAGTGGAGTCCCTCAGGGCTCATTGTTGGGTCCAATTTTTTCTGTATTTATTAATGATATTTATGATGGTATATCTCGCTTAATGTCCAAGTTTGCAGATGATTTGAAGGTTGGCAGGGTTGCTGCTGTATGCTGCTGCAACAGGATCTAGAAAAGTTGAGCAGATGGGCTGAGAGGTGGAAACTGAAGTTTAACACTGACAAATGTAAAGTACTGCATATGGAAAGCAGCAACCCCAGAGTAACATACCAGCTGTGTGGTACTACACTGACAGTGGTAGAGAATGAAAAGGACCTGGGGGGTAATTGTGCAGGCAGATATGAAGTTTTCTGAGCAGTGCAGACAGTCTGCAAGAGTAGCTCATGGTGTCTTGTCAATGATATACAGGAATTTTTCTAGCAAGGATAAGGAGGTAATTACCCCCTTGTATAAGGCAATGGTCAGGCTACACCTTGAGTACTGTATACAAGTTTGGAGGCCTCATATTTGGAAGGATGTAGAGCTGCTGGAGCGAGTGCAGAGAAGGACAACAAAATTAGTGAATGGAACAAAGGGTTGCTCTTATGAAGATAGGCTTAAGTTTTGCAAATTACAGTGTCTGGAGATTAGGCACCTGCGAGGTGATCTGATTGAAGTGTAAAAGCCTTGAATGGTTTGAGCATGCTCAATGCTGATGGAATTCTTCCTCTTGCTCAGAATAATCACCTGGGAGGGCATAAATTGAAATTGAGGAAAGACAGATGTAGGATAGATGTGTGGAAGTTTGCCTTTAGCCAGCGTGTGGTTGATTGCTGGAACAAACTTCCATCTGTTGTTGTAGAAGTTGACAGCTTAAATACATTCAAGGCAGAACCAGACAAACATTTGGAGCGAGTGGTTGGGTAAAATTAGGTTTTTTTTTTTTTTTTTTTTGGCTGATGTTAAATAAGCTTGCTTTCTTGCATCATGTGCCTTTACTGCTGCTAATGCCAAATGCTTATTCTTTGATTCTCTTTTATGCAATCAATATCCTCCTCATTCACCACCTCCAAGACAATTCCATTCTCCACTATTTGTCAAACCTTTCTAACTCTTAACTGATTTCAGCATTCCTGTCATCACCTTACCAATGGCATCATGCACTTCCTTACTACTATTTAGTCGAGAATTATCATTTGTCCTAATTACAATTGTGTGACCCTCTGCAGTATATGCTTTCCTGTATCACTGTGCTCATTTTCCCCAACTACATTTATCTCTGCCTTCTTTACCCTATCACTGCTTAAAGTAGCTCCTGTAACCAAAACAATTTGCACACATCCAACATTTACTATAATTTTCCATAAATCAGTTATTTGTTCTTTATAGGACACCATTTTTTTCAGGACAGATACCCTTCTCTTTTAAACTTTCATTCTGAGTTCGCATTTCTATTGCTACATTTTCCAGGCCACCCTACCTAGATAAAATTTTGCATATTCCAATATTCTCCTTGAATAGAAGAAGAAGAAAGGGATCTGAGATTTATGATACGGGCAGATATGAAGTTTACTGAGCAATGAAAACAGGCAGCCAGGAAAGCCCATGGTATATTATTGATTTATCAAACATTATCTTTTAGCAATAGGATGTTATAATTTCCTGTATAAGGCAGCTGTAAAACACCTTTTGGAATACTGTGTCGAAGTATGGAGATATCTGAAAAATGACACAGAGCTTCTTTGAAGGATCCAAAGACAGGCAATTCACATGGTAAGGTCAGAAAAATGCTGACTGTACAGGAAAGACTGATTATGTGGGCTACAAAAGCTTGGCAACCAGGCATCTTAGAGGATTGAGGTTTATAATGCTCGGAGAAGGGTTAGTAAAATGAATAAAGGCAGAATTTCAACTCATATAAAGAATTTTTAGCACTTCCTAATTCATTTCACAAATATACGTGGTCTCAATTCTAATCTCAACGATGTCCATTTCCACTTGCAGTCTGCCAAACCCCATGTACTTTTTCTGACAGAATCTCAGTTATCGGTTGCTTCAACTACTGCTCATCTCAGATGCCCAAATTATTTACTGTATGATTCCTTTCGCCTCAAAGGTGGTACTTGTGAATATGTCCGTTCTGATATTCCTTGTCAGAGACTTGGCAATTTGGAATCTCCTCTCTTTGATCTTCTCTGGCTTAAAATCTCTCTACCTCATTGTGTCAAATTCACCTGTTGTCCCTACCGTTCTCCCTACTTCACTAATCACTTGGAGCTCTTTGACTTCCTCTCTTTGCAACTTGACTTTCTCCAGTCCAACTTTCCTAACAGTGAGGTAATTTTCCTTGGTGATTTTAATGTTCACAACTTCAGCTGGCTTCCGTTTTCTAGTCACACCGACCCAGCTGGTCGAGATACTGAGGCTTTTGCAATTACTAATGACCTTGCACAGATTGTTCATTTACCTACAAGAATACTGGACAATCCTAATCATACAACCAATATGCTTGATTTTTTTCTCACAAACAACCCTTCTAAGTACGCGGTCGAAGTGAGAGGTCCTTTAGGCACTTCATATTACAACTTGGTGATTGTCTCTTCTCCAATGGAACCTTTATCTCATGGCTATTCCGAACCTCGTGTTGTTTGACATTACAAGAATGCAAAATGGGATGACCTGAGAGACTTCTTTTCTTCTTTTCCTTGGTCAGATTACTGTTTCAAAACTTCTGATGTCAACGTTTGCTCAGATCGTGTCAGTGAAATTATTCTTGCAGGAATGGAATCCTTTATCCCACACTCCACTTTAAAATCTCGTCCTTTATCTAAACCTTGGTTTTCCAATAAATGTGCTAAGTCTGTTCAAGAGAAGAATGTTGCATATCGTAATTGGCTTGTTTCTAATTCTCCAGTTTCATTTTCTGCGTACACCAAAGCTCGCAACAATTGTAAAGCAGTTATTAATCAATCAAAACTAGAGTTTGAACAGGCTAAGAGTAGAAAACTTGCTTCTTGCCCTAATGGTAGCCGAGCATTCTGGTCTCTTGCCAAAGCTATTGGCCACAACTTTTGCCCATCTCTGCTCCCACCTCTGTCCGAACCAGATAGTTCTGTTGTCACTTCAGCCAAGGATAAAGCTGACCTGCTAGCATCCCATTTTTCTTCCAACTCATGTATTAATGACCTTGGTTAAATTCCCACCATTCCCAACAGACTCCATTCAATGCCCCCTGTGGTCTTCCATCAAAAGGATGTCAGAAGGATTTTGACGAATCTTGATGCTAAGAAAGCTCCAGGTCCCGATGGTATTTCTCCACTTGTTCTCAAAACCTGTGCTCCTGAACTTACTCCTATTCTTTGCCACCTTTTTTCACTTTCTTATTCCAATGAGATGTCAAGTTGCTCTTGACATCTCAAAGGCTTTCGATCGTGTTTGGCATAAAGGTCTTCTAAACAAGCTTCCATCTTATGGTTTGCCAACTGTTTTTAGTAATTGGTTATCCAGTTTTCTCTCTGACCTCTCACTGAGGGTGATGGTAGATGGCTCTGTCTTTTAACTTCTCCACTAATGCCGGTGTCCCCCAAGGTTCAGTTCTTTCCCCCACTCTTTTCCTCTTGTATATTAATGACCTTCTTCCATTGACTGGAAATCCTATCCATAGTTTTGCCGATGATAGCACATTGCATTCCACTTTCCATTTTGAGAAACCTTGTCCTGCTCAATCAGCTTCAACTTCTCGAAAATCTGCTACTAATTCCTTAAATGCCAATCTTCAGGTAATTCTCCAGTGGGGCAAAGACAACTTAGTTGATTTCAACCCTTCTAAAACTCAGTCTTGTCTTATATCTCGCAAAAAGGATACTTCTGCTCCTATGCTTATCTTTAGTGACACTCCGATTTCTAGGCAAAATGATATATCTCTTTTGGGGATTACCCTGACTTCTAATCTCTCTTGGCACAAGCACATTACAAATATTGCTTCCTCTGCATCTAAAAAACTTGGTTTTCTCTTTCACTCTCAGCGTTACTTTTTTTCCAAACAGCTGCTCACTCTATAAATCGCAAATCCGCCCTGCCATGGAATATTGTTCCCACATCTGAGGTGGTGCCCCCAAAACCTCTCTCAGGCTTCTCAATTCCACTCATAAGAGGGCAGTTAGGTTAATTAATGATTCATCTTTAACAAAGTCTCTCCACTCGCTGTCTCATAGACGTACTGTTTCTGCTGCATGCCTCTTCTACAGATACTTCCATGGGCACTGTTCTTCTGAATTGGCTTCTATAATTCCCGCTCTCTCTTTCAAAACAGCCCGAACACGTGCCGCTACCAGCCAACATCCATTTACTGTCCAACTCCAAACTCACAGAACCAACTTTTCATCTTCCTCGTTTATTCATTCAACTGCCATTTTCTGTAACAACCTTCCTTCATATGTATTTACTGAAAATTACAGTCTACAGAAGTTCAAGTCCAATGTCAACAAATATCTTCTTTCGTCTTCTCAACCTCCAACCCAAGCACGGTACTAAGTACTATAGGTTCTAATACATCTCGTGTTTGGGGTTTACATAAAAAAAAAAAAAAAAAAATTGCAGAACTAGGACCATACATTCAAAGTACAGGTGAAGAGGTTTAGACTAGATTTGTAGGAAGTTGTCTTTTAGTCAGCAAGTTGTTGATTACTGGAATAAGTTGCCTTCACAAGTAGTTGAGACTAACAGTTTGAAGAAATTCAAGAGTCAACTGGATAGTTATCTACATGAGGGAAGTGCATAATTGTATTTTCTTATCCACTTTTTTTTTTGCTTTTTTTTTTTGCCAATGCAGCAAAAGCCTATGGCTTCCTTGCGCCAAATGGCTAATACAGTGCAACTTCGATATAACGTGGTTGTCAGGCGACAATTTTAATACTTGCACTATAAGCAAAGTGTGTTATATCTGAAAAAAATTTTACCATTTTTTTCCAAGTTTTGTTTTTTTAATGAATACACTGTACTTAGTAAACACACTTTATTTACTAATGTTTTATGAGTATATAGACTAAAAGACATTCTTAAAGATTATAATATTCCCTTTACATTCTACTAATATACAATGCTGTTATGGACTTACCTTTTATACATCCATTCTGAAATAGTCATGTAATTTAGTTTGCCAGAATTGATGACAGCATTTTCTTTGATACATAATTCTTAATAGCGATCAGATGCAATAAATGAAGATGTTCACTATCACTCTAATGTTCTTATAAAGCCATCACCTCATTAATGTTTTCAAGCACTTTAATTTCTGGTGCTTTTTCCTTACACAAGTCATCCAGATTATCTTCTGGGTCACTCCCTATGTTGCTGGCCTTCCATTTGTTGACTGTCTTCCCCTGTTCACAGAGGATTTTTTCCTCACCCAAGTAATGTTAACTGGAGCTTCCACATTCACCTCAATCCAAGCAGGCAGGTCATTTTCTCCAAGACTGCAACCAAGTACGTTACAAGCAGATTTTGCTTCTTGTTCTGAAAATGCTGCTAATTCAAGGTTATCATTAGTAATCTCATATTTTCCAGCAGTTTTCAATTGTTTTTGAGCTTGCTTTCTCCCACACTAAACCAATACAGTATGCAACGTCTTTCAGTGTTAATGTTTTCAGAAATTGTAGAACTTGAATTTCTAAGTTTGCAATACCAGCAAGTAGCTCACCATGATATTAGGCTTTGAAGGCTTGAAAAATGCCCTGATCCATGGGCTGAATTACTGCAGTTGTATTCCTTGGCCGAAACATGACTCTGGCCTTGCCATCTTTTGATTTCTGGATGAACTGGGGAGTGATATAACAGTAACAGAGCTTTTTCTTCAAGTTTTTTGGAAAGCAAGTGGCGTATCACCGTGGTACAAACTCACTTTCAAACCATGAAGCAAAAAATCACTTGTCATCCAAGTTGGAACTATTTTTATAAATCACAAGTAAAGATTTTATGTTGACATGGTTAAAACACACTGAGGACTTTGACATTTACTGATGCACAATGGCTTTAGTTTATGATTTCCAGTCTTGTTTGTGCACTCTAACACAGTAATTCTCTCGTTTCATACCTGCTTTGTTAGTTGACTGACTTGTCAGAGAGAAATTCATAGTAGAGTGCTATTTTTTCACACTTGCACAACTTTTCACCTGTGAATTCACTATCTTGAATCACATTATGCAGAAATTCAGGAAACGCTTCTGCTGCTGTAATGCTTGTAGGCAAATCTACACCAAATGCAGATTTGCCTACAAGACTAACATAGGATATCTCATTACGAGCCTTCCATTTCCAAGGCCACCCACCCTTCAGAAGCTTTAAATGTGTCATCTCCACCAATTAGCTTATGAAATTTAAGTGCCTGTGCTTTCAAAGAATTACCCCATTTATCAGTACTAATTCACTACTTTTCTGTAGAGACCACTTATATAAGCACTGGTCTACATCATGTTTTCACAGTCTAGCATTCTTTCTTTGGAGGCCTACTTCATCTTCTACAATCTATGAATGAATGCAATTTTTCTCCCTCTTTCATCCAACCATGGATCATTCCTTCTGAATTTCACACTTGCAAAATATACTGCATTTTCACCACTTTTACCACTCTTAACTCTTTCAATAATCTTTAATTGTTCTTCACTGTATAATTTTTTCTTCTGATGGCCATTACTTCATTCCTACTGATTTACTAATTTTGCCAGGTATTTATTTCTGATGCCCTAGAATGTACCCTGTTTTGATGAAACTCATTTAAAACCAAATGTCCAGCCTATCATGGCAACTTTTGATATCCTATGTGTAACTTCTAGGTCAGCCGAAGAAAGGATGTCGCATGCTGTCGTTTACAAAAATTGGCTAAGGTAAAGAAAGCCAACACAAGAACCATGGGAAACTTCGGAAACTTTACCAGGCAAACTCGTTTCCCGCTACCGCAGTTTCTCCCTACATTCTTGGTAAACAGATGGTGAGTGTTATCGGTAGTGGCAGTAGAAGCTGATAAATGTATTGATTAGTTTTTTCTCGTTATTAAAAACAGATTATTGGAGTTCATGAGTGGGCTGAAATTTACTTACGGACATCCTTCAGACTGCCTCAGTCTTGGGGTGTTTATCTCCCCTTCCTGCTGTTTTAACCCAATAGGAAAACGACTTCTACTGCCACTACCGATAACACGCACCATTTGTAGAAGTTGTTTTCCTATTTTTAAAACAGTCGGAAGGGGTGATAAACACCCTAAGACCGAGGCAGTCTGGAGGGAGTACCCATAAGTAAATTTCAGCCGCGAAGGCATTACACTCATGAACCCCAATAATCTGCTTTTAATAATGAGAAAAAAATTAATCAATACATCGTTATCAACTTGTACTGCCACTACCGATAACATGCACCATCTGTTTACTGAGAATGCAGGGGGAAACTGCGGTAGCGGGAAACGAGTTTGCCTTGTAAGTTTTCCAGAAGTTTCCCGTGTTGGTTTTCTTTACCTTCGCCCAAAAATTTACTTTGTAATTAATGTAACATATTTGACCAACAGTAGTCGTATTCCCCTCCAGAGGTAGCTGTTTGTAACTGGTATTCCACTGATATACCCTTTTATTTCATCTCTACCTGAGGGGAGAAAATGGATGTCTACAGTAATTTGTCTCTATTGTTTACGAAAATTACTCTCACAACTGAATACATCAAAGCAAATATACAGCCAATTTTTAACCAATTTTCCCTCTTGGAAATATGGTAGTAGAATGTACAGTAGGTATTCATCTTTTCCAGTTTCCAATATGAAACTACTAGTTCTTTGAACATACTACTACTTTTTTTTTTTTCGTAATTCATTTTGGGGGACATGATCATACCTGCAGTATATCCAAACTGTGACATGAAGATTCCATGTTATAATGACATGAATTTTCATATTGTACTAGGGCGCCTCCGTAGCCAGGTGGGAAGGAGCAGCAGTGCGTAGCGCACGCTTCTTGATTAGACCGGGGTTCGAGCCTGTCACCACCAAATACGGAGGATGCGGAAAGGTTAGGGAATGACCACCGCATATCCCGGAGCAATATGGCCTTAGTTGCTAATGCTCCTAAAAACCAAATAACAAATAACAACAAATAACATATTGTACTAATACAGGAACTCCCCGACTTACGTAATACTCGACTTGCAGAAATTCGACTTCACCCAAATTTTTGCCACCCGGTGGGTGCAAACTTAAAAAAAATCATGGACACGTATTTTGCATCCCGTTGTAATAAATGGAGGTATCGTGAAAATATCATAATGTGAACCAAATAATACATTGTTTTTTTTTTTTTTTTTTTATAATTTGTTCCAAGTCTTTGGAAGTTGAAAATTTCACTATATTACTAACTTTTCATCTTCCTCGTTTATTCATTCAACTGCCATTTTCTGGAACAACCTTCCTTCATATGTATTTACTGAAAATTACAGTCTACAGAAGTTCAAGTCCAATGTCAGCTATTTATTCTCTAAAAGGTCATATTTATAATGGAAACTGCACTACCCTTTCATCATTATATGTGCCCGTTATAAGAATCAATTTTGAACAGCTTTGCAATATTTTTCTAAACACCCATTTCTGGAGGTCATGACCATAAAACAATAAAAACAATTTGCACTTTCCAATTTCTTGAACTTTTCTGTTAGTGCATCTATTTATAAACGGGTAGTAAATCTGATCTTATTGCATTTGCAATAATACCAGATCTTATTGCATTTGAGAATAACTGCAATTGTGTGGGTTTTTATGCTATTATAGTGAAATGTGTCTACATTTCACTATACCTGAGCAGGGTCAACTGTTGATGACCCTGCTCAGGTAGCTAACAAACTAAATGAATATTTTGCATCGACATTCACACATGAGGAGTTATTCAGCGAGGGGAATGCCAGAGGTGTATTCAACTCTAGCAGTAAGCTAGAGAATCTTGTAATAACTGAGAGTAAAGTGGAGGAGAAATTGTTGAAGATAAACACAAGAAAGGCACCTGGGGTGGATGGGATATATCCAGTTATATTAAAGGAGGCAGCAAAGGAAGTAAGCAAACCCTTAGCCATAATTATGAGAGCTTCCTTGGACTCAGGGGAGGTACCCATGGACTGGAGATGTGCAAATGTGACCCCAATTCACAAGGGAGGATCAAAGGCTGACACAAGTAATTATAGACCTGTGAGTTTAACTTCTGTTCCCGGAAAATTAATGGAGGCACTGGTTAAAGAAGCACTGCAGGATCATCTAGACAAGACTTCAGTTATAGCTCGGACACAGCATGGTTTTGTTAAGGGGAAGTCTTGCCTGACCAATTTGATTGGATACTACGATGCAGTCACAAAAGAACTGGATGCAGGGAATAACTTTGATATTATATACTTGGATCTTAGAAAGGCTTTTGATACTGTTGCACATGGAAGACTGCTGCAGAAATTGGAGCAGTGTGGCATTGGAGGCAAATTGCTGCTAGGGATAAAGGGGTGGTTGAGGGGGAGAAGACAGAGTGGTAATCAATGGACACTGCTCATCGTGGACTAATGTTATTAGTGGAGTCCCTCAGGGTTCAGTATTGGGTCCTTTATTGTTCTCTGTATTTATAAATGATATTGATGATGATATATCAAGCTTAATGTCCAAGTTTGCAGATGATACGAAGGTTGGCAGGGTTGTCAAGGAGACTACTGACACTATGCTGCTGCAACAGGATCTGGAAAGGTTGAGCAGATGGGCTGAGAGGTGGCAAATGAAGTTTAACATTGACAAATGTAAAGTACTACATATGGGAAACAGCAACCCCAGAGCAACGTATCAACTATGTGGTACTACACTGACAGTGGTAGAGAATGAAAGGGACCTGGGGGTGGTTGTGCAGGCAGATATGAAGTTCTCTGAGCAGTGTAGACGGGCTGCAAGAGTAGCTCATGGTGTATTGTCAATGATATATAGGAATTTTTCTAGCAGGGATAAGGAGGTGATTATTCCCTTGTATAAGGCAATGGTCAGGCCACACCTAGAGTACTGTATACAGGCCTGGAGGCCTCATTTCAGGAAGGATGTAGAGCTGCTGGAACGAGTACAGAGAAAAGCAACAAGATTAGTGAATGGAACAAAGGGGTGCTCTTACAAAGAAAGGCTTAAGTTTTGCGAATTACAGTGTCTGGAGACTAGGCACCAGCGAGGTGATCTGATAGAGGTGTACAAAGCCTTGAATGGTTTGAGCATGCTCAATGCTGATGGGATTCTTCCTCTTGCTCAGAATAATCACCTGAGAGGGCATAAGTTCAAATTGGGGAAAGACAGATGTAGGATAGATGTGCGGAAATTTGCCTTTAGCCAGCGGGTGGTTGGTAGGTGGAACAGACTTCCATCCCTTGTTGTGGAAGTTGATAGCCTAAATAAGTTTAAGGCTCAGCTGGACAGGTATTTCGAACGAACAGAAGGGTGAAGTGGAAGTGGTTATTTTTTATTTATTTATTTTACTTTATTTTTTTTTTTGGGTGATGCTGCATAAGCTTGCTTTCTTGCATCAAATGCCTCTACTAATGCTAATGCTAAAAATGCTAATGTGTTCCCCATTCACTTCTCTTCATTCCTATTTATGTATTAGAATGATGAAGGGAAAGCGACCAACGAAAAGTGCAAGTGGTGGTAGTGCTTGGAAACAAAAAAAAACTAATTTCAAAATGGAGTGCTGTGACTCGGGGGAGAAACAAAAGGGACGATTTTCCAACGCATCACTGTCTCAAAAAATGTGCGAAGTGTGAAATTAATAAAAAATAAGAGATTACCTCAATCTTTTTTCGTGGAATGCTTCCAGTCAATTCTCTCCAAATGTAACGAATAAAATAAGATGAAAAACAAATTAATAAATTCCCTCACTCATAGAGATACGACCAAATTCAATGCGCAATGGAATCGAAAGCCGAGGGAACCAACCCAACCCTGAAACACATCAAACTACCAAAGCAAGATCATAAGTGTGAGAAGACATTGTGTCAGAATAAATAATTAAAATCACGATTAAAAAGATTAAAATCACAAATTAAAAAAGATTAAAATCACAATTAAAATTTGGATAAACACTCAAATTAAACGAAATGCACAGCTGTTTCCCTTCCTTAAGCAGACCACATTTTTCGGCTGATCGCCGTGTTCACAGGATGTGAAATGTTTGCTGAATTTTCTAAAACAGGACATGATCTAGCCAAGGAGAATATCTTTGTGTGTGCTAGATGCCTAAAGTGTCAAGAAATTAGGCGCCAACTCAACGTTCTGATGGGCATCTATGAGAGCTTGAGGTGTAGGGTAAATGTCCTTGAAGAAATTAATACGAAAGCCCAACAAGCTCTCAGCTGCCAGGCTCAACGGCAGAGCTCATTCCTGTGCATCAGGCAACACAGAGGCAATCTCCAAGGCAGAATGCGCTGGTCCGACAGGAACTAGTTATTGTTTGTTTGTTTGTCTATTTGGTTTTTAGTAGCATTAGCAACTAAGGCCATATTGCTCCGGGATATGCTGTGGTCATTCCCTGACCTGTCCGCATCCTCCGTATTTGGTGGTGACGGGCTCGAACCCCGGTCTAATCAAGAAGCGTGTGCTATGCATTGCTGCTCCTTCCCACCTGGCTATGGAGGCACCACTAGTTATTGTTGGTGACTCTATTGTCAGGGAGATGGTGAATATACTACGCAAGAAGGACAGGTGGAACAGGATCAGGATATGTCTGCCAGGGGCAAAAAGTTGATAACGTTTCTAGAGCAGATATCTATTAGGGGCACAAAAGGTGATATTGTTGTACACATTGGAACTAATGACATTAAGAGAAAGACATCTGCAGATTTACTCAACAAGTACAGGTCAATGTTGAAAAAAAGTCGCGAGTTAGGGCTGAATGTGAAAGTGTCTGCAATTCTGCCCAGACACAATAGGAGGGGGTATATGATGAGAACCTTGTCAATCAATTTGGCCCTGGAAGGATTGTGAAAGGGTCAAGGGGTAGAATTTTTTCATCCTGGTCTGTACTTGTTGGCAGGAGAGGCTGCTTCTACAGGGATGGGGCACACTTAAAAATAAAGGGTGCAAGAATAATTGCTGATACTATCGAGGCAGTGTTTGGTAGGTCGGAAAACTGCTAGCTTGGGGAGGATTCACAGAGTAAAAGGTTAACAGTGGCTGCAGGCAAAGGCAAAAGTGATTCTTGCACTGCTTCTATTAGAATGAACAGCAGCATGGAAAGGAAGGCAATAGAGATTTCCAGGACTGTTGGGAGTCATAGTGGAACAAATAAATACATGCGCTGTGCTAAGGTAACTAAGAGTAGAAATATTGCATGTATACTTGCATATACACCAATGGGTGCCTCCGTAGCCAGGTGGGAAGGAGCAGCAGTGCGTAGCACACGCTTCTTGATTAGACCGGGGTTCGAGCCCGTCACCACCAAATACGGAGGATGTGGAAAGGTCAGGGAATGACCACCGTATATCCCGGAGCAATATGGCCTTAGTTGCTAATGCTCCTAAAAAAAAAACCAAACAACCAAAACTATACACCAATGCTTGGAGTATAGTTAATAAATTTGATGAGCTTGAAGTGCTAGTCAAGACGTCAAAGACAGATATTGTTGGGATATCAGAGATATGGTGTCACACAGACATAATCAGTGCAGAATTGGAATTTGGGGAGTACAATGTTTACAGAAAGGATAGACAGGACAGGAAGGGAGGCGGGGTTATGCTGTTAGTTAAGTAACACACAAAATCTAAGGAAGTGCATCCAATTGATGTTGGTGGACAATGAAATGTTGAGTCTGTTTGATGTGACATAAGCCGAAGGGGCTAGCTGGATGGGTAAAGTGCCGGCCTGGAAACTCAAAGGTAGCAGGTTCAAATCCCGCCTCAGGCTTGGTTCAGAGTAGCAAATGCAAAAACCTTGTGAGGTGCAATATGGCCACAGAAGCCGATGTGCCAACCACTAACAAAAAAAATGTGACATAAGCACTGGGAAAGGAAAAATGAGAGGAGGTGTGTGTTATAGGCCTAATGAATCTGATGAGTATAATGAGCAACTGTGCAGAGAAATAGAGTGGGCCAGTAAATCATAATGTCGTATAATGGAGGATTTTAACTTTCCAGATATTGACTGGAACTTGTGGGTGGTCACTCGCACACTAGTAAGACTATTTTAGATTTATTAGATGACTGCTTTCTACAGCAGCATGTTCGAGAGGCAACCAGATGGAGTAATACTCTTGATCTGATTATCAACAGTGATTATTCACAATGGACTGATATGGTAATTACTTAAAGATGTAACTACCATCAAGACTAAAGGGAGAGGTTTTTGCTTTCGTAAAAGTGACTACGGGGGTCTCAGACAATTTTTAAATTCTGTACAGTGGGATCAATTGATGATGTTGCCAACATTGAATTCTAAATGGGAAGCCTTTAGGAACTTAATCTTGGAGGCTACTAGGCTTTTCATTCCAACTAAAAAATACTGTTCAAGGTTTAGGCCTAAATGGATGTCAGATGAATTAATGAAGCTCATGGCAGAGAAAAAAAAATGCATATAAATTATCTGGTAACACAGAAGCCTATGGGGGCACCTCCGTAGCCAGGTGGGAAGGAGCAGCAGTGCGTAGCACATTCTTCTTGATTAGACTGGGGTTCGAGCCCATCACCACCAAATACGGAGAATGTGGAAAGGTCAGGGAATGACCACCGCATATCCCAGAGCTTTATGGCCTTAGTTGCTAATGCTCCTAAAAACCAAACAACAAACAAACAAACAACAGAAGCCTATGCCAGATATAAGCTTGTCTCTAAACAAGTCACAAAGGAGGTTAGGCAGGCAAAGGCAGATTACAATAAATCTTTGGCAAAGGATGCAAAGAAAAACAGCAAAGGGTTCTTTGCTTATGTAAACTCTAGAAGGAAAGGGATTAATCAGATTTGACCACTTAATATAAATGGGTTGACTATTGATGATCATGCTCAGATAGCTGATAAACTGAATGAGTATTTTGCATCTACATTCACACATGAGGAGTTATTCAATGAGGAAAGTGCCAGAAGTTTATCAAATGCTAACAGGGAGCTAAGTGATTTTGTAATAACTGAAAGCAAAGTGGAGGAGAAATTGTTGAAGTTACACATAAGGAAGGCACCTGGGGTGGATGGGATCTCTCCAGTTATATTAAAGGAAGTAGCAAAAGAGGTAAGCAAACCCTTAGCCATAATTATCAGAGCTTCCTTGGACTCAACAGAGGTTGCCATGGATTGGAGGTGTGAAAATGTGTCACCAATTCACAAAAGGGGTTCAAAAGGTGACACAAGTAACTGTAGACCTGTTAGTTTAACTTGTGTTCCAGAGAAAATAATGGAGTCACTGGTTAAAGAAGCATTGCAGGATCATCTAGACAAGACTGCAATAATAGTTAAGACAAGCATGGGTTTGTTAAAGGAAGGTCTTGTCTGACCAATATGATTGAATACCATGATGCAGTCACAAAGGAACTGAATGTCAAAAATAATTTTGATATCATATACAGTCAGTCCTCATATAACACGTGTTTACACTACACGAATTCGTTCATACACGATTTATAAATAGAGGAACGATATCTTATATAACACGAACCGAATTCGCTTATGCACGATTCGCCTTTGTGTTTACAAGAAATGGCAGTCGAACGCGGAATCACCCCAACCGAAAGCAATACAACAGGAATGAAGAGAAGATTCTGAAAATATATTTATGTTTTTTATATCAGTGAAAGGGAAACACATTCATCATAATAACGTAAAAACCAACACAATTCCAGCTATCGGTATAATCGCAAATGCAATTAGATCGAGTTTACTACCAGTTTATAAGAGATTCCACTAGCAGAAACGCAACTGGAAATTGTTTTTATTGTTTTATGGTAGTAACCCCTAGAAATGTGCTTTAGTAAAATGTGAGGTGGTAATATTTTATCTCTGCCTTTACGGTGTTGTTTATTCAGTTACTACATGTGCGCAGCTTTGTTTATGTGTATCAAGCATGCCTCCTCGTTTTCTAATTGTGCTTTATTCCCTAAAAATGAGTAAAATACTTAAAAGGTGTGAAAAGGAAGTTTCCTGGTGAAGACACTGCAGATTCAGAGAGAAAAAGAAAAGCAATATCGATAAACAGAGGCGGACTGGTTCAAAAATTCTTACCCGGGAAAATTTATAGTGGCCTCATACTATGGTTTATGACCAAAATCACACCGGCTTCCGGCCCACCGGGGAAACCCCGGTGGTCCAGAAGCCGGTGTGATTTTGGTCATAAAATGTGTGTTCAATCTTTGGTGGTCGGCACCTAACCCTATTTTTCCCATAGGGCCCGTTGTTTATGTTGCACGATTTTGCATTGCACGAGGGTTTCTAGGAACACAACTATCATGCAGTATGAGGACTGACTGTACTTGGATTTCAGGAAGCTTTTGATACTATTGCACATGGAAAACTGCTGTACAAATTGGAGAGGTATGGCATTAAAGGTAAGTTGCTACAATGGATAAAGGGATGGTTGAGTGGGAGACAACAGAGAATGGTAATCAATGGACACTGCTCTTTGGGGACAAATGTTATTAGTGGAGTTCCCCAGGATTCGGTGCTGGGCCCATTGTTGTTTTGTGTATTCATCAATGATATTGATGAAGGTATATCAGGATTAATGTCCAAGTTTGCAGATGATTGCAGATGATACAAAAGTTGGCAGGGTTGTTAACGACAGTAAAGACAGTATGCTACTCCAACTGGATCTAGATAAGTTGGCCAAATGGGCTGAGAAGTGGAAACTGAAGTTTAACATTGACAAATGCAAAGTACTGCATATGGGTAGAAATAAGCCAAGTGAAACGTACCAACTGTGTGGTACTACACTCAGGGAAGTGGAAAGTGAAAAATACCCAGGGGTAATTTTGTAGTAAAATATGAAGTTCGCTGAGCAGTGCAGTTGGGCTGTCAGGGCAGGTCATGAAGTCTTGTCAATGAGATACAGGTGATCCCCACTTAACGCTGATAATTTGTTCTGGAAAAACAGAGCGCTAAGTGAATCCGCACTAAGCAAGCGCCACATTCCCGTAAGGTAACATATGTATGTATTTGTGAATTGCAGTTGGTGCCATAGGATATTTCCTAATCAATAATAAACAGTAGTGAAAGATGCCCAAATGTCAGTCAAAAAATTTTATATTGAAATATTTGTACATATAAAATATTCTGCATTACATACGTATATAATTATGTGGTAACTACCTAGGTATCAAAATTAAACTTAAAATTTTAATTAAAATCATGAATTTAATTGATTTAATTTATGAATTAAATCATGAAAAATGCGTCGATTTTGGGTTGTACTTTGGCCCTCTTCCTGGTAAACTAAAAGGGGTTTTAATTTTAAATCCCCCGCAGCGTTACCACCAACAATAAAGTCAACCGATCCTTCGTTGCTTTGAAACCTGGCATGTTTTTTTCTTCTTTCAATATGAAAGTTTTTTTTAGGTATTCATTTCCAAAAAAGTCCTGCTTCATCTACGTTAAAAACTTGTGGAGAAGTATAACACATAATACCCCTCTTCAATAATTATAACAAGTTCTTTTTTGAAAGTTTCAGTTCCTTGATCTGCACTTGCGGCTTCTCCCTGGATTTTAAATCTATTCAACCAGCCCTTACTAGTTTTAAATGGTTCCACTTTTTTTTTTTTGGTGAGTTTTCTTCAGATTATCATTTGGCTAATCTCTCTCTCTCTCTCTTTTTATTTTATTTATAATATTTAACTTAACTGAATTCTGCATTGGATTTTATCTTCAATAAATTAGTTAAAGTCTCTCCATTTCAATCCTAATAGCCGGCCTAGCCATTACCAATTTAGTTGTTTACAGTGGAACAGCTGTCTTCCCGCTGTTAAAATTAATTCTTTATTTTTTATAATTGTTCTTACAGTTAAACTTGCCAGTCCTAAATTATGGCACACATCCGCTTTTCGTTGACCAAATCGATTCGCTTCAAAACAACTAATTTAATTTTCAAATTGTCTTTTTCTTACATTTATATTCTTCATACTGTGTTCAGACATTGTTGCCTTTTCACTCTTATCTGCCATTATTAACTCTTCGAAAATGTAACTGCATTGGTTGCATTAATTATGATACAATGTTCGAGTAAACTGTCCATTACGCACGATGTCTAATACTATACTGAGTGATGACTAGACTTCGGATAAATGCATATAACACAAATATTACAAGCAATATACTTGATAATTTTTTAAAATATTGATCTCGGAACTACGTAACAAGTCACTGTACTGCAATTAAATTAGTAAGAGAAAATTTCACTGAGCGTGCGAAAATTTCTCAAGTCAGCTTGGGAAACGTTTTAATGCTGTTTTGCTATTCATTTTCAAGCTATCGCCTCCTCAAATGAAACGATTTCGTTATATATGCCAAAAATGTACATGATTGTACACCAATCTGTAAAAGAGTGTTATAGTAATTCGTGACGGCGTAATAGTCAAATACGGGTTATAATAAAAGGACAGCGGGTGGTTGATTGGTGGAATAGACTTTCATCTTTTGTTGTGGAAGTTGATAGCCTAAATAAATTTAAGGCTGAGCTGGACAGTCATTTGGAACGAATGGAAGGGTGAAATTGGAGGTTTTTTTTTTTGGCTGATGCTGCATAAGCTTGCTTTCTCGCATCGTATGCCTCTACTAATGCTAAATTCATTAAGCATCTACAGATAAAAGACCTAATGGGTGGCAATGATCATTGTGTATTGATATAGACAATGTCAATATCAATACACAATGATATTGACATTGTGTATTTTTCTCTACTGTCAAGGACAAAGAGAAAGGTTTTTCATTTTATAAAGCTGATTAGAATTTAAAAACTGTCTAAATTTTTAAATTCTAGTCACCTAGAACAGATAGTGTTTAAATTCTATGCAACACGATCAACTGGTAAAGTTATCAGAAGCACTTAGGGACATAATCATAGAAGTTAATTGTAAAGGCATTTTATACCAACTATTAGATACCGTCCAGAACTGAGACTTAAATAGATGTCAAATGTACTGATAAGACATGGAAGGGATGAATGCATATAAATTATCAGATGATACAGAAGTCTACAACAGATATAAACTAGCCTGCAATCAAGTCAAAAAGGAGGTTAGGCCAGCTAAAGTACATTATGAGAAGTGTCTGGCTAAGGGTACAAAGATAAGCAGCAAAGTCTGCTTTACTTATGTTACTAGGAAGGAAGGAAGAGAATGATTCATAATGGTCCATTACATATGAGGGGGTATCAAAAAGTTCATACCCTGACCTGGATAAAACAGCAGTAGGAAGATGCCATTTATGTTGCCTACATATTCAATAACTAACATGTGAAATTTCATTCCTATATGGAATCGTACACCAGAGATGGAGCCCAGAATCTGAGGAAGGATGCTTTGGTTGACAAAGTGGAGCATCGAGCAGTGATCAAGTTCCTGCATTTGCAGGGCAAGAAAGGTCAGGAAATTGACGAAGAAATTAAAGCCGTATATGGGCAGAATTGTCCATCCTATGACACTGTAAAAATATGGAAATGGGAGTTCCAGTGCAGTTGTACAAGTGTCTTTGATGAACTAAGAGAAGGAAGGCCATCAACATCCTCAGATGGTGGGAGAGTTGCAAAGGTTGAACAGCTGGTGCTGAATGACTGACGTGTGACAATTCATTTCATTGCAAATGAAACTTGCAATGAAATGAATTAGTTGGAATTAGTTGTGTCTGCCCATAGCATTTTACATGACCATCTGCACATGTCTAAAGTATCCAACACAATGGGTTCCAAGATTGCTGACAGCCTTTCAGAAGCAATGTCAAATGCAGTGTTCTCGCCAACTGTTGGTTTTGTGTAATGCAGATGTTAAGAACATTTTTGATAAGTTGGTTACAAACGACGAATGCTGGGTGTACTAGTATGACCCGGAAACTAAAGACATGTCAAAGCAGTGGAAACACATCTCCACAGTAAGTCATCAATGAAGTGGAAATTGTGGTTTCAGGCAAAACGTGCAGACTTCTATGATCAAGGCATTAAACAACTGATCCATAGATGGAAGAAATGTGCTACTATACATGGAGAGTACACAGAAAAGGATTAAAGTTCCTGTGAAGTTTCACCTTTTTAGGGCAGTTATTTCTAGGATTAAGGGGAGGTCCTCACGAACTGGCGATGTGCAAATGTATTATTAGATTGACTTCTTTTCCCAGGAAAATAATCAAGTTACTGGTTAAAGAAGTAATGTAGGATCATCTAGACAGGAATGAAGTTATACTTCAATCTCAGCAGGCATTTGTTAAAGAGCAATCTTGATTGACCATTTCAAGTGGATACTGCAACACAGTAACAAAAGAACTGGATGCAAAAATTTATTTTAACATTGTATACTTGGATTTCAATAAATCTTTTGATAGCATTGCACATGTGAGTGTGACACTAGCTGTGTGGTACCACACTCAGGGCAGTAGGAAATGAAAAAGACCTGGGGTTTGTTTGTTTGTTATTTGGTTTTTAGGAGCATTAGCAACTAAGGCCATATTGCTTCGGGGATATGCGGTGGTTATTCCCTGACCTTTATGCATCCTCCATAACGGGCTCAAACCCTGGTCTAAAGACCTGGGGTAAATGTGAATTAGATATGATATGTGCAGTTAGATATGAAGTTCTCTGAGTAGTGTAGATAGGTTTTCAGGCCAGCTCATGGAGTTTTATCAGTGACATACACGAATTGCCAGCAGGGATAAGGAAATGATTATACTATTTTATAAGGCAATGGTTAGGCCACATCTTTAAAACTTTTTACAAGGTCTAGTAGCCTCTTTTTCAGAAAGATGTGGATCAATTTGAATAGCAGGTGGAAGCAGAGGATGCAAACAAGATTAGTGAGGGAAACAAAAAGCATGCTCTTACCAAGAAAGGCTTCTATTCTGTAAATTGCAACATATGAAGATTGGGCACTTGCCCAAAAGAGATGTGACTGAGGAATTTAAGGCTTTGAATAAGCCCAATACCAATGGAATTCTTGCTAAAACTACAAATATAAACAGACATAAGGAGGGATGGTTGCAGGATAGATGTGTGGAAATTTGCCTTCAGCCAGTGGGTAGTTGATTCTTTGAACAACCTTCCATCTGATGCTGTATAGGCAGGTGGTTTGCATAAATTCAAGGAAAGCTAGAAAGCTTGCTTTCTTGCATCTTTTACAACTAGGTGGTAAATGACTCTCATCAACCAGTGCAATACCACTACTTTGCTTAGTGGAGGCTTGAGGTAGTCGAACACGTGTTGTCTTCAGAGCAAAGCTCCCACACACCCATCCCATTTCTTCCATCATGCAGTATGATTGATGTCTTTTGAGGTTATGATGGAGAGCACGGCGAGATCCAATCTTCCTTACATTTCAAGGGTACAGCTCTAAAAGTGTTCGCAGGCCAGTCACTAGATAGTCTACAAGACAAAACCTATTGATAACCCTCTAGGAGGCTTCCAGATCAGCTAGTGTACAATCTCACTGCTTCAACTCTACCAGATAGTGATTGGAGGGAGTCTAAGTAGTGTGTGTGAGAGAGACATTGTCAAGGTGACATTATGTAAAGGAGCTGGGTATAAACTTGCCATGTACCCCAGGGGCTCACATCTGGTAAGTATGGGCTTGGCAAACCCAGGGTCCTGAGCTGGTTATCATCATTCTTCTCTTTCTTGGTGATTGCCTTCTACTTCTGGCTCTGGCTCTCTCTCTCTCTCTCTCTCTCTCTCTCTCTCTCTCTCTCTCTCTCTCTCTCTCTCTGGATAATGCGGGAATTTTTATTATTTTTGTTTTTTGGCTGGTGAAGTATAAGCCTCAGGCTTCCTTGCACCATATGGCTAATAATAATAATGTGTATGCCATATCCAAAAATTTCATTACTCCATACAGCATGTTCTTCACATCTTTTCTTACTACTGAATACATCACAAATTGTCAAATTAATAGAGCAAACTTATGTGTGAAAAGATCTAAACCTCCAAAAACACTTCCTTCCTTGTTCATTTGACAAATATATGTTTTTTTTTTTTTTTTTTGTTAGTTGTTGGGCATCAGCTTCTGTGGCCATAATGCACCTCCCAAAGTTTTTGCATTTTACTCTGATCCAAGCCCGAGGCAGGATTCGAACCCACGACCTTTGGATTGCCAGGCAAATACTTTACCCACCTGGCTAGCCCGGTCGGCACAAATATATGTGGTCTCAGTTCTAATCTCAATGATGCCTATTTCCACTTACAGTCTGCCAGACTCCATGTACTTTTTCTGACAGAATCTCAATTATCGGTTGATTCAACCACGACTCATCTCAGTTGTCTGAATTATTCGCTGTATGGTTCCTTTTGTTTCAAAGGTCATACTTGTCTATTACATTCTTTTATTCCATGTCAGAGACTTAATAATTTAGAATGTCCTCTTTTCGAACTTCTCTGGCTTAAAATCTTTGTACTGCATTCTGTCATATTCACCTGTTGCTGCTATCATTCTCCCAACTGCACTAACCACTTGGAACTCTTTGTCTTCCTCTCTTTGAAACTTGACTTTCTTCAGTCAAACTTTTCTAACAGTGAGGTAATTTTTCTCGGTGATTTTAATGTTCTTCACAACTCCAGATAGCTTCCATTTTTTATTCACACAGACCCAGCTGGTTGGGATGCTGAAGCTTTTGAAATTACTAATTACTTCACAAGATTGTTCATTTACCTACCAGAATAGCAGACAATCCTAACCACAGCCAGCATGCTTGATCTCTTTTTCACAAACAACTCATCTAAACACACACAGCATCGGCGGACTTTGGCCTAGACACACTAAGCAACTGCCTAGGGCCTGTAAAATGATTTTATTATACATTTTTTCATTATTTTAAATAAATTTATAATGTTCCGCTTGTTTCGCACTGATCAATTAAAGCATCCTGGCACACTGCGCCATCTGGTGAATCATTGTGTATACCACGCCAGGCGTGCTATATATAATGATTCACCAGATAGCACTAGCACCCACTGATTACGTATTAGCATTTTAGCATTAGTAGAGGCATTTGATGCAAAAAAGCATGCTTATGCAGCATCAGCCAAAAAAAAATAAAAAATAAATTAAAAAAAAAATAAATAAAGAAACCACTTCCACTTCACCCCTCTGTTCGTACAAAATACCTATCCAGCTGAGCCTTAAACTTATTTAGTCTATCAACTTCCACGACAAGGGATGGAAGTCTGTTCCACCAACCAACCACCCGCTGGCTAAAGGCAAATTTCCGCACGTCTATCCTACATCTGTCTTTCCTCAATTTGAATTTACGCCCTCTCAGGTGATTATTCTGAGCAAGAGGAAGAATCCCATCAGCAGTGAGCATGCTCAAACCATTCAAGGCTTTATACACCTCTGTCAGATCACCTCGCTGGTGCCTAGTCTCCAGACACTATAATTTGCAAAACTTAAGCCTTTCTTCGTAAGAGCACCCCTTTGTTCCATTCACTAATCTTGTTGCCCTTCTCTGTACTCGTTCCAGCAGCTCTACATCCTTCTTGAAATTAGGCCTCCAGACCTGTATACAGTACTCTAGGTGTGGCCTGACCATTGCCTTATACAGGGAATAATCACCTCCTTATCCCTGCTAGAAAAATTCCTATATATCATTGACAATACACCATGAGCTACTCTTGCAGCCCGTCTGCACTGCTCAGAGAACTTCGTATCTGCCTGCACAACCACCCCCCAGGTCCCTTTCATTCTCTACCACTGTCAGTGTAGTACCACAGAGTTGATACGTTGCTCTGGGGTTGCTGTTTCCCATGTGTAGTACTTTACATTTCTCAATGTTAAACTTCATTTGCCACCTCTCAGCCCATCTGCTCAATCTTTCCAGATCCTGTTGCAGCAGCATAGTGTCAGTAGTGTCCTTGACAACCCTGCCTACCTTTGTATCGTCTGCAAACTTTGACATTAAGCTTGATATACCATCATCAATATCATTTATGAATACAGAAAACAATAATGGACCCAACACTGAGCCCTGAGGGACTCCACTAATAACATGTCCACGACGAGCAGTGTCCATTGATTACCACTCTCTGTCTTCTCCCCCTCAGCCACCCCTTTATCCCCAGCAGCAATTTGCCTCCAATGTCACACTGCTCCAATTTGTGCAGCAGTCTTCCATGTGCAACAGTATCAAAAGCCTTTCTAAGATCCAAGTATATAATATCAAAGTTATTCCCTGCATCCAGTTCCTTTGTGACTGCATCATAGTATCCAATCAAATTGGTCAGGCAAGACTTCCCCTTAACAAAACCATGCTGTGTCCGAGCTATAACTGAAGTCTTGTCTAAATGATCCTGCAGTGCTTCTTTAACCAGTGCCTCCATTAATTTTCCTGGAACAGAAGTTAAACTCACAGGTCTATAATTACTTGTGTCAGCCTTTGATCCTCCTTTGTGAATTGGGGGTCACATTTGCATATCTCCGGTCTGTGGGTACCTCCCCTGAGTCCAAGGAAGCTCTCATAATTATGGCTAAGGGTTTGCTTACTTCCTCTGCTGCCTCCTTTAATATAACTGGATAGATCCCATCCACCCCAGGTGCCTTTCTTGTGTTTATCTTCAACAATTTCTCCTCCACTTTACTCTAAGTTATTACAAGATTCTCTAGCTTACTGCTAGAGTTGAATTCACCTCTGGCTTTCCCCTCGCTAAATAACTCCTCATGTGTGAATGTCGATGCAAAATATTCATTTAGTTTGTTAGCTACCTGAGCAGGATCATCAACAGTTGACCCATCGATATCAAGTGGTCCAATCTGATTCATCCCCTTCCTTCTAGAGTTTACATAAGTAAAGAACTCTTTGCTGTTTTTCTTTGCATCCCATGCCAAAGATTTCTCGTAATCTGCCTTCGCCTGCCTAACCTCCTTTGTAACTTGGTTACAGATCAACTTGTATCTATCATAGGCTTCTGTGTCATGTGTTAATTTGTATGTATCCCATGCATGTTTCTTCTCTGCCATATGCCTCATCAGTTCATCTGACATCCATTTAGGCCTAAACCTTGAACAATATTTCTTGGTTGGTATGTAAAGCCTAGTAGCTTCCAAGATAAGTTCTTTGAATGCTTCCCATTTTGCATTTGCTGTTGGTAACATCATCAGTTGGTCCCACTGTATAGAATTTAAATACTGTCTCAGTCCATCGTAGTTGCCTTTACGAAAGCAATAACCCTTTCCTTTACCCCTAATGGTAGTTACCTCTTTGGGTAAATCCCACTTCAGCACATTGTGATCACTGCCACCTAGTGGTTCCTTTATCTGCAGATTCTTAATGCATGAAGAATCACTGCTGATAATCAAATCAAGAGTATTCCTCCCTCTAGTTGCCTCCCGAACATGTTGATGTAGAAAACAATCATCCAATAAATCCACAAAAGCCTTGCTAGCATGTGAGTGACCAGCCCCCAAATTCCAGTCAATATCTGGGAAATTAAAATCTCCCATTATAAGACTCTCTGATTTACTGGCCCACTCTATTTCCCTGTACAGTTTCTTATTATACTCATCAGAGTCATTAGGCCTATAGCACACTCCTACTCTCAATTTTGATCTCCCAATGCTTATGTCACACCAAACTGACTCGACACTGCACTGTCCAGCAATGTCCACTGGCTTCACTTCCTTGGATTTTATGTATTTCTTAACTAATAGCATAACCCCTCCTCCCTTCCTATCCACTCTATCCTTTCTGTAGACGTTGTATTCCCCAAATTCCAGTTCTGCATTCCTTATATCTGTGTGACACCACATCTCTGATATCCCAACAATATCTGCCTTTGATGTTTTGAGCAATACCTCAAATTCATCAAATTTATTTACTAAACTCCTAGCATTGGTGTACACGCAAGTATACATGCACCTATTTCTATTCTTAGCTACCCTAACACAACCCATGTGTTTACTTGTACCGCAATGACTCCCAGCAGTCTCTGAAATATCCTGCATCTTGTTTTTCAGGCTTCTGCTCATTCCAATAGAAGCAGTGCAAGAATCTCTTTCACCTCTGCCAGTGGCTACTGTTAATCTATTCGTCTTTGTCTCCCCCCAAGCTAGCAGTTTTCTGACCCACCTAACACTGTCTCAATAGCATCAGCAAATATTCTTGCACCCTTTCTATTTAAGTGTATCCCATCCCTGTAGAAGCAATCTCTCCTGTTAACAAGTACAGTCCAACCTGAAAAAAATTCTACCCCTTGAGACTTGCACAATCTTTCCAAGGCCGAATTGATCGAAAAGGCTCTCATCATATACTCCCTCCTATCGTGTCTGGGCAGAATTGCAGACACTTTCAAATTCAACCCTATTTCACGGCTTTTTTTCAACAGTGACCTGTACTTGTTAAGCAATTCTGCCGGTCCACTACTCTTGATATCATTAGTGCCAACGTGTACAACTATATCACCTTTTGTGCCCTTAAAAGATGATATCTGCTCTACAACGTCACCGTAGATTTAGCTAAAATCTACAACGTAGATTTAGTTATTTAATCAATGCCTCTGTTGTAACTTGGTATGAGCTATTTTATTTAAGTTGGCAACTTCAATAATAGAGTTCAAATGTATTTTTATATTTAGTAATAGAAGACCTTTTTTAACCCATTCAACTGTGTCCTCCATTACAATTTCTGAAAGGTGGCAACCCTAGGTGGGGCCCGAAATGAGAATCTTGCCACGATTTTTCCTTAGTCCGCTACTGACATACAGTCGAGGTTAGTGGTCCTCTGGGCATCTCAGATCACAAATTTGTGATGGTCTCTTCTCCAATGGAGCCTTTCTCTTGTGCCCATTCTCAACCTCTTTTTGTTTGGCATTTCAAGAATACAAAATGGGATAATATGCAAGATTTCTTTTCCTTTGTCGAATTACTGTTTAAAATCTTCTGATGTCAATGTCTGCTCTGATCATGTCAGTAAAATTATTCTTGTAGGGAGGAAATCTTTATTCCACACTCCACCTTAAAATCTTGTCCTTTATCTACGCCTTGTTTTTCCAAGCTAAGGCTGTTCAAGATACGAATGTTGAATATCACAACTGGCTTGTATTCAAATCTCCAGGTTCATTTTCTGCATACAACAATTGTAAAGCAGTTATTAATCAGTCCAAACCAGATTTCAAACAAGCTAAGAGTAGAAAACTTGCTTCTTTTCCAAATGGTAGTTGAGCATTCTGATCTCTTTCCAAAGCTATCGGCCGCAACTTTTAGCCATTTCTATTCCCACCTCTGTCAATACAAGATGGTTCTATTGCCACTTCAGCCAAAGGCAAAGTTGACCTGCTAGCATTCTACTTTTCTTCCAACTTGCATATTGATGATCGTGGTAAACCATCTCCTGCCATTCCTGATACATTTCATTCAATACCTCCTGTGGTCTTCCGTCAAAAGATGTCAGAAGGATTTTGAACAATCTTAATGCTAAGAAAGTTCCAGGTACTGATGGTATTTCTCTACTTGTTCTCAAATGGTGTGCTCCTAAACTTACTCCTGTTCCATGTCACCTTTTTTTCTTTTTCCAAAGGTGTTTTCCCTTCTACTTGGAAATTTGCTTGTATTCTACCAGTTCCTAAAAAGGGCTACAAATCCCTCCCATCCAATTATCATCCCATTGCACTTACTTCTACTCTTTCTAAAATAATGGAGAAATCAATTAACTGCTAATTCTTAACTATCTAGAAACCTTCCAGCTGATCGATGATCAACCAATATGGATTCTGTCAGTGTCGATGCACTGGATTCTGGCTTATGTCACCCATCTGTGGGCAAATTCAATGCAAAAGTTTGGTGAACCTCATGGCTCTTTTTCTTCTAACTTCTCCACTAATGCTGGTTTTACCCAAGGTTTAGTTGTTTCTCCCACTCTTTTCCTCTTGTGTATTAATGACCTTCTTCCATTGACCAGAAATCCTATCCATAGTTTTGCTAATGATAGCACATTGCATTCCAACTTCCAGTTTGAAAAATTGTCCCCCACAAAACAGCTTCAACTTCTCGAATATCCGCTACCTATCTCCAATTCCTTAAATGCTGATCACCAGGTGGAGTAACTTTGCTCCACATCCAGTGGAGCAAAGATAACTTAGTTGATTTCAATCCTTCTAAATCTTAGTCCTCTTATATCTTGCAAAAAGAGAGACTCCAATGCTTATCATCGATGCCACTCCGATTTCTAAGCAAAATCATATATCTCCTTGAGGTTGTCACAGACATTCTCTCAGATATGCCAGACAAGCTGATCTTGATACCTGGGAGTCTAAAACGCAGATGGAACTGATATTCGGGTGACACTCAAGTCAAAGTGGACCCAATTTCGGCGAAGTCCAGACTGTCTATGACAGCCAAATCCTCTGCTTGCACCTTCACGATGGTGGAACTGTTAGTAATCCTGGGTATAACCTTCATGCACAAGTACATGGTGGGTGACCACCCAGGTGTGAACCAACGTAAGCAGGGGTCGAGGTGTGGCGCCCACACCACATGGAGGAATGCCGCCCCTCTATGTTACCAGGCAGTACTAGGTGGTAGATGACTCTCATCAACCGGTGAAATACCACCACTTTGCTTATTGGAGGCTTGAAGTGGTGGAACCCATGTTTAGTCTCTAGAGCTAAGTTCCGGCCAACCCTTCCCTATCTCTTCCATCATGCGGTATGAT
Organism: Mastigoproctus giganteus; assembly: GCF_048544385.1. NCBI lineage: Eukaryota > Metazoa > Arthropoda > Arachnida > Uropygi > Thelyphonidae > Mastigoproctus > Mastigoproctus giganteus. Next base: position 76,462,075 of record NC_143583.1, read on the forward strand.
TGATGATTTTTGAGGTTATGATGAATGTCGTGGCGAGATCCAATATTCCTTACATTTCGAGGGTACAGCCCTAAAACGGTGTTCGCAGGCCGGCCGCTAGTTAGTACACTGGACTGAACCTATTGGTAACTCTCTAGGAAGCTTCCGGATCAGCTAGTGTATAATCTTGCTACCTCTACTCTGCCAGATAGTGACTGGAGGGAGTCCGAGTAGTGTGTATGCGGGGAGCATTGTCGAGGCCACGTTATGTCAAGGATCTGGGTATATTCTTACCACATGTACGCCATATCCAAAAATTTCATTACTTCATACAGCATGTCCCACCCACTTTTTCTTACTATTGAATACACCATGAATTGTAAAAATAATAGAGCAAGCTTATCTGCGAAAAGATCTAAACCTCAAAAGGACTTCCTAATTCATTTCACAAATATACGTGGTCTCAATTCTAATCTCAATGATGTCCATTTCCACTTGCAGTCTTCCAAACCCCATGTACTTTTTCTGACTGAATCTCAGTTATCAGTTGATTCAACTACTGCTCATCTCAGATGTCCAAATTATTTGCTGTATGATTCCTTTCGCCTCAAAGGTGGTACTTGTGCATATGTTCATTCTGATATTCCCTGTCAGAGACTTGGCAATTTGGAATCTCCTCTCTTTGATCTTCTCTGGCTTAAAATCTCTCTACCTCATTGTGTAAAATTCATCTGTTGTCTCTACCGTTCTCCCAACTCCACTAATCACTTGGAGCTCTTTGACTTCCTCTCTTTGCAACTTGACTTTCTCCAATCCAACTTTCCTAACAGTGAGGTAATTTTCCTTGGTGATTTTAACATTCACAACTCCAGCTGGTTTCCGTTTTCTAGTCACACCGACCCAGCAGGTCGAGATGCTGAGGCTTTTGCAATTACTAATGACCTAGCACAGATTGTTCATTTACCTACAAGAACACCGGACAATCCTAATCATACAGCCAATTCGCTTGATCTTTTTCTCACAAACAACCCTTCTAAGTACAAGGTTGAAGTGAGAGATCCTTTAGGCACTTCAGATCACAACTTGGTGATTGCCTCTTCTCCAATGGAACCTTTATCTCATGGCTATTACCAACCTAGTATTGTTTGGCATTACAAGAATGCAAAATGGGATGACCTGCGAGACTTCTTTTCTTCTTTTCCTTGGTCTGATTACTGTTTCAAAACTTCTGATGTCAACGTTTGCTCAGATCGTGTCAGTGAAATTATTCTTGCAGGAATGGAATCCTTTATTCCACACTCCACTTTAAAATCTCGTCCTTTATCTAAACCTTGGTTTTCCAATAAATGTGCTAAGGCTGTCCAAGAGAAGAACGTTGCATATCGTAGTTGGCTTGTTTCTAATTCTTCAGTTTCATTTTCTGCCTACACCAAAGCTCGCAACAATTGTAAAGCAGTTATTAATCAGTCCAAACTAGAGTTTGAACAGGCTAAGAGTAGAAAACTTGCTTCTTGCCCTAATGGTAGCCGAGCATTCTGGTCTCTTGCCAAAGCTATTGGCCGCAACTTTTGCCCATCTCTGCTCCCACCTCTGTCCAAACCAGATGGTTCTGTTGTCACTTCAGCCAAGGATAAAGCTGACCTGCTAGCATCCCATTTTTCTCCGAGCTCATGTATTAATGATCTTGGTAAAACACCTCCCACCATTCCTAACACGCTCCATTCAATGCCTCCTGTGGTCTAAAACCTGTACTCCTGAACTTACTCCTATTCTTTGCCGCCTTTTTTCACTTTCTTATTCCAAAGGTGTTTTTCCTTCTGCTTGGAAATTTGCTCATATCCAGCCAGTTCCTAAAAAGGGTGACAAATCGCTTCCATCCAATTATCGTCCCATTGCAATTACTTCTACTCTTTCTAAAGTAATGGAGAAATCAATTAACCGCCAACTCTTAAACTACCTAGAAACCTTCCGTCTGATCAACGATCGCCAGTATGGATTCCGTCAATGTCGATCCACTGGTGATATTCTGGCTTATGTTACCCATTTATGGACTAATTCAATGGAAAGGTTCGGTGAAACACAAGTAGTTGCTCTTGACATCTCAAAGGCTTTTGATCATGTTTGGCATAAAGGTCTTCTAAACAAGCTTCCATCTTATGGTTTGCCAACTGTTTTTAGTAATTGGTTATCCAGTTTTCTCTCTGATCGCTCACTGAGGGTGATGGTAGATGGCTCTCTGTCTTCTAACTTCTCCACTAATGCCGGTGTCCCCCAAGGTTCAGTTCTTTCCCCCACTCTTTTCCTCTTGTATATCAATGACCTTCTTCCATTGACTGGAAATCCTATCCATAGTTTTGCCGATGATAGCACATTGCATTCAACTTTCCATTTTGAGAAAACTTGTCCAGCTCAATCAGCTTCAAGTTCTCGAAAATCTGCTGCCAATTCCTTAAATGCCAATCTTCAGGTAATTCTCCAGTGGGGCAAAGACAACTTAGTTGATTTCAACCCTTCTAAAACTCAATCTTGTCTTATATCTCGCAAAAAGGATTCTTCTGCTCCTATGCTTATCTTTAGTGACACTCCAATTTCTAGGCAAAATGATATATCTCTTTTGGGGATTACCCTGACTTCTAATCTCTCTTGGCACAAGCACATTACAAATATTACTTCCTCTGCATCTAAAAAACTTGGTTTTCTCTTTCGCTCTCGGCGTTACTTTTCTCCCAAACAGCTGCTCACTCTGTATAAATCGCAAATCCGCCCTGCCATGGAATATTGTTCCCACATCTGGGGTGGTGCCCCCAAAACGTCTCTCAGGCTTCTTGATTCCATTCAGAAGAGGGCAGTTAGGTTAATTAATGATTCATCTCTAACAGAGTCTCTCCACTCGCTGTCTCATAGACGCACTGTTTCTGCTGCATGCCTCTTCTACAGATACTTCCATGGACACTGTTCTTCTGAATTGGCTTCTATAATTCCCGCTCTCTCTTTCAAAACAGTCCGAACACGTGCCGCCACCAGCCAACATCCATTTACTGTCCAACTTCAAACCCACAGAACCAACTTTTCATCTTCCTCATTTATTCATTCAACTGCCGTTTTCTGGAACAACCTTCCTTCATACGTATTTCCTGAAAATTACAATCTACAGAAGTTCAAGTCCAATATCAACAAATATCTTCTTTCGTCTTCTCAACCTCCAACCCAAGCACGGTACTAAGTACTATAGGTTAATACCTCTCGTGTTTGGGGTTCTCATAAAAAAAAAAAAAAATCTCTATTGGGGATTACCGTGACTTCTAATCTCTCTTGGCATAAGCACATTACAAGTTTTGCTTCCTCTTCATCTATACTATAAGGAGATGTCATTGACATCATTTAAGAAATTAAATGCTGACAGCATCCTTACTCTTTCACGGATGACACACCAAATGAACATAATTTTAAATTGAACAAAAGATGGCTGCAAGATAGATATGTTTAAATTTTCTCTCAGGTAGAGTGAAATAATGAGCACTTCAACCTGTTTGGAGTGTAATCTGCATCTGTCTTTAATTTCTTAAACAATTACAGGTTATTCTCAGATGTTTTGTGGTACTTTCTGTACTACTTCTTTGTTGACTGTAAAGAAGGAAGTAAAACTGGTATATTATGGTGACTATATTTACATAGAGTTGTTAATGTGATTACACATTTCTTACTTGTTAATATTTAGCCCTTATTTCTTGTATGTGTAATAATTTTTTTTTTAAATCAGTTTTAGTTAATAAGATTAATATTTAAGAAAATTAAATAATATTAAACTTCCTGTTATGCTGTCCTTATGACATCATCAGCCTCACATACCAAGACAGTGGTTTACAATTAATTATATGTTCTATATAACTCTCCAACTAAGAATAACTGAAAATTCTGGTTAAAGTTTCCTGGGGCCAATCATAGTTTTGTACCTGAGTGTGAAGATATTCGGAGAGAGAAAATAAGGATTTGGATGTTGTAGGATTAGACTTCTCGTGGCTAATCTTTGTGAGCAACTGAATTGTGCGGGTTGATTCAAGATCATATTAGAAGGAGGGATGAGGGTTCTTTTTTCAAGGTACAATTATTATGGTTTCTATTTTGGTTGATATGTATATTTTTTATCTGTTCTAATAATCTGATTTTGAAAATATGCCTGTGGTTAATGTCTATCTACATGCCTTTGTTTTGATTAATATTGTCAGTTATACCAATTATGAAGAACTCTTTGTGCTGTCTGTGTTTCCTGTACCTGTCAGTGATTAGAACAGAGGTGTCCTTGAAATCCCATTGGTGATCTTTGAACCAGGTGTGGAAGGCAGGATCCGATTTTGCTATTAAGTCATGGACCATGTTATATTTATGTTCTTTAATTCTTTTGAATAATCTACGAGTTTACACTATATGTAATCTTCTACGAGTTTGCACTATATGTAATCTACGAATTTGCACTATATGATCACTAATCTGAGGGACTAAAATTTTATTAAATTTTAATCTTATTAAATAAATTATTAACTGATTTAAAAAATTATTTAAACTTGTAAAATTAATCTTTAACAGATGTTTACTAATAGCTATGTAATTCATATTCTGTTATGCATATAAGAGCTAAAGGCTAATATTAACAAGAAATGCGTAATCGAATTAACAAAAAAAAACTCTGCAAATGAAATCACCAAATTTACCAGTTTTGCTTCTTTATCACTAAATAAGTGGTACAGAAGTAACACAGAAACGTCTGAGAATAATCTGTAATTCTTTAAAAAATTAAAGGCAGATTACACTTCACAAAGGTTAAAGTGCTCATTAATTCACCAATTTTCATTTCTTGATAGCACTGCACACCATGCTACTAAAAGAATATTTATGTATAAAGTAATTATCTTTGGAAACTGGCCCCCTTGTGTTTTGAATAAATTCAAAGGATAATCTTGGGGGGAGACAAAGACCAATAGATTGACAGTAGCCACTGGCAGAGGTGAAAGAGATTCTTGCACTGCTTCTATTAGAATGAGCAGAAGCCTGAAAAATAAGATGCATGATATTTCAGAGACTGATGAGAGCCATTGCGGTACAAGTAAACACATGGGTTGTGTTAGGGTAGCTAAGAATAGAAACAGGTGCAGGTATACTTGCGTATACACCGATGCTAGGAGTTTAGTAAATAAATTTGATGAATTTGAGGTATTGCTCAAAACATCAAAGGCAGATATTGTTGGGATATCAGAGACGTGGTGTCACACAGATATAAGGGATGCAGAACTGGAATTTGGGGAGTACAACGTCTACAAAAAGGATAGACAGGATAGGAAGGGGGGGGTTTATGCTATTAGTTAAGAAACACATAAAAACCAAGGAAATGAAGCCAGTCGACATCACTGGAAAGTGCAGTGTTGAGTCAGTTTGGTGTGACATAAGCATTGGGAGATCAAAATTGAGAGTAGGAGTGTGCTATAGGCCTAATGACTCTGATGAGTATAATAAGAAACTGTACAGGGAAATAGAGTGGGCCAGTAAATCAGAGAGTCTTATAATGGGAGATTTTAATTTCCCAGATATTGACTGGAATTTGGGGGCTGGTCACTCACACACTAGCAGGGCTTTTGTGGATTTATTGGATGATTGTTTTCTACATCAGCATGTTCGGGAGGCAACTAGAGGGAGTAATACTCTTGATTTGATTATCAGCAGTGATTCTTCATGCATTAAGAATCTCCAGATAAATGAACCACTAGGTGGCAGTGATCACAGTGTGCTGAAGAGGGATTTACTCAAAGAGGTAACTACCATTAGGGGTAAAGGGAAGGGTTATTGCTTCCGTAAAGGCGACTACGATGGACTGAGACAGTATTTAAATTCTATACAGTGGTACCAACTGATGATGTTACCAACAGCAAATTCAAAATGGGAAGCATTCAAAGAACTTATCTTGGAAGCTACTAGGCTTTACATACCAACTAAGAAAGATTGTTCAAGGTTTAGGCCAAAATGGATGTCAGATGAACTAATGAGGCATATGGCAGAGAAGAAAAATGCATGGGATACTTACAAATTAACACATGCCACAGAAGCCTATGATAGATACAAGTTGATATGCAACCAAGTTACAAAGGAGGTTAGGCAGGCGAAGACAGATTACAAGAAATCCTTGGCAAGGGATGCAAAGAAAAACAGCAGAGTTCTTTACTTATGTAAACTCTAGAAGGAAGGGGATGAATCAGATTGGTCCACTTGATATTGATGGGTCAACTGTTAATGATCCTGCTCAGGTAGCTAACAAACTAAATGAATATTTTGCATCGACATTCACACATGAGGAGTTATTCAGCGAGGGGAATGCCAGAGGTGTATTCAACTCTAGCAGTAAGCTAGAGAATCTTGAAATAACTGGGAGTAAAGTGGAGGAGAAACTGTTGAAGATAAACACAAGAAAGGCACCCGGGGTGGATGGGACCTATCTAGTTATATTAAAGGAGGCAGCAAAGGAAGTAAGCAAACCCTTAGCCATAATTATGAGAGCTTCCTTGGACTCAGGGGAGGTACCCATAGACTGGAAATGTGCAAATGTGACCCCAATTCACAAAGGAGGATCAAAGGCTGACACAAGTAATTATAGACCTGTGAGCTTAACTTCTGTTCCAGGAAAATTAATGGAGGCACTGGTTAAAGAAGCACTGCAGGATCATTTAGACAAAACTTCAGTTATAGCTCAGACACAGCATGGTTTTGTTAAGGGGAAGTCTTGCCTGACCAATTTGATTGGATACTATGATGCAGTCACAAAAGAACTGGATGCAGGGAATAACTTTGATATTATATACTTGGATCTTAGAAAGGCTTTTGATACTGTTGCACATGGAAGACTGCTACACAAATTGGAGCAGTGTGACATTGGAGGAAAATTGCTGCTATGGATAAAGGGGTAGTTGAGGGGGAGAAGACAGAGTGGTAATCAATGGACACTGCTCATCGTGGACTAATGTTATTAGTGGAGTCCCTCAGGGCTCAGTGTTGGGTCCATTATTGTTTTCTGTATTTATAAATGATATTGATGATGGTATATCAAGCTTAATGTCCAAGTTTGCAGAAGATACAAAGGTTGGCAGGGTTGTCAAGGACACTACTGACACTATGCTGCTGCAACAGGATCTGGAAAGGTTGAGCAGATGGGCTGAGAGGTGGCAAATGAAGTTTAACATTGACAAATGTAAAGTACTACACATGGGAAACAGCAACCCCAGAGCAACCCCGTATCAACTCTGTGGTGCTACACTGACAGTGGTAGAGAATGAAAGGGACTTGGCTGTGGTTGTGCAGGCAGATATGAAGTTCTCTGAGCAGTGCAGGGATAAGGAGGTGATTATTCCCTTGTATAAGGCAATGGTCAGGCCACACCTAGAGTACTGTATACAGGCCTGGAGGCCTCATTTCAAGAAGGATGTAGAGCTGCTGGAACGAGTACAGAGAAGGGCAACAAGATTAGTGAATGGAACAAAGGGGTGCTCTTACGAAGAAAGGCTTAAGTTTTGCAAATTACAGTGTCTGGAGACTAGCGAGGTGATCAGACAGAGGTGATCAGATAGAGGTGTATAAAGCCTTGAATGGTTTGAGCATGCTCAATGCTGATGGGATTCTTCCTCTAGCTCAGAATAATCACCTGAGAGGGCATAAATTCAAATTGAGGAAAGACAGATGTAGGATAGACGTGCGGAAATTTGCCTTTAGCCAGCGGGTGGTTGGTTGGTGGAACAGACTTCCATCCCTTGTAGTGGAGGTTGATAGCCTAAATAAGTTTATGGCTCAGCTGGACAGGTATTTTGAACGAACAGAGGGGTGAAGTGGATTTTTTTTTTTTTTTTTTTTTTGGCTGATGCTGCATAAGCTTGCTTTCTTGCATCAAATGCCTCTACTAATGCTAATGCTTAGAAAAATTGCTTGAGGTGATATACAGATGAGATAGGTAGTTTTTGCTTATTTTATTTTTTGCCTAATGCTGTATAATCTTCCTTACTTTCATTATTAACATTAACAATGATTATAAACATTTCATCATTATTAACACCCTACGCTGGAGCGCGAAACAACACTTACTTCATTCCAACGATGCCGCAACCACTACCAGATATCTTCAAGCCACTGTTTATCCGGCTATTTTATATGCTGCTGAAATGTGGGCATCTGCGTCGCCTTCACTTCAAAAACCGGTGTTCTCGTGTGAATACTGGACCCTGAAATGGGCCACAAATAAGCATCGCCGACCCCCACAATTGAGAACAACTGACATGGCTGAGCAGCTAAATGTACCCAGGATCCCGAGGTTAATTGACAGCAGGCGTTTAATGACTTCAGTAAAAATGTACACAGGAGTAATAAACGCCCCAAACATCTGGGATTTCTGTCCGTGGCACAATCCTACGCCATCCTTGAGGTCAGAGCCCACAGTAATCCTCAAATACAACCGGTTGAAACTGTGTAGTCGGTTCCTACCTGCCCAGGCACTCCCCAAAATTCAGGCACTACACCGTCTTGGAGTCGACCTTCAGAAATTAGCTACCGACTACAAATACCGTCACATGCTCCTCGAGTGGATTCCATTTGTGGAACTGGGATAATTTCCTCCATATGACGTTTAGTCCTCATTTTTCATTATTACAATTTACATGTTTGTAACTCATAATTTACATGTTTGTAACTCTTAATTTCCATGTAACGGTAATTTTTTTCCTTTTTGCCAATTAATTTCATTTATAATGTAAAACTCCTGGCCATGTCGCCGTGTTGAGTATTATTGTCTCTAGTACATGTCCTGTACTTATTAGCAATAAAGAATTTATTTATTTATTATTTGCCACTACTAATAACCAATGATCAGTCTTTTGGGTGAGCCACTATAACAACTGGGTCCCTTAGTTTTGGTCCCCTTATGTTAATTTTGTGGTGGTTAACAATTCGAGCCAGACTAAGATGTTTCCAAAAGACATGGATTGATTGCACATATGGCTGAAAATGGAAAATAAAGTGCAATGCTTCTAAATATAAGCTTATGCAATTGGGGAAGAGAAAAGCAGCTTTATGACTGTACCCTTACGTAATGGATGTGGGACAGTATTAGATACCCCAGCTGAACTCAACAGTTACTCTGCATCAATATTTACAGAAGAAAAACCTTTTATGTCAAAGAGAAATTATGAGAGTGAAGTAGAAAAATATGTAATTAATAATATTGAAATTTCACATAATTATTTAATGAAAAAACTTTCAAGCCTACGGGACAGTAAGGCTCCTGGGGATGATAGCATATACCCTATAATCTTAAGGGAGGTGGAAAGTGACTGCATTAACCAATGAGGCTAATTATGAGAGCACTACTGGACTCGGAATTGATTCCATTGGATTGGAAAAGTGCCAGCGTATCTCCAATACATAAGGATGGTTCTAAGAGTGAAGTGGAAAATTACCAGCCGGTCGGTCTAACTTCAGTAGTAGGGAAAGTCATGGAGGCAATGAACAAGGTTAGAATTCGGGATCATTTAGATAGAAATGGAATTTTGAAGGAAACTCAGCATGGTTTTGTAAAGGAAAAATCATGTTTAACAAAACTGGTTAGCTATTTTGACAGGGCCACTGATGAGCTGGATCTAAGGAATAATTTTGACTTTGTTTATTTCGATTTCAACAAAACATCTGACTCAGTTCCACGTGATTGGTTACTTTGTATGCTGGAACAGGTTGGAATCACAAGGAAAATCCTTAGATGTATGGCAGGATGGCGTCAGGGCATGAGCCAGAGGGTTGTGATAAACAGTTATTTCTCAGAGTGGCTGATGTAAGAAGTGAGGTTCCCCAAGGATCACTATTGGGACCACTGTTGTTTTTGATTTTCATAAATGATGTTGATGAAGGGATAGAGGGCGTGATGTCTAAATTTGCAGATGATGTAAAGATTGGTAGAGTAGTTAATGATCACTGACAAACAGAGCTTCTTCAGGGAGACCTAAATAGACTTCAGGGATGGTCAGAAATCTATGCTTTAATCAGTCAGCTATGCTTTAATCCAGCAAGGTATAGGGTATTGCACCTCATGAAAAGTAACCTCAAAATAACGTATACACTTGGTGGAGTTCAACTAAAGCCAGTAATGGAGGAAAGGGACTTGGGTATTATGATACGGTCAGACAAAGTTCTCCGAGCATTGTAGACTGGTTGCAAAGAATGCCCATGATGTCCTATCAATGATTTATCGAACAATTTATCGAAAGGCTTTTGTTAATGTTGCACATGGAAGGCTGCTGAACAAATTGGAGCAGGGTGGCATTGGAGGTAAATTGCTGCTATGAATAAAGGGATGGTTGAGTGGGAGAAAACAGAGTGGTAATCAATGGACACTGCTCATCATGGACTCATGTTATTAGTGGAGTCCCTCAGGGTTCAGTGTTGCGTCCATTGTTGTTTCCTGCATTTATAAATGATATCGATGATGGTATATCTCGCTTAATGTCCAAGTTTTCAGACGATACGAAGGTTGGCAGGGTTGTTAAGGACACTAATGACAGTACGCTGCTGCAACAGGATCTACAAAAGTTGAGCAGATGGGCTGAGAGGTGGTAAATGTAAAGTACTACATATGGGAAGCAGCAACCCCAGAGTAATATATCAACTGTGTGGTACTACACTGACAGTGGTAGAGAACGAAAAGGACCTGGGGGTAATTGTGCAGGCTGATATGAAGTTTTCTGAGCAGTGCAGACGGTCTGCAAGAGTAGCTCATGGTGTCTTGTCAATGATATACAGGAATTTTTTTAGCAGGGATAAGGAGGTGATTATCAATGGTCAGACCACACCTTGAGTACTGTATACAGATCTGGAGGCCTCATTTTAAGAAGGATGTAGAGCTGTTGGAACGAGTACAGAGAAGGGCAACAAGATTAGTGAATGGAACAAAGGGTTGCTCTTACGAAGAAAGGCTTAAGTTTTGCAAATTACAGTATCTGGAGACTAGGCACCTGCGAGGTGATCTGATTGAGGTGTATAAAGCCTTGAATGGTTTGAGCATGCTCAATGCTGATGGAATTCTTCCTCTTGCTCAGAATAATCGCCTGAGAGGGCATAAATTCAAATTTAGGAAAGAGATATAGATGTTCAGAAGTTTGCCTTTAGCCAGTGGGTAGTTGGTTGGTGGAACAGACTTCCATCCTTTGTTGTGGAAGTTGATAGCCTAAATAAATTTAAGGCTGAGCTGGACAGGTATTTGGAACGAACGGAGGGGTGAAATGGGAGCATTTTTTTTTTTTGACTGATGCTGCATAAGCTTCCTTTCTTGCGTCATATGCCTCTACTAATGCTAATGCTAATTGTTAGTAGAAATAAGGATGTCATAATCCCATTATGTAAGACTATTGTTAGACGACACTTGGAATAGTGTATTCAAGTATGGAAACTGCCCCTAAAGAAAGACATTGTCCTTCTTGAAAGGATCCAAAGATGGTTAACTCGCCTGGTGAGATCGGCAAAAGGGTGTCCATATGACTTGGAATATGTGGGTTGCACAACTTGGAAACTAGGCACTGTAGAGGAGACTTGATTGAGATGTTTAAAGCTCTCAAAGGCATAAGTAAAATGAATGAGGACAAAATGTTCATAGTTATAAATGATGCTAGAACTAAGGGCCATAATTTCAAGTTATGGGGGGAGATGTTTAGACTTGATTGCAGGAAGTTTTATTTTAGCCAGTGAGTTATAAATTACTGGAATGAGTTACCTACATGGGTGGTAGAAGCTGTCGGTTTGGGGAAATTCAAAGGTCAGCTGGATGGTTACCTACTGGAGGAGGGAAATGCATAGATTGTGTATTTTCTTTTATTTTATTAATTTTTATTAATTAACTTAAAATTTTATTAATTTTCTTATTATTATTATTTTATTCATCTTTTTCTTTTTTTTTTGGCTGGTGCAGAATAAAGCATAGGCTTCCTTGCACCATGTAGCCATTGCTAATACTAACACTAAACAAGTGCTAGAAAGGCACATGGTGTCATGTCCATAGTTTATGAATCATTGCTAGTAGTAAGAAGGATGTCATTACCCCTTTACACAAGACAATAATTAGACCATATTTTAAATATTATATTCAGGTCTACAAACTATGCTTAAAAAAGATATAGAACTTCTGGAGATAGTTTAAAGAAGGGCAAACAGATCAGAAATGACTGCGAATTGATGCACATGTGAATAATAGCACAGAGGGTGTAAACTTCCAAGTCTGCCAACTAGAAATCTGAAAGGAGATCTGAATCAGGTGTATAAAGTGTGGAAGGGGTTCGGTAAAATGGAAGATATGTTCTCTCTCATGGGTGAAACAAGAACCAAGGGGTATAAACATAAAATCTCAGGGAATAATAGAAGGCTGGCTGGATCTTGTGAAGTTCACCTACAGGCAGTAGGTTGTCAAACTTGAAATTGTCTTCTAATGGAATTTCTGTAAGAGCTGGCTATTTTCAAAGCAGATTGGATGGTTACTTTTGGATGGAAATAGTATTAATATTCTGTTTATTTAATTTTTATTTTATATTATTATTTTATGTTATATATATATTTTTTTTTTGGCTGATGCAAAAATTCTGTTTACTTGCATCCCAAGGTTAAATTTTACTTCAAAAATGGTATAAGGACTGTAGTATGTGCCTAAGAAAACTGTTTCAGTTTTAAAAAATAATTTCAAACGATATACTAATTAATGATGAGCCCTAGGATGTTGTCTTATTCATTCAAGCATAAATTTGGTCCTGCATAATGAATATTTGGAGAAAAATGTATTATACATCATCCCTAATAATATATCCATTCATTAATTTAGAAGCAAACCTTGTTGCTCTTAGATTTTTAATATGCAATCTCACCCTTCTAGTGGCCATGTGATGACTGATATCCCTCCCACCCTCCCTTTTCTGCTATTCCTCTGAATTTTGGAGTGGGATCAGTATTCCCATGTCACTTTCCTCATAAATTATCTATAAATTATGATGCAAAAGTACTTTTCTTTTCTTTTTTTATTTACTACCAATTACAACAACTATTCAGTGTGAATCAGATACCGAGAATCTGCTCCCATCTGCAGAGAATGATTCCTCTATAATTGCTCTCAACAAACTGCATATATTTTTCTGAAATTTTTAATCACACTAAACGACTGTTCTGGTTTGCTGAATAATTTTCTAATGCATAATAATGATGAATGGGGTAATTTTGTAAATTATAATTTTAAAGAAATTTTTATTTAACAAAAAGATTCTAAATACTATATTTTATAATTAAAAAAAAAAAAAAAAAACCCAAATGTAACAGATGCCACATGGCCACTTGTATTATGATTTCTGACAAAACCACAAGAGAAGGTTAATTATATTAATAAATAAAGCAATAACCCTATAGTTAACCTAGTGGTAGAAACATACCCAAGCTCTGAAAGGAAGAAAATGATCGAAATTCCTGTGATTGGGATGGGAAGGGGAGTAGAAAGGCATTATTTTTGGCAAACTTTATATTAAAAAAAAAAAATCAATTGACCCTGGCTATACCACTGTGTTCTGTTAACATATGACCCTAAACACCCAGGGGCTCACATCTGGTGAGTATGGGCTTGGCACACCTAGGGTACTGAGCTGGATATCATCATTCTTCCCTTTCTTGGTGATTCCCCTCTCTCTGTCTCTCTCTCTCAGGAGTAACTCAGAATTTTTTTTTTTTTTTTTTCGCTGGTGCAGCAAAAGCCTCAGGCTTCCTTGCACCATGTGGCTAATTATAATAATAAATAATAATATAACTCTGAAATTTCTTTAATTTTTTTTAAATATGTGTATTTGTAACCCATAAACGGTAATGGCATATGCTAAATCCCAAATGAAGTAAACAAATAGCTTTGATATTCCTAAAATACACACAAAACAGACATTTAATACGCAATAAATAATAGTTAATATGTTTCTGTACCATGGTGGTGAATGGTTACAATCTATGTTTAGCTGTTTATTTTGATTCACTTCACCTTATAAGAAAAAAAAAATAGGTGGAACAACACACGGTGCTAACCTGTCAATAAGTTCATATATTATGCATGCCTGAATGTATACTCATATTGGAATCTTTAGGTCAAATATTAAAAAACATTGAGAAAGAGTTTTAAATGTCACATTTGCTAATTAAGTTAATTTATACAGCAAGCTGCAAAAGTGGAAAGTAATTTATTTCATGAAAAAAGATGAGCAGAATACGCAGGTAGTCTACCACGAAAACTGTAATTAATATATATATATATATATATATATATATAGAGAGAGAGAGAGAGAGAGAGAAAAAAAGATAGTTAACATCCTGCTAACTTTTGAACTCACCTGGTGCAGTTGTCGAGTGACGAAAATATAAAAATCGAAATACACGCTAAGAATTGAAATCCTGAGTAGGAAACCCGTCCCCATGCCACAGCACATAAGCAGTCACATTGACAACAAAATCTGTTATTGTATTTTATACGGTAACAATAACAAAACACGATACCCAACAACGTGTGAAGAATAAACCACCTCAAACCTCTGATTTACAGCCAAACTGCATGGTTTACACATGGTTTACTGACATTGGTAAATCTTGGTATCTAGAAATAGTGTAGCAGAGATGGAAGAAATAATCAAAGAAAACTTGAAGGAGACGGAAAACTATATGAATACATCCTAATTTATCTTTCAAATTTTCATTATGTGAAAAGGGAAATAAAACTGGTCAACTACCTTATATAACGTGGTAGAACGCACTTTTCAGCATCATCCACACGTTAATTACAACTTTTCTGCAACTGCTCTAATGCAAACAAATTAACAGATAAGCTTTTCGTCAGTGGTGTAATTATACGTGACCAAGGAAGGAGAACCATATCCCTATCTCACCTTGGAGATACAAATTATGATGAGTTAGCTCCAGAATATGTCTCTTTAGTTTTCAATATTGTCAGCTCTTGTGTTAATGACCAGCCAACAGGTGTATTTCGAAACTGTCTGCCAGCCAGAGTGTAAGTGGGGATTGCGTTGTCTCGACCTAATTTAAGCTGACCCCAGAATAAAATAACTCTAATGAGGGCAGAGGTCGTAATGTTATATTAAATTGACGAAAGAAAGTGATCATGTGTGAATATGAAAAATAATTTAATCCAGACTGATATACTGATGCAAAACGATGAGAAGTTGATTTTTGTTGTGAATGATTCTAAAATAATAATTTATCGTTGTTAGAGAACATTCTTTTCGAAAACTGCCATATTAGCACACCTCGTTCCTTTTACTGTAATATGACCATTTTTCATTCTATTCATGTAGTAAATAAACACGAGTTTGTGTGTGTCAGTGTGCGCAAAAGGATTTGTAGACGTCAAAGTAAACTTCAAATAATAATGATAAATTAGTAGTTATAAAACTTGGATATTGAAATTAAGAGCTTCCATCGTTTAAGTTTTTTTTTTTTTATTGTTTCGTTTTTATATTTTTATTTATTTATCAGAGTAGCAAGCATTCGAGGTGGTGCACCAGAAGAGAATGTCAAGGACATCCTTTGCTATCAAGGTCATATGACTCCTACTGTAGACGTACACACTTGCCTCCTATGGCGATGTTTGCCTTGGTCATGCAACTTATACATGGTGGTCCAAAACACGGTGACATATTTATTTTATTTTTAGGGTTTAAGCTTATTTATCATCTGGACTTTTTTATTTTTTTACTTATTTAAAGGAAATCTTTCAACTTGATGTTAAAACTGAGCAAGCATTACCCCTTAGATTTTACCATTTATAAAATAATTTTGCTTCCTCCTCTTTTCTTCAATGGGCAAGTTTTTTTTTTTTTGTTTTTTTTATACTCGAGACGATCACATAAGGTCAGAGTTGTTTACTCATAGAGAGAATACATCAATTGAGTAGTCACGCGGACTTGAACCACAGTCACTCCAAGCGCGAGTACTTTTAACCCTCAACTTTCACCACTCGATTACGGAGATGTTCTTCGTCCTCGGGTTAGTCTGAAAACCATCGGTGTACTTATTATTATTATTAGCCATGTAGTGCAAGGAAGCCTGAGGCTTATGCTGTACTAGGCAAGAGAGAGAGAGAGAGAGAGAGAGAGAGAGAGAGAGAGTCAGAAATAAAAGGGAATCACCAAGAAAGAGAAGAATGATGATATCCAGCTCAGGACCCTGGGCGTGCCAAGCCCATGCATCAGAAATGAACGTAAACCGATTTTATTTGAATTAAAAAAAAGAAAAAAGGTTTTGTATAATATTCACTCTAAATTAACGCGTTTACCTGGATGAGGTCGTGTGGTGCATCTCCCCGAGGAGTTTTACTACTACAAAAGAAAAAACAAATGCACATTTGTAAGCATCTGGAATTACAACCAGTAATTCCAGTTTTTTTTTTTTTTTTTAAATTGCTTTGTATTTGTTTCCGAAATGCATAAACGACGTTTATAGACTAATGTAAAGTAGATGAGGAGGGGAAAACAACTTTCTCAGAAAAAAACAGTTGATTAGGTAAAATTTTAAATTAATCGTAAAGTTATAAATTATCAATTTTAAAATTAGTAATACTAATGGAAAATGATGCAAGCAAACAAGCTCATATGCACTAGCTAAAAAAAAAATGCCTACCCACTCATCTATCTATCGCCTCTAATAATTTTTTGATGTTTATTTAAATTTATTCAAACTACCCACTTGAACAACCCCCAAATATAAGTTTCTTCCAACAGTCGACCATTCTCTGGTTGAATGCAAATTTTCACACTTCTATCCTACGCCATTCATTTTCAATATAACTTTATGTACCATTAGGTGTGTTTTTATTATCATTATTATCACATTAGCCATATGGTGCAAGGAAGCCTAAGGCTTATGCTGCACCAGCCAAAAAAAATTTCTGAATTACCCTGAGAGAGTGAGAGAGAGAGAGAGTCAGAAATAGAAGGGAATCACCAAGAAAGAGAAGAATAGTGATATCCAGCTCAGGACGTTGTCCAAGTAAGAGCAAGGATGACATCACTATTTAGTTTACTCAATCGATTCAAAGCCTTAAACACTCCATCAGGTCTCCTCGCAGGTGCCTAGTTTCCAAAATTTGCACAACTGAGGTCTTTCATACTAAACTACTCACTCTCTGGCTGAAAGCAAATTTTCACTAGGGGATGGGTCGAGTGTGTTTGTTATGGCTGGAGATTATATGCCAAAATCATTGATATAACAATTAGAGGAAAACCAAATGACTAAAAATTCAGTTCTTTGACACTAAGGATGCAACCGAACCATCAGATTCTTCAATAGAGGTTAGAAGTTGCAGCCTTAGCAGGAGAACAGAAAGCTTCTTCTCCAAGTTTGAATTTATCAATCAAAATTGGACAAGAAACAAATTTGGATTGATCATTTTTTTATAATTGTTTCAAGCTTTAATGTAAACAGAAACTGAAGCTTAAAAGTAGGTTACTAGCTAATCGCAATATGAGATATTCTTATCTTGAACTACCTGAGCACGTTTATTGATTTATTGGATTGCAATTCAAAACATATAAGTGCCAAAGGAACTAAGACTATGAGAAGTCAGCATAATGTGTTTGCAAATTATCGGTATTCTGTGGTATTTTTGCTTGTTGCTTGAGAAAAAACCAAAGGTTTCTGGGGGCTCACATTTGGTGAGTATGGACTTGGCACCCAGGGTCCTCAGCTGGATATCATCAATCAACTCTCTCTCTCTCTCTCTCTCTCTCTCTCTCTCTCTCTCTCTCTCTCTCTCTCTCTCTCAGGGTAATTCAGATTTTTTTTTTTTTTTTGGCTGGTGCAGTATAAATTGCACTATATGGCTAACAACAACAACAACGATAATAATAATAAGAATAAGAAATATTCAGGCTTCCCTCACCTGAGACTGACTGAACCAATCACGCTCTAAAGAATCCCTCATGGGTGGCACAATCCCCTCCTCCACACAACGGGTGGAAAAGAGACCTGAATTCGAAACGAGTCAATGACGAGAGGAATTTTTAAGGGACTTTATATCAACTTGGGTGATTAGTCAACCTCAGGCGAGAGAAGCATAGATTTTTCTCCCGCAACTCTTGTTTTTCGTCCAGAAACAACAAATTTCACAAAAAAATTCAAATTATTATGTTAGATCCACCTGTAATTTCTTACATATACCCGTATTATATCTGTAAATTGCGTGTTTTCTGTGGTCAATTTGCCTGTTTTGCCGGACGAAAAAAAAACAATTTCTGGCGGGAAAAAACCTTGCTATCCACGCCTAAGAAAGACTACCTAAACCACGGAGTAAAAAAAGCAAATTAAAGTACCTCGCGTCATCGATGGGATTCAAACCCATGCCTTTCTCACCAAGTGTAGAGAGAACAGTGACTATTCCACTGTGCTACCCCCGCAGACGGCAAATTCCACAGAACACACGAAATCTACAGACATGTTATATATACGGCGCAATATGGCCTAATTTTCTGATGTGCTAAACCCTACAACCACACACCCTCATGGGTAGCACTGGTGGAAAACATCTGAGTTCGATTCCCATCAATGACGTGAGCAATTTTTATGAGCTATTTTCACAACGTAGAAAAGCTCGTCTAATGAGAGGGTAGCATGGTATTTTTTTCTCAAGGAAACTCAGGATTTTCTTCTAGCAAAGCAGCAAATTTACCATAGAACACAAACAATATACAGACATATTATACAGCGCAAAATGACTAAAGTCGATGATTGATTACGATTCTCTGTCTTCTCCCGTTCAACCATCTCTTTATCCACAGCAGCAATTTGCCTCCAATTCCATATTGCTCCAATTTGTGCAGCAGTTTTCCATGTGCAACAGTATCAAAAGCCTTTCTAAGATACAAATATATGATATCAAATTAAGTTATTCCCTGCATCCAGTTCCTATGTGACTACATCATAGTATCCAATCAAATATGTCAGACAAGATTTCCCCTTAACAAAACCATGCTGTGTCCGAGCTATAACTGAAGTCTTGTCTAGTTGATCCTGCAGTGCTTCTTTGACCAGTGCCTCCAATAATTTCCCTGGAATAGAAGTTAAATTAACAGGTCTATAATTACCTATTTTTCTCTTTGATCCTCCTTTATGGATTGGGGTAACATTTGAACATATCCAGTCCACGGGTACCTCCACTCAGTCCAAGGAAGCTCTCATAATTATGCCTAAGTGTTTGCTTACTTCCTTTGCTGCCTCCATTAATATAACTGAATAGATTCCATCCACACCCGTTGTGCCTTTCTTATGTTTATCTTCAACAATTTCTCCTCCACTTTACTTTCAGTTATTACAAGATTATCGAGCTTACTGCCAGAATTTAATACACCTCTGGCATTCCCCCTCCCCGAATAACTCCTCAAGTGTGAATGTAGACGCAAAATATTCATTAAGTTTGTTAGCTACCTGAGCAGGATCATCAACAGCTGAACAATCGATATCAAGTGGACCAATTTCATTCATCCCCTTCGGGCTAGAGTTTATATAAGTAAAGAACTCTTTGCTGTTTTGATTTCATCCTTTTCCAAAGATTTCTCGTAATCTGCCTTTGCCTGCTTAACCTCCTTTGTAACTTGGTTACAGACTAGCTTATATCTATCATAGTCTTCTGTGTCACCTGTTAATTTATATGAATCCCATGCATTTCTCATCTCTGCCACACGTCTAATTAGTTCCTCTAACATCTATTTAGTACAAATAGATTTTGTTCAAGATTTTGTACAAAATCTTGAACAATATTTCTAAGTTGGTATGAACAGCCTAGTAGCTTCCAAGATTTTTATTATTATTTTTTTACGTAAACCCCAAACACGAGAGGTATTAGAACCTATAGTACTTAGTGCCGTGCTTGGGTTGGAGGTTGAGAAGACGAAAGAAGATATTTGTTGATATTGGACTTGAACTTCTGTAGATTGTAATTTTCAGGAAATACGTATGAAGGAAGGTTGTTCCAGAAAACGGCAGTTGAATGAATAAATGAGGAAGATGAAAAGTTGGTTCTGTGAGTTCAAAGTTGGAGAGTAAATGGATGTTGGGTGGTGGCGACACGTGTTCGGACTGTTTTGAAAGAGAGAGCGGGAATTATAGAAGCCAATTCAGAAGAACAGTGCCCATGGAAGTATCTGTAGAAGAGGCATGCAGCAGAAACAGTCCGTCTATGAGACAGCGAGTGGAGAGACCCTGTTAGAGATGAATCATTAATTAACCTATCTGCCCGCTTCTTAATGGAATCAAGAAGCCTGAGAGAGGTTTTCGGGCACCACCCACAGTTGTTGGAACAATATTCCATGGCAGGGCGGATTTGCGATTTATACACATTTATTGGAAGAAAAGTAAGGCCAAGAGCGAAAGAGAAAACCAAGTCTAGATGCAGAGGAAGCAATATTTGTAAGGTGCTTGTGCCAAGACAGATTAGAAGTCAGGATAATCACCAAAGGCGATATATCATTTTGCCTAGAAATCGGAGTGTCACTAAACATAAGCATAGGAGCAGAAGCATCCTTTTTGCGAGATATAAGACAAGACTGAGTTTTAGAAGGGTTGAAATCAAGTAATTCCCCACTGGAGAATTACCTGAAGATCGGCATTTCAGGAATTGGTAGCAGATTTTCGAGAAGTTGAAGCTGATTGAGCAGGGCAAAACCATGGATAGGATTTCCAGTCAATGGAACAAACTCATTAATATACAAGAGAAAAAGATTGGGAAAAAGAACTGAACCTTGGGGGACACCGCCATTAGTGGAGAAGTTAGAAGACAGAGAGCCATCTACCATCACCCTCAGTGAGCGATCAGAGAGAGAGAAAACTGGATAACCAATTACTAAAAACAGTTAGCAAGCCATAAGATGGAAGCTTGTTTTGAAAACCTCTACGCCAAACACGATCGAAAGCCTTTGAGATGTCAAGAGCAACCACTTGTGTTTTACCGAACATTGCCATTGAATTAGTCCATAAATGCGTAACATAAGCCAGAATATCGCCAGTGGATCGACACTGACAGAATCCATACTGGCGATCGTTGATCAGACCGCAGATTTCTAGGTAGTTTAAGAGTTGGCGGTTAATTAATTTCTCCATTACTTTAGAAATAGTAGAAGTAACTGTAGTAGGACGATAATTCGATGGGAGGGATTTGTAACCGTTTTAAGGAACTGGCTGGATATGAGCAAATTTCCAAGCAGAAGGAAAAACACCTTTGGAATAAGAAAGTGAAAAAAAGGCGGCAAAGAATTGGAATAAGTTCAGGAGCACAGGTTTTGAGAACAAGTGGAGAAATACCATCGGGACCTGCAGCTTTCTTAGCATCAAGGTTCGTCCAAATCCTTCTGACATCCTTTTGACGGAAGACCACAGGAGGAATTGAATGCAGCGTGTTGGGAATAGTGGAAGGTTGGAAGAAAAATGGGATGCTAGCAGGTCAGCGTTATCCTGGGCTGAAGTGACAAAAGAACCATTTGGTTTTGACAGAGGTGGGACCAGAGATGGGCAAAAATTGCTGCCAATAGCTTTGGCAAGAAACCAAAATGCTCGACTAACATTACGGCAAGAAACAAGTTTTCTACTCTTAGCCCGTTAAAAATCTAGTTTGGACTAAATAATAATGACTGCTTTACAATTGCTGCGAGCTTTGGTGTACGCAGAAAATGAAACTGAAAAATTAGAAACAAGCCAATTGCGATATGCAACGTTATTCTCATTAACAGCCTTAGCACATTTATTGGAAAACCAAGGTTTAGATAAAGAACGCGATTTTAAAGTGGAGTGTGGGATGAACGATTCTATTCCTGCAAAAATAATTTTACTGAAACGATCTGAGCAAATGTTTGCATCAGAAGTTTTGAATCAGTAATCCGACCAACGAAAAGAAGAAAAGACGTCTTGCAGGTCAACACATTTTGCATTCTTGTAATGCCAAACAACACTAGGTCGGGACTAGGTTGGTAATAGCCATGAGATAAAGGTTCCATTGGAAAAGAGACAATCACAAAGTTGTGATCTGAAGTGCCTAAAGGACCTCTCACTTCGGGCACCACCCGAAGTGAGAGGTCCTTTGCATTAGCATTAGTAGTACTTAGCATTAGCATTAGCATTAGTAGAGGCATTTGATGCAAGAAAGCAAGCTTATGCAGCATCAGCCAAAAAAAAAAAAAAAAAAAAAAAACCACTTCCACTTCACCCCTCTGTTCGTTCAAAATACCTGTCCAGCTGAGCCTTAAACTTATTTAGGCTATCAACCTCCACCACAAGGGATGGAAGTCTGTTCCACCAACCAACCACCCGCTGGCTAAAGGCAAATTTCCGCACGTCTATCCTACATCTGTCTTTCCTCAATTTGAATTTATGCCCTCTCAGGTGATTTTTCTGAGCTAGAGGAAGAATCCCATCAGCATTGAGCATGCTTAAACCATTCAAGGCTTTATACACCTCTATCAGATCACCTCGCTGGTGCCTAGTCTCCACACACTGTAATTTGCAAAACTTAAGCCTTTCTTCGTAAGAGCACCCCTTTGTTCCATTCACTAATCTTGTTGCCCTTCTCTGTACTCGTTCCAGCAGCTCTACATCCTTCTTGAAATGAGGCCGCCAGACCTGTATACAGTACTCTAGGTGCGGCCTGACCATCGCCTTATACAATGGAATAATCACCTCCTTATCCCTGCTGGAAAAATTCCTGTATATCATTGACAATACTCCATGAGCTACTCTTGCAGCCCGTCTGCACTGTTCAGAGAACTTCATATCTGCCTGCACAACCACCCCCAAGTCCCTTTCATTCTCTACCACTGTCAGTGTTGTACCACAGAGTTGATACGTTGCTCTGGGGTTGCTGTTTCCCATGTGTAGTACTTTACATTTGTCAATGTTAAACTTCATTTGCACCTCTCAGCCCATCTGCTCAACCTTTCCAGATCCTGTTGCAGCAGCATAGTGTCAGTAGTGTCCTTGACAACCCTGCCAACCTTTGTATCGTCTGCAAACTTGGACATTAAGCTTGATATACCATCATCAATATCATTTATAAATACAGAAAACAATAATGGACCCAACACTGAGCCCTGAGGGACTCCACTAATAACATCAGTCCACGATGAGCAGTGTCCATTGATTACCACTCTCTGTCTTCTCCCCCTCAACCACCCCTTTATCCATAGCAGCAATTTGCCTCCAATGTCACACTGCTCCAATTTGTGTAGCAGTCTTCCATGTGCAACAGTATCAAAAGCCTTTCTAAGATCCAAGTATATAATATCAAAGTTATTCCCTGCATCCAGTTCTTTTGTGACTGCATCATAGTATCCAATCAAGTTGGTCAGGCAAGACTTCCCCTTAACAAAACCATGCTGTGTCTGAGCTATAACTGAAGTCTTGTCTAAATGATCCTGCAGTGCTTCTTTAACCAGTGCCTCCATTAATTTTCCTGGAACAGAAGTTAAGCTCACAGGTCTGTAATTACTTGTGTCAGCCTTTGATCCTCCTTTGTGAATTGGGGTCACATTTGCACATTTCTAGTCTATGGGTACCTCCCCTGAGTCCAAGGAAGCTCTCATAATTATGGCTAAGGGTTTGATTACTTCCTTTGCTGCCTCCTTTAATATAACTGGATAGATCCCATCCACCCCGGGTGCCTTTCTTGTATTTATCTTCAACAGTTTCTCCTCCACTTTACTCCCAGTTATTTCAAGATTCTGTAACTTACTGCTAGAGTTGAATACACCTCTGGAATTCCCCTCGCTGAATAACTCCTCATGTGTGAATGTCGATGCAAAATATTCATTTAGTTTGTTAGCTACCTGAGCAGGATCATCAACACTTGACCCATCAATATCAAGTGGACCAATCTGATTCATCCCTTTCCTTCAAGAGTTTACATAAGTAAAGAACTCTTTGCTGTTTTTCTTTGCATCCCTTGCCAAGGATTTCTCGTAATCTGCCTTCGCCTGCCTAACCTCCTTTGTAACATGGTTGCATATCAACTTGTATCTATCATAGGCTTCTGTGTGTCATGTGTTAATTTGTAAGTATCCCATGCATTTTTCTTCTCTGCCATATGCCTCATTAGTTCATCTGACATTAATTTTGGCCTAAACCTTGAACAATATTTCTTAGTTAGTATGTAAAGCCTAGTAGCTTCCAAGATAAGTTCTTTGAATGCTTCCCATTTTGAATTTGCTGTTGGTAACATCATCAGTTGGTCCCACTGTATAGAATTTAAATACTGTCTCAGTCAATCGTAGTCGCCTTTACGGAAGCAATAACCCTTCCCTTTACCCCTAATGGTAGTTACCTCTTTGAGTAAATCCCACTTCAGCACACTGTGATCACTGCCACCTAGTGGTTCATTTATCTGCAGATTCTTAATGCATGAAGAATCACTGCTGATAATCAAATCAAGAGTATTACTCCCTCTAGTTGCCTCCCGAACATGCTGATGTAGAAAACAATCATCCAATAAATCCACAAAAGCCCTGCTAGTGTGTGAGTATCCAGCCCCCAAATACCAGTCAATATCTGGGAAATTAAAATCTCCCATTATAAGACACTCTGATTTACTGGCCCACTCTATTTCCCTGTACAGTTCCTTATTATACTCATCAGAGTCATTAGGCCTATAGCATTTTAGAAGGGTTGTTTGTGAGAAAAAAATCAAGCGTATTGGCTGTATGATTAGTATTGTCCGGTATTCTTGTAGTTAAATGAACAATCTGTGCAAGGTTATTAATAATTGCAAAAGCTTCAGCATCTCGACCAGCTGAGTCGGTGTGACTGGAAAACGGAAGCCAGCTGGAGTTGTTAACGTTAAAATCACCAAAGAAAATTACCTCACTGTTAGGAAAGTTGGACTGGAGAAAGTCAAGTTGCAAAGAGAGGAAGTCAAAGAACTCCAAGTGATTAGTGGAATTGGGAGAACGGTAGAGACAACAGATGAATTTGACACAGTGAGGTAGAGAGATTTTAAGCCAGAGAAGATCAAAGAGAGGAGATTCCAAATTGTCAAGTCTCTGACAGGGAATATCAGAACGGACATATAGTAGTAGTAGTAGTAGTAGTAGTAGTGGCACATGATGCAAGAAAGCAAGTGTAGGAGCTTATGCAGCATCAGCCAAAAAAAAAAAAAAAAAAAAAAATCACACCATTCCCTCCAAATGCCTATCCAGTTCCTCCTTATATTTATTTAACCTATCAACTTCCACAACGACAGATGGAAGTTTGTTCCAGCAATTTACCACTCGCTGGCTAAAGGCAAATTTCCGCACATCTATTCTACATCTGTCCTTTCTTAATTTGAACTTATGTCCCCGTAGGTTGGTAATCTGAACAAGTGGAAGGATCCCATCAGAATTCAGCGTGCTCAACCCATTCAAGGCCTTATAGACCTCAATCAGATCACCGCGCAGGTGCCTAGTCTCCAGCCACTGCAATTTACAGAACTTAAGCCTCTCTTGGTAAGAGAATCCCTTCATTCCCCTCACCAATCGTGTTGCTCTTCTCTGTACACGCTCAAGCAAATCTACATCCTTCCTAAAATGAGGCCTCCAGACCTGTACGCAGTACTCAAGGCGTGATCTCACCATTGCCTTATACAGAGGGACAATCACCTCCTTTTCCCTGCTAGCAAAATTCCTATATATCATTGACAAAACCCCATGATCCGCCCTAGCAGCCTGTCTGCACTGCTCAGAAAACTTCATATCTGACTGCACAATTACTCCCAGGTCTTTTTCATTTTCTACCACCTTAAGTGTAGTACCACACAGTTGGTACGTTTCTCTGGGGTTACTTCTATATATGCACAAGTACTACCTTTGAGGCGAAAGGAATCATACAGCAAATAATTTGGACATCTGAGATGAGCAGTAGTTGAATCAACCGATAACTCAGATTCTGTCAGAAAAAGTACATGGGGTTTGGCTGGACTGCATGTGGAAATGGACATCGTTGAGATTAGAATTGAGACCACGTATATTTGTGAAATGAATTAGGAAGTGCTTGGAAGGTTTAGATCTTTTCGCAGATAAACTTGCTCAATTAGCTTGACAATTCATGGTGTATTCAATAGTAAGAAAAAGTGGGTGGGACATGCTGTATGAAGTAATGAAATTTTTGGATATGGCGTACACATGGTAAGAATATACCCAGATCCTTGACATAACGTGGCCTCGACAATGCTCCCCGCATACACACTACTCGGACTCCCTCCAGTCACTATCTGGCAGAGTAGAGGTAGCAATATTATACACTAGCTGATCCGGAAGCCTCCTAGAGAGTTACCAATAGGTTCGGTCCGGTGTACTAACTAGCGGCCGGCCTGCGAACACCGTTTTAGAGCTGTACCCTCGAAATGCAAGGAATATTGGATCTCGCCACGATGTTCATCATAACCTCAAAGGTCATCAATCATACTGCATGATGGAAGAGATAGGGAAGGGTTGACCGGAACTTAGCTCTAGAGACTAAACATGGGTTCCACCACTTCACGCCTCCAATAAGCAAAGTGGTGGTATTGCAACGGTTGATGAGAGTCATTTACCACCTAGTACTGCCTGGTACTCTCTAGAGGTAACATAGAGGGGCGGCATTCTTTCCTGTGGTGTGGGCGCCACACTTGGACCCTTGCTTACGTTGGTTCACAGCTGGGGGAGATACCACCAGGTAATTATGCATGGAGGTTGTACCCAGGATTACTAACAGTCCCACCATCGTGAAGGTGCAAGCAGAGGATTTGGCTGTCATAGACCGTCCGTTTGGAGAAATTGGGTCCACTTGACTTGAGTGTCAACCGAATATCAGTTCCATCAGCATTTTAGACTGCCAGGTAGCAAGTACAGCTTGTCTGGCATATCTGAGAGAATATCTGTGACAATCTCAAGGACTATTTCTTTGAATGCTCCCAATTGTGAATTTGCTGTTAGTAACATCATCAGGCGGTCCGGCGGTATAGAATTTAAATTCTGTCTCAGAACTGCATAGTCGCCTTTATGAAAGCAAAAACCCTACCCTTTTCCCCTGATGGTAGTTATCTCTTTGAGTAAATCCCACTTCAGCACACTGTGGTCACTGCTAACTAGTGGTTCCTTTATCTGCAGATTCCTAATGCATGAAGGATCACCACTGATAATCAGATCAAGAGTATTACTCCCTTTAGTTGCCTCCCGAACGTGCTTATCTAGAAAACAATCATCCAATAAATCCCCAAAAGCCTTGCTAGTGTGTGAGTGACCAACCCACAAATTCCAGTCAATATCTGGGGAATTAAAATCACACATTATAAGACACTCTGATTTACTGGCCCACTTTATTTCTCTGCATAATTGCTCATTATGCTCATCAAATTCATTAGGCCTATAAGACACACTATCATTTCTCCTTTCCCAATGCTTAGGTCACACTAAACAGATCCCAACACTGCATTGACCAGCAACATCAATTGTATGCACTTCCGTAGATTTTGTGTGTTTCTTAAGTAATGGCATACCCCCTACTCCCCTCCTGTCCTGTCGATCCTTTCTGTACACAATGTACCCCCAGATTCCATTTCTGCACTCCATATGTATGTGTGACACCATGTCTCTGATATCCCAACAATATCTGCCTTTGATGTCTTGACTAGCACGTCAAGCTCCTCAAATTTATTAACTATACTCCTAGCGTTGGTATACTGCAAGTATACATGCACCTGTTTCTACACTTAGTTACTCTCACAGCCCATGTATTTATTTGCTCCACTATGACTCCCAGCTGTCCTTGAAATCGCTATTGCCTTGCTTTCCAGTCTGTCGCTCAATTTCATTTGAATAGAAGCAGTGCAAGAATCACTTTTACCTCAGCCAGCCGCGAATATTACTCTATTAGTCCGTATATCCCCCTTACGCTACCAGTTTTCCGACCCACCTAACTCTGTCTTGATAGCTCCACCAAATATTCTTGCATCGTTTCTGTTCAAGTGTATCCCATCCCTGTAGAAGTAGTTCCTTTTGCTAACAAGCACAGACCAGGCTGAGAAAAATTCTACCCCTGGAGCCTTGCACCATCTCTTACAAAATTATATCGAATGTGTTACCAGTGACCGCGGGCAACTTAAGGGGCTAGCCAAGGCGCCCTCTAATCAGGTACCGAAGTTTATGAGGTCGGGGGAAGCGAAAGAACAACGAAAAAAAAAAATGTATATATATATATATATATATATATATACAGGGTGTTTCAAAAATATTGGTACAACCGTTTAGGGGAGATAAGCAACATCTAAAGGAATGTCAATCGCATACGAACAGGAAACGTCACCGTAAGTTGGTAGACGGCGCTGTTTCTAGTTTACTCATTCAAGCAGTAGTCGCCGCACGAAGAGCATGCATCGATATACGAATTGTAAGTTAGCAGACATGCGCCTAGTGTATGGATTAGCAGAGGGCAATGGACGAGCCGCTCAACGAATTTATGGAGAACGCTTCCCAGACAACATGTACCGGACCACAGTTTGTTTGAGCGTGTGCATTAAAATTTGTGCGATTATGGGTCATTTAGAGATAACAGGAGTAGTGAGGGCAGACCACGTTCGACACGAACTCCCGCCATGGAAGAAACTGTGTTGAATGCTATCCAGAAGAATCCTAATACCAGCACACGTGTCGTTGCTTCTGCCTTATGAGTGTCTCGTTGCAGTGTACAGCGTGTCTGGCACGTCGATTCCTTACACCCCTTTCATCTCCAAAGGGTTCTGTAACTGCTCCCCCAAGATCATTCTGTACGTCTGGCTTTTGCGCAGTGGTTTCTCCAAGAAAGTGTTCAAGACTTGAATTTTCCAACCTATGTTTTGTTAACGGATGAGGCCTATTTCACTCAGGAAGGCTTTTTCAATCAGCACAATGCTCATGTGTAGGCACACGACAACGCACAAGACAACCCACACGGTGTGCACCCACATGCGGCACAACATCGCTTCTCAATAAATGTGTGGGCAAGTATGGTCAGTGACTGCTTAGTCGGCTCATACCTGTTACCATCCCGCATGAACTCCGCTAAATATCGGATCTTTCTTGAACAAGTTCTATCAGGGTTACTTGACGATGTTCCAGCAAATGCGAGACACAACATTTGGTTTCAACATGACGGGGCGCCTGCCCATTATGGAACGTGTGTTCGTGACCATTTGAACAGGCGTTTTGGGCGTCAATGGATTGGCCGTGGTGGACCCGTTGCCTGGCCCCAAAACTCACCTGATTTATTGAACTTTGATTTCTTTCCGTGGGGGCCCTCAAATCTATCGTGTATGAATCGCCTGTGGAGACGCAAATAGATCTCGTGGCGAGACTCGTCTGCGCTGCTGCTATTGTCAAAGAAACTCCAGATGTGTTCGACCGTGTCCGCCAATCCATGCTGCATCGGTGTCACTCATGCATTGCATTTCATGGTGGAACCTTCGAGCATCCGTTGTAACATCATGAAATGCATCCATCTCCATTTTTACTCGTACTCCATTATTAATATTATATCAAATAAATGGTTGCCACTAATTACTGTCTCGTATCATTTCTACTTCTTGTGCCCCAGCTACTACTTTCACGTGATGTTTCCGTTTATGGGTTCCTATGCGATTCACATTCCGGTTATGGGTTCCTATGCGATTCACATTCCGGTTATGGGTTCCTATGCGATTCGCATTTCGGTTATGGGTTCCTATGCGATACGCATTCCTTTAGATGTTACCTACCTCCCCTAAACGTTTGTATCATTTTTTTGAGACACCCTGTATATAACCGTCTCAATGAAAAAGATAAAAGTGAATCTTACTGCTGTCCAAGGGGTGGCTCTAGAGCAGAGAAATAATAGTAATAATAATAACCATGCTCTACGGCATGGTTATTATTATTATTAAAACGTTATCAATATTATTATCAAAGCGCTATCCACCATGCTCACCAGCAGCAAGTATGGATATAACCTCAAAGAAGGAAGAAAGAACCTGTATCCTCTCACCCACCTGATGTACATCGATGACATCAAGCTCTACGCGGCAACCGAGAAACAACTCCAGCAATTACTCCGGATCACCGAAGAATTCAGCAAGGGCATCAGAATGGAATTTGGTCAAGAAAAATGCAAGACCCACACACTGCACCAGAAAAAATTATTTGGCCGAAACTACCAGTTGCTGACTGGTAAAGAGATCGAAGCTATGACAGAAGTAGAGACTTACGAATACCTAGGGATGATGCAGGCTGGGCAGTTAGAACACAAGGAAATTAAGCATTGCCTGACCGAAAAATATCATCAAAAGCAAAATTGAACGGAGGAAACACAGTTAAAGCCATAAACACCTATGCAGCTCCAGTACTAACATACACATTCGGGGTCATAAAGTAAAATTAAAGTGCAGCCATTACCAACCCACTGCAGAATGGAAGCCCCCTCAACAATTCATACTGAGGGAAAATGGACCATTATCTGCCACGCTGGTCCAGTGCAGGTTGGCAGATCGACCGTATTCAGCAGTCGGGGACTTGAACCGAGGTCTACTCAAACAGCGTGTGCTACTGCACTCTCGTCTGACCACTCGGCTACGAAGGCCGTCTTCTGGGTCATAGATTGGACTAACACCGAGCTAGAAGATATTATGCGATAGACAAGGACAATGATGACCAAGAGTGGCCAATACCATCTGGTATTGGCCACTCTCTCCACTGGAAGTCAGCAGTGGAGAGAATAATAATACCTCAGAAAGAAGGAGGAAGGGGGCTGATAGACCTGATAGAACAACAGAAAACAGCGAGAGTTAACCTGAAAGATTACTTCGAGAAGAACACAGCACTACTCCACCAGGCCATAAGGAAGATAGATAAGTGGTATACCCCATTCAACATAAGCGAGGAAACCCCCCCCCGCCAAGACGGTACAAGGAACGAAGTTAGAAAGATGGGCAAAGAAGACACTCCATGGCAGACACTACAATGACCTCCATCAAGATCACATCGATAACATTGCTTTCAATGCATGGTTCACAAGCGGGACGCTCTTCCCCGAGACTAATTGATTCATGCTGGCCATCAAAGACGAGGTAATCAACACCAGAAACTATAGAAAATACATCGCAAAGGAGCCCAGAAAATCAGATGACATATGTCAACGATGACACCTGGCCTCAGAAACGATGCAATACATCACCGCTGGGTGCAAGGTGATCACCCAGACTGAGTACACTCATAGACATGACCAGGTAGCCAGGATAATACTTCAGAAGCTATCGAGGAAATGCCAGTTGACCAAAGAAAGTGTACCATTCTACAAGTACGAACCCCAGGCAGTACTAGAGACCCGAACCCACAAGTTGTACTGGGACCGCGCCATAATAACGGATAAGATCGTCCTGTAAAACAGACCGGACATAACCGTTGTGGACAAGATGGAAAAGGCTACCTACCTGATTCACATAGCGGTGACCAACACTAGCAATGTCCAGAAAACCCATGAGGTAAAATTAGGCAGTACATGAACCTGAGATATGACAACAAGGAGATGTGGCATATGGAAGAAGTATCAACCATCCTGATCATTGTGTCAACCAACAGTATGGTACCAAAGACCATACATAGCAGCCTAGCAGCAATAAGTCTCCCAGAGAACCCCTACAAGGAACTCCAGAAAGTCGCAATCCTGAACACCTGCAAGATAGTCAGAGATTTCCTCGACCGACAGTAACACAAGACATTACAACCACCCTGCGTACTTGGTGGTAGTACCCGTCACGGAGTGGAATCCCCCAATCAGAGAGAAATAATATAAGAGCAAAAACAACAATAATAATAATGGCCGAACAGCAGAAAGGATGCAAACTGCTGAGCAAAGGATGCAAGGAGCAATTAACCATACATGCCTCGGTTATGGAGCAAGCCTACAAGCGCTGCAACATATACACAGTCTACATCAATTACCGCAAGGCCTTCGACTCATAGCTGGCTAATAGAGGCGCTGAACATCTACAAAGTCAATCCGATAGTGACAAACTTCCTAGGAGAAACGATTGAGAAATGGAGTACTACCATTAAGGTCGAAAACATCACAACCAGCCTAATCCCCAGAAGGAGAGGAATCTTTCAGGGAGATGCCCTGATGCCATTTGGTTCTTTCTAGCACTTAACCCGCTATCCACCACGTTCAACAGTAACAAGTACGGATACAACCTCAATGAAGGAAGGAAGAACCTCCACACCCTCACCCATGTGATG
The DNA here is from genome assembly GCF_048544385.1 of Mastigoproctus giganteus. Classification (NCBI taxonomy): domain Eukaryota; kingdom Metazoa; phylum Arthropoda; class Arachnida; order Uropygi; family Thelyphonidae; genus Mastigoproctus; species Mastigoproctus giganteus. The sequence continues at coordinate 76,494,378 of NC_143583.1, forward strand.
TAAATGGATGACATCAAGCTCTATGCGAGAACCGAAAAGCACATCCAGCAACTACTCCAGATCACCAAAGAATTCAGCAATGATATTAGGATGGAATTTGGTCTAGGCAAATGCAAGACCCACGGATTGTACCACGGAAAATTAGTCTAGCGAAACTACCAGCTGCAGTCTGGTAAAGGGATCGAAACCATGCCAGAGGGACAGGCCTACACATACTTCGGGATGATGCAGGCTCAGCAGTTACAGCACAAGGAAATTAAGGCGTGTGTGAAAAATATTTTCACTTTTCAGCCCTTTCGCTTACTTTCAAGAAGTAATTTTGCCTAATAGTGCCTGATATGTTTTTTTTCACGGTCTGTACAACGAACATAGCGTCACTAGACAGAGCTAAGCTTTTACTTTCGATTTCAAACACCCCAGGGGTGCGCTCGCCGTAATGCTACACTCGTGACGTCACCTGTTCTCAGGTGTAACTCCGTGCATGGTACAGTATCCATTTAATTCTTCCCCCCCCCCATAGTTGACTCGTGAGAATAACACATTCTTAGGGAGCGCAGTTGAGGGGAGGTGGAGAGGATATATTTGAAAGGGGACACAGACACACACAGTTATCTTTGAGCAAGACATGACTGAAAGAAAGAGTAGTGATAGTTTTGGCCGATTTTTGTCATTGTGTAAAGAAGAGGTAAATTAATGATTACGAGGGAAAAGATGAGAAAAGAACTATATTGATGTCTGGAACATATTTCCCCCCTTCCCCCCCACCGAGGCGTTGCAGAATATTTTCGGGTAAGACAACCCTTATTGTTAAATAACAAACTGTATTAAATCATCCAAAAGCCGAACCTATTACCTGCATACGTTTTAATGCATTTATAAGACACCTTTCCTCACATAAATATATATAAATATACACAGACAATTGTATTATTTTCTTAGAACTCAGTTTAATTGAGAATGCGACTTATTGATTTAATTGTCAAATATTAATTACACTATTAAGTTAATATAATTCCCTGTTCTAGTATTTGAACAAAGTTATGTTATGAAAAACACAAGGAATTTTGTATTTGATAGAGAATTAGTGTAAAAGTCTCATGAAGAACATTACAAACTTATAATATTGCTAAAGCAAGATACTGCTTGTATCCAGTTAGTTTACTCAACAATTACATACCAATTAATCTAACTTATGTACCGATTACATTGTACTTATTTGTATACATATATGTTAAATAAACCTTTTTTGTTTGTTATAATTATGTCGTGATCATTCTTCTTAAATACATGCAAATCACTAACAATCATTTTTTTAAGAATCATTAATTGCGGCATTTCGGGTCAGCCCTTAGCTAAGAGGTGTCCCGGGATGAAAAACACAACGCGTCTAGATGTTGCCATTTGCTCTTTACTTCTCAGAGTAAATGTAGAACACTAGATATATTTGTCCTAACTTAAACTGCTAGATCACTTAAAACCAGGACTTCTGGAATCACATAATATTGTGCGGTCTTGCTGTAGCGAGTGGTTCACGAGTACATTGATAGGCAAGCGCATAATATAACGGAAAAGCCTGTGGAACACGTGCCTGACCGAAAAATACCATCAGAAGCTCAGAAACCTGCTGAAAGCAAAGCTGAAAGGAGGGAACACAGTTAAAGCCCTTAACACAGGGTCATAGATTGGATATCAACGAGCTGGAGGATATCTTGAGAAAAACAAGGACAATGATGACCAAGAGCCACCAACACCATCCCAGATCTGGCGTGCGGAGGCTGACAATTGCCCGGGAAAAAGGAGGAAGGGGCCTGATAGACCTCATTGAGAAACAGAAGACAGCGATAGTTAACCTGAAGGATTACTTCCAGAAACACAGCAGCAGGCGCACTCCAACAGGCAATAAAGAAGATAGACAAGCGGTATACCTCACTCAATCTAAGCGAGGAGTCCCGCCAACCAGGAGGTACAAACGAAGCTAGAAATATGGGCAGAGAAGACACTCCATGTCTGACACTACAATGATCTCTATCAAGATCATATAGATAAAACTGCTTCCAACGAGTGGTTCACGAGTGAGACATTCCTCCCCGAGGCTGAAGGATTCATGCTCGTCATCCAAGCCCAGGTAATCAATATCAGAAATTAAAGAAAATTCATCGCCATGGAGCCCGGAGTGTCCAATGATACATGTCGACGATGCCACCTGGCCTCAGAAACGATTTAACACATCACCGCGGAGTGCAAGGTGATCACCCAGACTGACTACACTCATAGACATGACCAAGTAGTCAGGATAATACTTCAGAAGCTAGCGAGGAAATACTAGTTGACCAAAGAAAGTGCACCATTCTACAAGTATGAACCACAGGCAATACCAGAGACCCTAACCCACAAGTGGTACTGGGACAGAACCATAATAACGGATAGAGCAATCCCGTACAATAGACCGGACATAACCCTTGTGGACAAGAAGGAAAAGATTACCTATCTGATTGACGTAGCGTTACCCAACCCTGGCAACCTGCAGAAAACCCATGGTGAAAAAATTAGGAAGTACACAAACCTAAGACAGAAGATCAGAGATGTGGCATATGCAACAAGTAACGACCATCCCGATCATCGTGTCAACCATAAGTATGGTGCAAAAGAACCTACATAACAGCCTAGCAGCAATAGGTCTCCCAGAGAAAACCTACAAGGAACTCTAGAAAGTCGCAATCTTGAACACCTGTGGGACAGTCAGAGAGTTCCTCGACTAACAGTAACACCAGACATAACAACTACCCTGTGTACTTGGTAGCAATACCTGCACCGGGTGGATCCTCGAATCAGTGAGAAATAATATTAGAGCAATAAAAACGAGGGCTCGATGGCCTAGTGCTTGCTTCCTACACTGGACTACCAACCAACCGATATAATACAACCAGGCTCCACCTTGGTGGAAGCGAACACGGCTCCACCATGCTGGGAGACCGGCATAATAATAGTAATAAATTAGAATAATAATAAAAATAAATTAATAGTAATAAAAATTAATAAGTAATAAACATCGCGAAATGTTGCTCCAAGACCTACCCCAAGGTCGGAGTGGCGGCTGTCAGATTATGACGCCATCTGGTGTCACTCCCGAGAATTACCACTGGACATAAGCTGAAGATAAACAGGTCTACCTCCATAGATGGATACGGTCGATGAGAAATATTAATCATACTGCATCGAGTGTTGCACTGGATAGTCACTCGCGTTCAGGCCTTAGGCAGAGAGGTCGGTTCGAAAAATGAGAGTCGATTCCCGAGAAAGACATTGGAGCAAGTGGCGCTGTCCTACATATGGCTATCACAAGAGAAGGTGATAGGTTTGTGGTGCTGGAAGGGGAAGACCATCCAGCCCCACCAACTGGAAGTGCTTCCTGCAGAACTGCACTAGTGACCACCCAGGAAGGAAGAAAACGCCAACGCATGAAGTGGAGCATCGAAATGAGTACGTACATCATGCAAGCAAACTACGAAATAACGAAACTGGAGACTGGTATGACAACATACAGGATGAGACTACTTACCAAATGGCTGGGGTACGATTCCCGGATATTCCGCGGACCAGAAAAGGACCATCGTAACAAAGAACCTGATAGCTCCTTCAATCTTGGAAAAAATCAAGCAGCACGAGAGTGATCAACTACAAATGATAAAGCATACAGAATCAGAGGCAGAAGAACCTACAACCACCGAACCAGAGGAGGAAGAGCAAAATGAAAGACAACGTACAGCAGCTGAATGGGAAAGAGACAAGTTCATGATATCTAGACGAATGGAAACCCTAACAGAATTCGACGGAATGGACCTCACAAAGTCTCACGTGATACCGAAGAAGAGACCGAATAGAACATTATGGAGAGCCACAAACCACATCAATCGGAAAATAATACTGCATTACTTCGACAACAGTGTGTGTGTGTGTGTGTGTGTGTGTGTGTGTGTGTGTGTGTGTGTGTGTGTGTGTGTGTGTGTGTGTGTGTGTGTGTGTACTGTGTCGGAGTGATTCCCAGGCATATGCCCATCTCCACCTAATTCATTTGATAATACAGAAAACTGTAAAGTGGGCCTGAAGCCTGAAATATAGCTAAGAAATTGAAAATTCAAAACAAGAAAATTTTGGTAGATAGATTACACTAATTATGGTATAAATAGACAATTTTGTATAGGAAAGATTAAAATTGTATTAAAGAAATGTTTATGAGCTTAGTATGTTGTTTATGTCAGGTCTCTCTGCCATCAGGAAGCAGCTGACATCTTCAGCTGCTGGCTGATGCCGTCCCCGGCACGTGGAGCCGGACCTGTCTCTACTATTTTATACTGAAGTGCAAAGCACAAACCTGCACCCAACAGAGGAAGTGCAATACTGTTGGGTGGCAACATCCCTGGTCTCAGGCCGCCCAAGCCCGAGAACCAAGGAAAGGAAAAAAACAAAAAAAAACCACCGTAGTGGTACATGTTCAGGAGCTACAGACTGGACAAATAGCTTCCCAGACTGAAGTTCCCGAACCCAGATGCAATTTTGCATGATTTACATAAGCTGCCAACTCCACATCTGAAAAGTTCCTTATGATTGTCCTTCTGGCAAACACAGCAGCAGCAAACCTTTGCAAAGCTCGGAAGCTAGATGCATCTCTTAAAAGAATGTCCACGTTGACCTCAGTAAAGGGAGAAACCTCGTCAAAAAGTCGACAACGCTCTGCTCCATAAAAAGGACAAACAAACAGCACATGCGTCCAAGTTTCCGCATCACCACACGAACACCATGGGTCAGGCTCCAATCCTCTTGAATATAATTTATCACAAAAAGATCCGTGTCCAGTCAATATATAACTTGTAAACATCGAAGGGCAAAACCAAGTAGACACTGTCTTTGACGTAGCAAAATCCGCCACTGGAATAATTCTTCTTGTAATCTCACCAAATGCAGAAGAACTCCATCGAATTCTCCATACAGCAATGAGGGAATTCCAAATTCTAACTTTTTGTTCTTTAATATTGGCAGTCAGGTCAATAGAGATGTCCAAGCATTGAGCAGAAATTCCTTTTCTTAATGCATATAACATGCCACGGTACAATATATACAAATCAATAGGAAGAGCCCCTGCAATTACCTGCAGTGCAACCGTCGAAACAGTCCTGGGGGCATACAACAATGCTAGCAACATAGACCTCTGCAGTGACATAAGTTGATTTTTAATTCTGACCTTAATCACAGCCTTCATCTGAACCCCCGCAGCATATGCAACAATCGGTAAGAAAATGTTCTTGTAGTATAATAGCATAGTTTGTTTATTAAGACCCCACTCTTTCCTAGAAATACGCATCACAAATGAAGTAAATTTCTTTAGTTTATCCCTCAAATGCGACACGTGCAGATGAAAACCCAGCCGGTCATCCAAAATCAAACCTAAATGCTTAATACTAGACACCAAAGGAACCTGACTTCCGTTCAACAAAACTCTGGGCGGGCGATTGTAATCAAAGTGCTTTTTAAATACCATCATCTTGGTTTTCTTAGATGAGATCTTTAATTTGTTTAACTCAGCCCACTCTGAGAGATTGTTCAAGATTTCCTGAATTTTCATCTCCACTACGGCTCTAGAACCACCAGCAACTCCCAAAACCAGATCATCCACATAAGCCACCTGCAAACACTGAGAAACCTGCGATCTATTTAGCCATTGATCAAGAACCGAGTTCCAAAATATCGGCCCAAGGACAGAACCCTGTGGACATCCCCTATTAACATACTTACAAAACGTAAGGTGTTTTGCACATACTCTCACAAGCCGATCACTGAAGTAAGAACGGATAACTCCATAGATATATCTATCACAACCAGATTTCCTCAAAGACATCAGCACACTCTCCCACCAAACAGAATCAAAAGCACCTTCAAAATCAACAAAAACAGCCAGCACATACTTCTCGGGAGAAGAATTTATATAGTTAATTAATGCTAAAATTGCTTCCTCAGTTGAATGACCCTTTTTGAAGCCAAACTGAGAATCCGACACCATGTGACCCTCCATTAAACTTCCAACGATTCGAGGGACCAACAGTCTTTCAAATAATTTCCCAAGATTCGCCAGCAGCGAGATGGGTCTATACGCCCGAGGATCAGCCTTAGGTTTCCCAGGCTTGTGAAGGATCTTAAGCAGCGCCATCTTCCAGGATCTTGGGAAGGTCATCTCAAGAAAACATTTATTATACATTTGTAGTAGTATTTGCGGACAAATATCAAAGAACTTAATCAACATTTTATTTTCAATCAGATCTAAACCCGGGCATTTTTTAACTTAATTTGGCAATAGCAGTTCCAAGCTCTGACAAGGAAAAAAGACTTGCTTCAGCTGGGCCCTCATACATAGCATTACCCATACGTATTCCGGATTGATCCGGCGTATCCAAATCAATCTGGTCCTCTGGGAAAAGATTCTTGATTATTTGTTCCACAGTGTCGTACCAGTTATCAGTCTCCTTTCCCTCAGACACAACAGTATTATAAATATCTCCATTCATAAGCTTGTTCCGGGAGATCTTGTAGATCAGTCCCCAAGGATCCGAGTTGCCCACCTCTCTTACCATACTCTGCCAGCAGTTAATTTTTGCTCGAGCAATTTCCTTGTGGTACTCACGACGCAGTGATTTATAGTTATCCTGTAATTGCTGTACGTCCCGGTCCGACAAATGCCGATTATGCTGCAACTCTTTTCTAGCTTTAAACACCTGACATCGTCTTACCGACAACTCCCGAGACCACCAAGGAACTGGAGTCACTTTAATTTGCTTCCGTGTAGTACTCTGTATCATTGCTTGATATAAGTGATACTCTACATGTGCCACAAATTCCTGTGCATTAAGATTATTCAAAGTTGATGTGTTACTGTCACTGTATATTGATTTAAGATAATTACCAAATTTATCCCACTTCATTTTTTCCATTGAGAATCTTCTCAAATTCCTAATACTAGTCTTCTTTTGCACAGGTCCTGGCGCAATATAGAAGGAAATAGCATTAAAGTGACTCCATCCACACAGCTGTGTATTGTGCTGCCGTAGCATCCACTAGAATTAATGGAAAAGAAACGAGAGACCGCCAGCAGAAAAATCAAAAACAAAGGAACCGCCGAGCTTGGAAAAGAAGACTTCAGAAGATAGAAGAATTAAGAGTCAAGATAGGCCAACTGACCCAGTACCAACGGGGCAATAGGAGTGAGAAATTAATATAAAAGGTAAAGAGCAGACTCAAGAGACAGCATCCACAGCAAACAGAATTCATGAGACAAAAAATCAGAGAATAGGAGAGTACTTGGATACACTGAAGCAGAAACTCCTTGAACTCAGCAAGAGACTACACAGATAAAAAAAGAGTTCTCAGAGGAAAATAAACAATGAATTTTCGATAAGGAACAATGAGGCTTCTACAGGAATCTCAGCAAAGACTGGAAAGATGGGAAGAGAACAGCCGAGCAGAAGACGGATTGAGGAGTTCTGGGGAAACATATGGAGTGGGGAAGTAAGACATAACAGCCGAGCCCCTGAGTAGAACTAGAACGCAAGAAAACCAAGGACGTACAAGAAATGAGGGAGTAAGAGATTTGGGAAGAAGTAAAACAGACGATCAAGAACTCTCACAACTAGTGAACTCCAAGAATAGATAATGTCCACAACTGCTGGTATAAGAAGCTCACTTGCACACACAATTACATGGCAGAGCAGTTTACCCAAATGATAAGGCACCCAGAGAGAGGCCCGAAGTTTCTTACTCAAGGAATCACATATCTGAAGCCTAAAGACAAAAATACAAGAAACCCGGCGAAATATAAACCAATCACCTGACTCCCAACAATGTACACGATCCTTAGGAGCTACATAACCAAGAAGATATCATACCACTTGGAGGGCCAGATCATAATCGTTGAACAGCAGAAAGGATGGAAGCGGTTGAACTAAGGATGCTAGCAGCAATTAACCATAGAGGTCACGGTTAAGGAGCAAGCCTAGAAGAAGCGCTGTAACGTGTAGTCTACATCGATTATCGCAAGCCTTGGACTCCATGCCTCATAGCTGGCTAACAGAGGCGCTGAACATCTACAATGTCAATCCAATAGTGACAAACTTCCTAGAAGAAACAAGGGCGAAATGGAGTACCACCATTAAGGTCGAAAACATCACACCCTGGCCAATCCCCATCAGGAATCTTTCAGGGAGATGCTCTGAGCCCATTATGGTTAGGTGTAGCATTTAAGCCAAGTACGGATATAGCCTCAAAGAAGGAAGGAAGAACCTGTGCACTGTCACCAACCTGATGAACATGGATAACATCAATCTCTATGCTGGAACCGAGAAGCACATCCAGCAAATACTCCAGATCACCGAAAAAACAGAATTGATATTAGGATAGAATTTGGTCTAGACATATGCAAGACCCACGTATTGTACCACGGAAAATTAGTCTAACAAAACTACCAGCTGCAGTCTGGTAAAGAGATCGAAACCATGCCAGAGGGATAGGCCTACAAATACTTGGGGATGTAGTACAAGTACGAACCCCAGGCAGTACTGGGACCGTGCCATAACAACGGATAGGACAATCCCACACAACAGAACAGACATAACCCTCGTGGACAAGAAGGAAAAGGCTACCTATATGATTGACATAGCAGTACCCACCACTGGCATCCTGCAGAAAACCCATGGTGAAAAAAATTAGGAAGTACACGAACCAAAGACAGGAGATGAAAGAGATGTGGTATATGCTACAAGTAACGACCATCCCGATCGTGTCAACCACAAGTATGGTGCCAAAGGCCCTACATAACAGTCTAGCAGTAATAGGTCACCATGTCACAATTCTGAACACCTGTGGGATAATCAGTTTCTCGACCAACAGTAACAGCAGATACCACCACCCTGGGTACTTGGTAGCAATACCCGTCACAAGGTGGAACCCCCAATCAGGGAGAAATAATATGAGCAATAATAATAAAAATAAGTTCGAGTACAGCCAAGGCAGTACTCAAACCCGGGTTTGAGTACCACCTTGGCAGAAGCGAACATGGCTCCATTACGCTGGGAGACCGGTAGAGTAATAGTAAAAAATTAGAATAAATTAAGAGTAATAAAAATTAATAAAAGAAACTTTGTGAAAGTTGCTCCAAGGTCCCAAAGTCGGAGTGGCAGCTAAGGCAGATTGTGGCACCTTCTGGCGTTACTCCCGAGAACTACCACTGAACATAAGTCGAAGCTAAACAGGGCCCCCTCCACAGATGTCGCACAGAAATGTTAATCATACTGCATCGTGTGGTTCAGGACAATGGGTCTCGCATTCAGGCCTTAGGCAGAAGGGTTGGTTTTTAAAAATCAGAGACGGTCTCCTGAGGAAGAAAGTGGAGCTGTTCCCCGTATGGCTACCACAAAAGGGTAAGGCCATCCAGCCCCTCCAACTGGAAGTGCTTCCTGCGCTAGTGACCACCCAGGATGGAAGAAAATGCCAACGCATGAAGTGGAGCATTTAAATGAATATATACATCATGCAAGCATAGTACGAAATAACGCAGCTGGAGACCGATGACAACTTACAGGGCGAGACTACATACCAAGTGGCTGGAACAATTCCCGGATATTTTCACCGAACGGCGGACCATAGTCACAAAGAACCTGATAGCTCCCGCAATCGTGGAAAAAATCAAGGATGTGAGCAATCAACTGCAAAGGTTAAAGAATATGGAACCATAAGAGGAAGAACATACCACCACCGAACCAGAGGTGGGAGAGCAAGAAATACAATTCCAAGCAGCTGAAGTGGAGACAAGGTCATATCCACAATAGATGATGAGTGGAAGGCCCTAACAGAATTCGAAGGAATGGACCCCTCACGTAATACCGATGCAGAGGCCGAATAGAACCTTGTGGAGTCACAGACCACCTCAATCGGCACATTACCTCGACAGCAGTGGTGGAACACTGGACGCCATCCACAGCTGCGTATTGTGCTGTGGTAGCAGCCACGATTAATGGAAGCGAAATGAGAGACCAGCAGCAGAACCGAAAACAGAAGGGACCGCCAGCTTGGGAAAGAAGACTTCCGCAGAAGATAGAAGAATTAAGTCAAGATTGGCCAATTGATTCAGTACCAACGGGGCAATAGGAGAAATTAATTGATAAAGTTAAGAGCATCCTCAAGAGACATCCACAGCAAACATGAGACAAAAAATCAGAGAATAGGAGTATTTGGACACATTGAAGCAGTGCCTCCGTAGCCAGGTGAGCAGGAGTAGCAGTGCACAGCACACACTTGATTAGAATGGAGTTGAGCCCGTGACCACCAAATACGGAGGATGTGGAAAGGTCAGGGAATGACCACTGCATATCCCCGAAGCAATATGGCCTTAGTTGCTAATGCTCCTAAAAACCAAACAGCAACACACTGAAGCAAAACCTCCTTGCACTCAGTAAAAGACTACGGCGATACAAAGAGCTCCCAGAGGAAAATAAAATATTGAAATTTCAGCGAGGGCCAAAGAGGCTTACAGGAGTCTCGGAGAAGACAGGAATGGACCACCCGAGCAGATGATTGAGTTCTGGGAAACATATGGAGCAGGGAAGTAAGACCTAACAGCCGAGCCCCCTGGAGAGAATTAGAATGCATGAAAACCAAGGACGTGCAAGAAATGAGAGGGTAGATTTGGGAAAAAGTAAAAGACAATCAAGAATTCTCACAACCAGCAAACTCCAAGAATAGATAACATCCACAACTGCTGGTACAAGAAGCTCACTTGCACACACAAGCACCTGGAAGAGCAGTTTTCCTGACTGGTAAGGCACCCAGTGACTCCCGAATTTTCTCACTCAAGGAATCACATATCTGAAGCCTAAAGAAGATACAAGAAACCCGGTGAAATACAGGCTAATCGCCTGCCTCCCAACAACATACAAGATTCTGACCAGCTGCATAACCAGGAAGATATTTCAGGCCACTTGGAGAGCCAGAGCATAATGGCCAAACAGCAGAAAGGATGGAAGCAGCTGAGCAAAGGATGCAAGCAGCAATTAACCATAGATTCCATGGTTATGAAGCAAGCCTACAAGAAGCGCCGCAACATGTAGTCTAAATCGTATACCGCAAGGCTTTCGACTCCGTGCCTCTTGGCTGGCTGATAGACGCTGAATATCTACAAAGTCAATCCAATAGTGACAAACTTCCTAGGAGAAACGATGGCGAAATGGAGTACCACCATTAAGGTCGAAAACATCACAACCAGGCCAATCTCCATCAGGAAAGAAATCTTTCAGGGAGATGTCCTGAACCCATTGTGGTTCTATCTAGCACTTAGACTGTTGTCCACCATGCTCAACAGTAGCAAGTACAGATATAACCTCAAAGGAGGAAGAACCTGTACACCCTCACCCACCTGATGTACATGGATGACATCAAGCTCTACGCAGGAACGGAGAAGCACATCCCGCAACTACTCCAGATCACCAAAGAATTCAGCAATGATATTAGGATGGAATTTGGTCTAGAGAAATGCAAGACCAACAGACTGCACCAGGGAAAATAAGTCAACCAAAACTACCACCTGTAGACCGGTAAAGAAATGGAAGCCATGGCAGAGGCCTACAAATACTTGGGGATGATGCAGACTGAGCAGTTACAGCACAAGGAAATTAAGGGCTGCCTGACCGAAAAATACCAACTGAGACTCAGAAGCCTGCTGAACAGAGGGAACACAGTTAAAGCCATAAACACCTATGCAGTCCCAGTGCTAACATACTCCATCGGGCTCATAGATTCCACTAACACCAAGCTGGAGGATATCATGAGAAAGACTAGTACAATGATGACCAAAAGCCGCCAATACCACCCGAAATCTGCCGTGGAGAGACTGATAGTCCTCATTGAGCAACAGAAGACAGCGATAGTTAACCTGAAGGATTACTTCCAGAAACACACAGCAGGCCATAAGGAAGATAGAAAAGCAGTATAGCCCACTCAACCTAAGCGAGGAGTCCCACCACCAACCAAGAGGCACAAACAAAGCTAGATGGGCAGAGAAGGCACTCCATGGCAGACACTACAATGATCTCCAGCAAGATCACATAGATAATCTTTATTGACAACGAAAGCATCATGTGTCCACTATTATTTTCTAATCGATAAGTACAGGGCTTTGCTCTCTACAACTGCCATCAACATTTCTGATAGATTGTACACTAGCCCCACCACCGATTGTTCTTCAAACTGAACTATTAACTATTAAATCTGAACTATTAACAAAATATGATAGTGCATGACTAAAAATGCTCTCTACTAATGATTTTTGACTTAAAAGGAACTGATAATATCAGTTGCTGGTAATATACCATACCTTAAACTTTAGCGAGTGCCTACTTTTTGAGGTTTTATTTACCATGCTCCAGAAATTACCAGTCACACAAGATGTATAGCAAGCACTATATCATTTTATTAATTTGTTAAATCACTTCATGTGATTCGTATGTACAACCATTTCTATTTAGGCTTCTTTGAAACATCTTAAAATGCTGTTTAATGATTCTTCTTGAACAAAGAGTCTCTGAGACATTTCTGTCTTTGATATGTAATAAGGATTGCAATCATGCTATTTTTATGATAAAGTCTAGTTTTTAAAGTCAAGTGCTTTTTGAATATTTTAAAACCAACTTGACTAGGCTTGGTTACTAAGGGTTACTACAGCTTCAGCTTTTATCTCGACAATGAAAAATAAGATCATGGTGAGCAAATACTCTAATTCTCTGATCTCGTAGTGATTTCTTTTTATTACAAATGGAAAAGCTAATCTGCTTACTGGAATTAATAAATCACTTAACCTGTGGGCATAAAATTTTGAATGAATTTTTTCGTTTAAAAAACTAAACAATTACAATGCAAATTAAAACATTTTTCGATGTGATTTATAGTTTGAGTTTTTAAAAGTGGAGGACTTTATAATTACCCAGTTTTTAATTAAAATGTTAATATCAAATCATGAATCACAGATTATGTTGGTACTTAAAGTAGTGAAAAATCTATTATATTTTAGAAAATTACTTTTTTCTTTTTTTTTTTTTAGCAACATGAAATGTCAAGAAAATCATGAAGTTAGTGCACAGTCCTTGCAGACTTTTCTGGTTAGTTGGGGTAATCTTGATTATAAGATGATCTCATCAGGATTATCTAGGTGCATTATATTCTGATTCAATAATCTTGGCTGAGAATAATCCATTTCTTTGTTGAATATAATAGTGGAAATATCACAAAAAAAAAAAAAAAAAAAAAAATATATACAAGATTTATAAAGAAAGAACAAAAAAACAAGCTACTTTACATTTGATACTCATATAGTCTGCATTATCCCACAACAAGTGATTGAAATATATGTGGCCCAATGTCATTTGATGGTACTAAAAAGAACTGAACTCCAAAAACTAACTGAAAAAAGAAAAACTCAAAAACTAGCTAATAAAAACAGAGTGTATCTGTCTCACTGACGAGCAGCCTGTAGTTAAGGGTTAAACATGATTACAAGATTAACTGAAAGGTGGAAAAATTGTTTAATACTATGTTATGTTTCTAATTAGCTAAACCACTTTTCTATTACAAAAATCCCCCCCACCACCCAATAAGCATGCAAGTGGCCCATGGACAAAGAAATCAGACATGGAAGCTTATTTAGTCCATAGGGTCTGTAATAATGTAGACTAAATTTTTTTATATAGACTAATTAAAATTTATTATGTGCCCCACAAATGAGTTACATAGCAAAAAAAAGTTGTGCTAATTCTGAAAACCAAGTTGTTAGACTTTTTTTTGTTTCTACAGCATTTCCAAAACCTGAGCTATAGGCAACTGTATATTGATCAGACTGCACACAGATGGACTAGCAGCTAGGTTTTTAATTTTAATTTTTAAATCTGCATATTTTGAAATGTAAAAGGGCAAAATTTGAAGATGTGTTAGAAATACTTTAGTCTGCTGATTGTAATGTTTTTTTTTTTTTTTTTTACTGAGAATGATAAAAACAAAAATATTTTATTTCAGGAATATTTCAGATTAAAGTCAGGAACCAAAAAAGAGGTTTGGAGTGAAAGAATTTGCATAACATTGGTCTAAAGGTGGGGGGGGGGAAATTAATCACTGCCTCATTATTTTTAACTATACATAATAGCCAAAACATCAGAAGCAGCTATTATACAGTGCATTGCACATCAATGTGTAAAACAGTACAATAATGCTTGTTAAAGGAAGACCCACAGACCGTAGCATGAAGTTCCGAAATGGGAAGGAAGAAAGATAACTTAGTTCCTGTGGGAATTAATGAGCGACATAAAGAAATGATTTTGTGGACCAATGACTAAGACACTATCTTTAAAAAATATAATGCCTGAAATACTAGTAAATGACTTATATTTATGTGGGGATACTCAGCACTTCAGCAATGGGAACATCAGCTAAACATTCTAATGTGCTACAACTGACTGTCATAGCACATTGTGAAGCTATGAGTAGCATGGATACTGGCTGATAAAATGAGACCCACCAATTTCAAATGAAGTTGCTGTTACTTTGATCAATATCAACAGTGCAAGGACATTCCTATATGTAGCTGAATATATGTGAAGAACTGTAGGATTCTTAGAAACTAGTGGAATCTGTAACATAAGATGTGCTGGACATTATTAGTGCATAAGGTAATCCAATGTCATGCCAAGGCAAAAACTTTAATATTTTTATAAATATGTATTTTACTAGAAATTATTATAAGCAAAGTATGATTCATATAAATATCTTTAATTCAAGTTATTTAAAAACTTATATTCAGTATACAAGTATAACTGCTTCCACTAAAAGGTATATTACAAACCACATTATCAGATTACATTATCTGCTATACTCTTTAATTCAAATTGTTTAATGATGCGTATTTTGTGTCATGGATAATTCTAAAAACAAAATTAGCAGATAAAAGAAAATAAGTTTTTTGGCATATATTTGCTATAGAAACTAAAAAATGATAAAATTATATTGTGTATAACTTAAATGGCATGTCACATGATAGAATACAAGTTTTAAAGAAAAGAAGAATTCACACAACCTATTTCACTGTTTAAAATAACTATGAAATAGTTTGACTATCAACAAAAATGTTGGAACAATTTATTACACATAAGCATTTCCACTCAGTATGCATTAAAAAATTAAGAAACAATGTACATTTTAAAGAATGCTTCAGTGTAGGTGTATTGAATACATTCAATGAAATAAGATAGCAGTATTGAGGAATATCACATATACAACTGCAGTCTCTATTCACATAGGTCCACTCAACTGGCAACTAAATTATAAGCCTCTTAAAACTAATGGTACTTTGGCTGTTATTGACAGAGTTGGGATCTTTAAAAAAGGATATTTAATGGTTAATGGGATGAAACTTTACTGTTGGGGGGAAAAAAAAAAAAATGGTGTATGACAATAACTGTCAAAAAAATTATTCTCAAGAGTTAATTAAAGATGATAAAAGATCTTCATTACAGTTAAATTATTATATTTATTCTGAAATTAAGCTGATAAATCATCAGCAAAAAGTGTCTTTCTGAAAGACATAGCTCTGTTTATACATTATAGTACTGTAATGTTTTAAGATCATTTAACAACATTCAGCTATGGAAAGCTCTTCTGTTCAGGTCATTTTGTTATTCAATGGATCGAGGCTTTCCAAAGAAAAATCTTCATTGCCAAATGATAATCCTCGACTAAATCCATCCTGTAAATACATAAAAAAACACCCAATAAGGATATACATATAGAAATCAGTATTTTAATTTTAAATGCAAAGAAAAAATTCTGCATTGCTTTTACTATACATGGTGTGTTATAAATTCTACCTATGAACTAGAAGAGTTTTGAGCTAAAAATACTGGATTGATTTGTTTTGAATTGGTGGAGCAACAAACCACAAGGTATCAATATACAAATTAAATAATAAAAAAAAAAAAGGTTTATTTCAATTTAAAATGTAGAATATATATATAATTAAATTTTGGCTTTGAAACTAATATGGTTAAACATTCCCTAATTTCTTTCGATTTTGGCATGGTTTTTTTTTTTTTTTTTTTGAAATTGCTTCAGTTTGTCTTTCTTATTACACATCTTTCTAATAGTGATTAATAACAAAATTTTTATATTGACTTTTGATTCCCATGAACCATCAAATTATGTCAGTAATAAAACATTTTTGCCATTTTAGCAGTATTAAAAAAAAAGTTAAAACTTTACAACTTTTATATTAACAGAATTGCTATTATTTGTTCCTAAACTATTAAGTTATAATTATATGAATGCTTACCAGTTCACATTAATCTGATATATCAACTTTTATTCCTCATAGAGAACATCAATGCACATTTTGTTTCTTTCAAAAACTGAGACTAAATTTTGATCAGAATAGTAACCTTGCTATCTAGAACCTACTTGTGTACAACTCTGAGAGTTTTTTCCAATACAGAGTTCTTTTTTTCAGTCACTTGGACAAATATCCTCTCATATATGATACTACTATAAGGAATAGTTAAAATGAAATACAGAAAAATGACTTGCTCAGATTACAAACCTGAAGGGGGATAAATTCAAACTGAGGAAAGACAATTATAGAATAGATGTGCAGAAATTTGCATTTAGCCAGTGGGTAGTTGATTGCTGGAACAAATTTCCATCAAACTTCCATCTATAGCTTAAATAATTTCAAGGAGGAGGAACTGGACAAATGTTTAGAGAAATTGGATGTGTGACTTTTTTTTTTTTTTTGCCGATTCTGCATAAGCTTGCTTTCTTGCAACTACTACTACTACTACTTGTTATAGTGTGCTTGTTTATTTTAAACAAATACACCAGAAACTCAAAGACCACTGGAGATCAAGGTGTTTTTCTTGTTTTTTTTTTTTTTTTTAATTTGTGAAAATTAACTTCTCTGCACACAGGGAAAAATATTTTTGAGAATGTGGAAAACTAAATAATATAAAAACTAAATATTTCAGAATCTACTTTAGTTCATGTTACAGTCACTAATGAACAAGAAGATTGGTAATCTGGTATGATTCAGCCACAGCAGAGATGTGCCTGGCCAGATTATCAGCTTCCAGGTTAAATACTGTTTTTTGGGAACTTCCCCCCCCCAACAAAAAAAAAAAAAACTTAACACTTGAAAGTGACCCACTGCCAACTGATGCAATTTGTGTAACCTCAGCATTTATTAACACATCATTTTCCAAAAGGTAACTTTCACACCATATATTCACATGTCATAGTAAAGTGATCCCTCACAGAAGGACAGTCTTTTCTTTCTTGCTTCAGAAAATGCATTACTCTGATGTAGATTCCACAGAACCATTGTTCTGGTTTAACTATGGTAATCAAAATCCAAAAGAGATGTACAGAATTTAATAGCTATAGGCATTATAAATTTAGCCTTAATGCTCTTCAAAATTTCAAGGAATGCTAATATATAAATACGAGGCACATTTGGCTCCAATACGAAGTTTAGTTTTTCAAACACAGGTAGCACATTCAGAAGGAATAAGCAAGATTCTCAATTCAGTCAAAGGAGTCTTCCCAACCTCTTGGAAGGGTATCGCTACAAATGACTTGATACACCTGATATTCCTATTTTCAGGCATTGGTACTCACAGCCATTATCTTCTGTATGAGATAGTGAGACTGCACCCTAAAAAGAAAGACAGTACTTTCATTGGTATCAAAGAAGGTGACGAGACTAGTGAGGGACACTAATCACTGTCAATATGAATGAACAGCTTAGAAGATGCAGAAGGTAAAACTTGGCAACTAGACATCCTAGGGGAGAAATGACTGATGTGTATAAGGCCCCGAAGATGATCAGTAAATTATAATGAAGGAGGCATACTGTCACTTTGATAGGAGAAACAATAACCAAGGGACATAAATATAAAATTTTGAAGGGCTGGATTTCAAAAAGTTTACCTTCAGGCAGCGTTCTAGATTGCTTCTAGATCAAAAATTAAATGCCAAGGTGGCCAAAGCAAACTTTTGTAAAGTTCAAACTGGGTGGTCACTTTTTAGCGATGCAAAAAGGATGAGTGCATGTTTCTTTTTTTTTTTCTTACATCATTTAGCCATACTAATACTATTTTTTTCTTCACCATCTGATAAAATTTTTTTTTTAAAGAATGGACTAGCAAAACAATCAAATTGCCATGCCAAATTACATTTCATGATCAATGATACAGATAGTCACTACAGGCATAACAGTCTCCAACTTTCAAGTAAAATGCACTCAGAGTATGCACATTATATCAGTATTACTTTTTGTTCCATTATGTGTTTGTAAAGGACAACTCAAGAGACAACCTCCTGTCTCTAGAATGCAATTTATCTGTTTTAGACATGTTTGCATAGGCATAAAGCAACTATTGTCTTCACTATAACTATCATCTGGATGTAGCAATTCAACTCCCTATGAATGAATTTTCATGAGTTTTAAATTTTTTTTTGAAATATTTGTCAAGCCATAAAAAATTTCATCAAAACTGGCTCAACAGAAATTAGGTTCTCCCCTCCCATATACTATGAATGTAGGTATATTTTATATGTTTGGGCATTGCTTAATAAGGAAATGTCCAACAACAAATTTTCAGCTGTTGGTTACTGATGAGGTTTACAGATCCAATTCTGATCTCATATCTTCACCCCCCCCCCCCCCAATTCTCCTTTAGAAAAACACTACAATAAATTTGGAACAGCAGCTCCAATCCTTTTCAAGTGGCAATAATATGAGGTTTCTCCAAACACCCTAATTTGGAGGAAATTGTGTTTGAATTCAGTTGTGGACAAGGGAAGAATTCATAAAAGCTTCTTCAATCAGGACAGGTAATTAGTTTACCTCGGGCAGAGGGAATAGGGTTTCCCCAATGAGTTATTTTTTTCATTTTTTTTTTTTTCCTTCCAGCCCATACCACATTCAAATTGGCTAAGAAATACATGTTTCTAGAGAAATGACACATAACTGTGTAGACTAGATTATCATTAGAAATTGCACATTATGATTAAGTAGTTAATTCAACAAAAATTACTGAGAAGAATAAGAGTGAATTCATTACCACAATACTGGCAAACTCACCAGTGCAGAAGTTTTCTAGTGGGTTTGTGTTCATCAGTCACTGGAACAGGAAGACTTGTTTTCAATGACGTTGCCACAGTTCGCCACTGGTATCTGTGTGTGCGTGCATGCAAATGTATGTTGCAGATATTTGCTAATTTAAACTTAAGATTAGCTCGGGTTTTAAGGCGGTAAACTTGATGCACATTATAGTCTATGCTTTAAGACCTACCTCTGCAACAAAAAGGTGGAGGTTAGTCTAAAACAAAGAACCCATGTGTTCCCTGATAGTATCAGTTCAATATGCATCACGGTTGCTACCTGTGTCTCTCGACCATATTTGGCTAAGAAACAGATAGCAGCTAAGCAAATTCTTTGCTCTGGACTAATTTTCAAATGTTTTATTGCAGAGCAAAAATTGAATGGCTAATCTGCAACATACAGTAGATTTACTTCCTTAAATTATGCTTTTTAATCTAACCTTAGTTCATTTATTAAATTAGCCTAAATTGTAAGCTTATTAAGCAATTAATTTAGCAAATCTTATTTACCACACAAAGAAAAGTTTTTCATCTAATTTAGCCATACAAGTGTGTAATAATGTCCTTTAACTCATACATCTATCACCAGTTACTTATATACAATATACTAATTAGAAGACAGTATTTGAACAAACTTACTTCACATTTGAAAAGAAAGCATGTACTTGCTATCTGCCTATAATCATTTCAATCATCTTTTAATTTGTAGTCAATGAAAGAAATCTAAAATTTTTAACAATCACAAAAAACACATATGTTTAGTACCAGAACATGTTGGGAACAGTGGTAAATTCTCCTCTACCAGCAAGGTGTCCAAACAGCTTCCACGTAATCTTTAATAACCATACCAAACCAGCTGTTAGGTCACTTTATCCCCCCATCCCCAACTCATAGTGGTGGAACTGGCAGTATGATAGTTTTTCCACTGTTAGGAAAGCAGGCTGACTGGCTGTTGTACATTTCTTTGTATATAAAACTTTAAACAGAACTGAGTCAGTCTCATGACCATAGTCTGTAAGTGTATTCTCCTCTTTTAAAATACAATTTAATTTTTATCCTCATTTCTAATAGTGATATATCAATATCAGAAATGAGGATATGGTCCAAATATACACTATGAAGAATGACTGCATTAAAATCACACATTCCAAACAGGTCTTCATTTATATGTTTCTCTAACAGATATAATATTAAGTGCATTTAAAAAAAAAAAAAAATTTCAGATATAAGAATTTTAATTCTTATTCTGCCTGTATCTGACCTGCATTTGTATTGTTTGGTGAACTATAATTATTAAAAAAAAAAAAAAGTCAAGGATTATAGATAAATGTAAAGTGGAAATGTAATTCTGTAAAGGAAATGTATCAAATCCAATATAATTTTTACCTTCATTTCTAATAATCTTTTATCAATAGCCCCAATGGCATGTTCCAAATCTACACCATGAAGAGTGGTTGCATTAAAATCTCCCATTCCAAATGGGTCTTCATTTGTTTGGTTCTGTGATGGATTAAACGGTTCAGATCCAAAGAGGTCTGTTGTTTTACCTTTAAATGAGAAAAATTAGTTTTCATTAAGTTCAGATTGAGGGGAAAAAAAAATGACGACATTTTAATACTGTAATAATCTATTTAAAGAAAGAAATATAAGTGAAATATATGAAACCTTATTTCAACAAAGAATAGTCTAACGTACTGAGTACTTCAAAACTATTATCACTTCCAAATTGAAAGAAGTTTATTTCTGTGCTTAGGATATAAACTCAGAACACAGCTAGTTCAAAATTTCAAATTCAAAGCAGAATTTTCTTAATGGCATGAATGAGAACGCAATTTTTCAATCGGCAAACAATAAATTTTCTGATTGGTTTTAGCAAGAAATCCACTGTTGAAATGAATAAACATATTGTGTGGCTAAGCAGATCAATCATTATTCCAATCTCTCTCTTATTCCTCAGGTGGATTATAGGAGAGAACTCCACAAAAAAGCATGCAATGAGTAGGTGCAGGCATGGAGTGACAAAATCAGTAACTTCATCAGATCAAACATGAACCAACCATATGTATCCTTTGCAAAACTGATGAAAGGAAGTAATATTAATACATCTGCACATCAGCCATGCATATCTTACTCATCCATAGTTGTCAACTTTTGATTTTCAAAAAAAACAGAGATCAGGTATCTGTAAGCAGAAGAACAGGAGGTCCTTTTTTTTGATTTATCCAAAAAAAAAAAGAAAAAAAGTTCTTTTTTGGATAAAAGTTATTTATAAATCAATTCTTACCAAAGAACAAGAAAACAGATTTTTCAGAAAAAGCAGGTGTTTTAAAGCCCACACTGCACTAGAAATTAAATTTCACTGAAAATAAAAATAAAATAAAATAATAAAATAAATAAAAATAAACATTTTATGTCAACATACAGCCATATGATTGGCTACCAGTACAGTATGCTTTTAAACATTAGATTACCTAACATCCACATCTGTGAATTTATGTTTGGATTGTATGTCAGACATAAACTGATTGTGATTGCTTCAAGAAAGATAATATAGTAGATGTTGCATCTTTCAGAAATGTTGAATCAAAAGTTTTATTTATAAAAATGGCATTGCTGTTCATATATTTGCTGACACTCGGCATTACTGTTTATGACAAATTATTAAAATACCAAGAATGACTGGTACAAAGGAACCTTTGGTCCTACAGTCCATTTAGGACCAATGGTTCCTTTATAACCCTTGATAGGTGGAACAGGACAAGGATATGTCTGCCAGGGGGAAAAGTTGATGACGTTGTACAGAAGATATCATCTTTTAAGGGCACAAAAGGTGATGTTGTTGTGCACATTGGAACTAATGACATTAAGGGTGGAAACTCACTACTATCACTTCACGAGACTTCACTTGTATACATGTCCAACGTCAAATGTGGGGAGCCATATTTACCAATTAGTTTATTGCTCAGAGATGCACTGTTGTCATTGGCTGTATTCACAAGATAAAACGTCGGGTTTCAAGGCCGAATTGACATTGTCAGGAGCTCAGATTTTTCTGTTCGAACAGAAATTTTGCTAGGCGTGACAAGAGGAAAATGGAGGAAATGCTAATAAAATATTAAATTAGAAGTAAATAATCTGTTTTAAGCGCACAAGTAAGAATATCCGAAAACAAATAACAACAACATCAAGGATGTTGCTCCCGTGCCTATTCCGAAGAACCCTCCACTTCGACCAGCTACTCGGCATACTCACCGCAAATGTCCAGTCACAGGGATGCTCAAAAATGGCCAAAGGAGGAAAATAGACCAACAGAATTATAATTAACAAATTGAGAGGACAAATAAGTTGATCATTTCAATTTGCACAACTCATAACAATTTCTTACAATTTCATTTTTATTATTATTTTTTTGTTAGTTGTTGGCACATCGGCTTCTGTGGCCGTAATGCACCTCTCAAAGTTTTTTTGCATTTTACTCTGATCGAAGCCCGAGGCGGGATTCGAACCCGCGACCTTTGGGTTGTCAGGCAGGCACTTTACCCACCTGGCTAGCCCGATTGGCCTTACAAGTTCAATTTTTAGGGTTGATAAGTAGTTTTTTGTTGTAATTAAATTTCATTAAAAATTTTTGTTTTGTATTTTGACAATACATACTTATTCAAAATTAAACTTGCAGTATTTCAACTTTCCTTAAACATACAACTCATTTTTCCTTAGTGCTGATTGAATTTCGAAATTGCGTATTTTGCCCTTGAATGTCATCCTGAATTATACAGGAAATTAAATTCTTCTTTATTCATCTCTAAGTACATCTTGAAATGATTTTCATCTTCTTCTAAGTCTTGCAGTAAATGATGGAATTCGCCTTTTTCTGTTCTCTTCCAGTTTATGTCGTGTATTCTTTGCTTACTCTCTTTTGTTTTCTCGGCTATAAGAAAAGCGCATGCATTTTCTAAATCTTCTTCAAAATCTGAAGAGGAGGATGAACTGCGGCAATTCATTTCACTTTAGCTTTCTTCAAAGAGAATAACACATATACAACGTTACAAGTTGCCAAACTTACCCTTTTGGAATTATAATAAAATTTCCAAGATACCCCTTTTTTAACATTTGAAATGGGGAATTTGAAAAAAAGCAGAAATCATAAAACAACCCATTGAGATGATTATTTAGGAAGAAAGAATTAACTGATGATAAAGTTGTTGTTGAAATGCACCCTTAATTAAAGACTCAAAAAACGACATTCTATCCTATTTACAAAGAGGGTTATAGAATATTTATATCATGCTTACTTTGTAACCTTTTACATTCTACTTGACTTCTTTTTTTATTTTGTTGTAATGGTTTAAGGCTCAGGCAACACTTTTTTTTTTTTTTTTAAATTTAAATTCCCAATATCGATATCAATTTTCTGCATTAATTTTCTGTAATGGTTTAAGGCTCAGGCAACACTTTTTTTTTTTTTTATTTAAATTCCCAATATCGATATCGATTTTCTGCATTAAAAATATGTTCTGTTGAAATCATTCCATAAAAATATTGCGATAAAAGACCTCAAAAATACCACAGATGCTTGGATAAAAATTTTAAATGCTTATGAAGTACATAATACAGAAAAAAATATTAATTTTGTTTTTGCTTTGCCTCACTCAAATGCAATGAGTGAGGGAGTGTTTAGCTCAATGTTTAATGCGTGGAAAAAGGATAGAAATAAGAATGTTGAAGGAGAACTGTTGCCGAAAACCAATCACATTATGTCATGCAAAGAATTTTATGCAAATGCACTAAAAAATGAAAAACTGTTAAAGAAAATTGGCTCAACTGAAAAGTATTGCTAGGTAAATATTTTCTTTTTGATAAAATAAATCAGGTTTATTGAATGTGTATTGTAAACAATTAGGTAAAACATTTGATGTTAATATTTATAAAAAGTTGCCTTTAGTGTTTATAACTCTTGCAATAAAATTTTCCGAATTAAACCAGGGGCTATAATTCGGTTAATTTTATTAAAATTTGACTAATTTTGCATTCCACAAACTTGTAAAAATCAACAAAATATAGAAATAAAATGGTTGTTATTAAAATTGTTTAGTTTTCGGATATAATGCCAGTACCCCAAAATGAGGAATGAATACCCCAAACATAAGCATGAGTATCCCGAGATATAAGATTTTTAATCTGGTCACCCTACATTACAGTGACACTTCTTCACCAACCGACTTCAGAGTTTACACTAAACAGTGACATGACGAGAGTCCCGTGACATGATAATAGTGTGTTTCCGTCTTAAGAGTAAGAGATCTGCAGATTTACCCAACACGTACGGGCAATATTGAAAAAAGTCACGAGTTATGGTTGAATGTGAAAGTGTCTGCAATTCTGCCGAGACACGATAGGAGAGAGTATATGATGAGAGCCTTGTTGATCAATTCGGCCCTATAGATATTGTGCAAGGCTCAACAAGTAGAATTTTTTTCAGTCTGGTCTGTGCTTGTTGACAGGAGAGACTGCGTCTACAGGGATGGGGTACACTTAAATAGAAAGTGTGCAAGAATATTTGCATATAATAATATAATAATTTGCATATAATAGGAATACATGGGCTCTGTTAGGATGAATAAGAATATGAACAGGTGCATTATACAGTCAATTCCGGTTATTTGGGACACATTGGGACTAGTGCATTTTGGCCCGATTAAGCAGCTGCCCCAATTATCCGAAGTTTCACGTAAATAGTTAAAAATACAACGCCCCCCCCCCCCCCTTTACAATCAAATCACGTTACGATGGAGTCACCATTGTAAAGTACCGTTCACTATATGTGTAATAAGCGCCGGTCATTATGATCACGTTTCTGAATTGAATTTTAATTCAATTAAACAGCGATTCTAATTAGTGAAAATAGGAGTAATATTATCCACAGGCTATAAAAGTAAAGATATATTAAGAAAAATTTACCCTTTATTACCTTACCAATTAAAAAAATTAAATGATATGTGAAATTCTGAATAATATACGTGATAATCGGAAGAATTAATATGTACTGTAATATGTACATACTAACTAAACTAGTTGACATTTCTGTTCACTTTCATTTGTGGGTGGGGGTTAAAATTTAAAACAGTAAAAAGATAAGCAATCAATAACAAAGAACATGGCACACACAAATTACAAGTAACACGATACGCGCAAGTGAGAATGGAGTAACAAATTACGAAGCTTTAAAAATAGGAATGAAGAGAAGATTCTGAAAATTATTTTTTTTTATATGATTGAAGATTCCATAGAAGTGTAAACACATTTTACCATAATAACCCCCAGAATTCCAGCTGTCGGTATTATCGCAAATTCAATAAGATCAAGTTTACTATCAGTTTATGACAGATTTCACTAACACAAAAGCCAAATAAACAGGTGACTGCTAATTGTTTTTATTGTTTTATGGTTGTGACCTCAAGAAATCCAACCAAACTACATGGTACGGTCGGAGACAATCGTAGGGTAATCTTCAGTGCTGCGGACTCCTGCCCCGATTAAACGGCATTTTGTCCCAATTAAGCAAAGTAAACCCTGGCTATTTTCACGATTGGGTTCTGTTTTTTACGATTTGCCCCAAATAAACGGCTGCCCCGATTAACCGGTGGCCCAAATAATCGGAATCTACTGTACTTGCTTGTACATCAATGCTAGGAGTATAGTTAATAAGTTTGATGAGCTTGAAGTGCTAGTCAAGACATCAAAGGCAGATATTGTTGGGATATCAGAGATGTGGTGTCACACAGATATAAGCAGTGCAGAATTGGAATTTGGGGAGTACAACGTGTACAGGAAGGATAAACAGGACAGGACAGGAAGGAAGGAGGGGGTTATGCTGTTAGTCAAGAAACACATAAAATCTAAGGAAGTGCCTTCAATTGATGTTGGTGGACAATGCAGTGTTGAGTATGTTTGGTGTGAAATAAGCACTTGGAAAGGAAAAATGAGAGTAGGTGTGTGTTATAGGCCTAATGAATCTGATGAGTATAATGAGCAATTGTGAAGAGAAATAGAGTGGACCAGTAAATCAGAATGTCTTATAATGAGAGATTTTAACTTTCCAGATATTGATGAACTTGTGGTTTGGTCACTCGCACACTAGCAAGACTTTTGTGGATTTATTGGATGAGTGTTTTCTACAGCAACATGTTCGAGAAGCAACCAGAGGGAGTAATACTCTTGCTCTGATTATCAGCAGTGATTATTCATGCATTAAAAATTTGCAGATAAAGGAATAACATAAAGATGTAACTACCATCAAGGCTAAATGGAAGGGCTTTTGCTTTCGTAAATATAACTGCAGAGGACTCAGAGTTTTTAAATTCTGTGCAGTGGGATCAACCGACGATGTTACCAACATTGAATTCCAAATGGGAAGCCTTCAGGGACTTCATTTTGGAGGCTATTAGGCTTTCATTCCAACTAAGAAATGCTTTTCAAGGTTTAGGTCTAAATGGATGTCAGATGAATTATGAGGCTAGTGGCAGAGAAGAAGAATGTATGGGATGCATATAAAGTATCAGGTGACACAGAAGCCTCTGGCAGGTATAAAGTAGTCTTTAATCAAGTCAAAAAAGAAGGTTAGGCAGGCAAAGGCAGATTACGAGAAATCTTTGGCAAAGGATGCAAAGAAAAACAGCAAAGAGTTCTTTAATTATTAGCATTAGCATTAGTAGAGGCATATGATGCAAGAAAGCAAGCTTATTCAGAATCAGCCAAAAAAAAAAAAAAAAAAAAGCACAACCACTACTCCCATTTCACCCCTCCGTTCGTTCGAAATACCTGTCCAGCTGAGCCTTAAATTTGTTTAGGCTATCAACTTCAACAACAAGTGATGGAAGTCTATTCCACAAACCAACTGCCCGCTGGCTAAAGGCAAATTTCCGCACATCTATCCGACATCCGTCCTTCATCAATTTGAATTTATGCCCTCTCAGGTGATTATTCTGAGCAAGAGGAAGAATCCCATTGGCATTGAGCATGCTCAAGCCATTCAAAGCCTTATACACCTCTATCAGATCACCTCGCCGATGCCTAGTCTCCAGACTCTGCAATTTGCAAAACTTAAGCCTTTCTTTGTAAGAGCAACCCTTTGTTCCATTCACTAATCTTGTTGCCCTTCTCTGTACTCGTTCCAGCAGCTCTACATCCCTCTTGAAATGAGGCCCCCAGACCTGTATACAGTACTCAAGGTGTGGCCAGACCAATGCCTTATACAAGGGAATAATCACATCCCTATCCCTGCTAGAAAAATTCCTGTATATCATTGACAAGACACCATGAGCTACTCTTGCAGCTCGTCTGCACTGCTCAGAGAACTTCATTTCTGCCTGCACAATTACCCCCAGGTCCTTTTCATTCTCTACCACTGCCAGCGTACTACCACAGAGTTGATACGTTGATCTGGGGTTACTGTTTCCCATATGTAGTACTTTACATTTGTCAATGTTAAACTTCATTTGCCACCTCTCAGCCCATCTGCTCAACCTTTCCAGATCCTGTTGCAGCAGCATAGCATCAGTAGTGTCCTTAACAACCCTGCCAACCTTTGTATTGTCTGCAAACTTGGACATTAAACTTGATATATCATCATCTATATCATTTATAAATACAGAAAACAACAATGGACCCAACACTGAACCCCGAGGAACTCCACTAATAACATTGGTCCACGTTGAGCAGTGTCCATTGATTACCACTCTCTGTCTTCTGCTACTCAACCATCCCTTTATCCATAGCAGCAATTTGCCTCCAATGCCACACTGCTCCAATTTGTGCAGCAGTCTTCCATGCGCAACAGTATCAAAAGCCTTCTAAGATCCAAATATATAATATCAAAGTTATTCCCTGCATCCAGTTCTTTTGTGACTACATCATAGTATCCAATCAAATTGGTCAGACAAGACCTGCCCTTAACAAAACCATGCTGTGTCTGAGCTATAACTGAATTCTTGTCCAGATGATCCTGCAGTGCTTCTTTAACCAGTGCCTCCATTAATTTTCCTGGAACCGAAGTTAAACTGACAGGTCTATAATTACTTGTGTCAGCCTTTGATCCTCCTTTGTGAATTGGGGTTACATTTGCACATCTCCAGTCTATGAGTACCTCCCCTGAGTCCAAAGAAGCTCTCATAATTATGGCCAGGGGTTTGCTTACTTCCTTTGCTGCCTCCTTTAATATAACTGGATAGATACCATCCACCCCGGGTGCCTTTTTTATGTTAATCCTCAACAATTTCTCCTCCACTTTCCTCTCAGTTATTAGAAAATCATCTAGCTCACTGCCAATGTTTACTTCACCTACGACATTCCCCTTCCTGAATAACTCCTCATGTGTGAATGTAGATGCAAAATACTCATTTAGATTGTTAGCCACCTGAGCAGGATTCTCAACTGTTGAACCATCAACATCCAGTGGACCAATCTGATTCATCCCTTTCCTTCTTGAGTTTAAATAGGTAAAGAACTCTTTTCTGTTTTTCTTTGCACCTTTGCCAAGTATTTCTCATAATCTGCCTTTGCCTGCCTAATCGCCTTTGTGACTTGGTTACAGACCAACTTATATCTATCATAGGCTTCCATGTCACCCATTAATTTGTATGTATCCCATGCATTTTTCTTCTCTGCCATATGTCTCATTAGTTCATCTGACAACCATTTAGGCCTGAACCTTGAACAATATTTCTTGGTTGGTATGTAAAGCCTGGTAGTTTCCAAGATTAGTTCCTTGAATACTTCCCATTTTGAATTTGCTGTTGGTAACATCATCAGTTGGTCCCACTGTATAGAATTTAAATACTGTCTCAGCCCATCATAGTCGCCTTTACGAAAGCAAAAACCCTTTCCTTTACCTCTGATGGTAGTTACCTCCTTGAGTAAATCCCACTTCAGCACACTGTGATCACTGCCACCTAGTGGTTCCTTTATCTGCAGATTCTTAATGCATGAAGAATCACTACTGATAATCAGATCAAGAGTATTACTCCCTCTAGTTGCCTCCCGAACATGCTGGTGTAGAAAACAATCATCCAATAAATCCACAAAAGCCTTGCTAGTGTGTGAGTGACCAACCCACAAATTCCAGTCAATATCTGGGAAATTAAAATCCCCCATTATAAGACTCTCTGATTTACTGGCCCATTCTATTTCCCTGTACAGTATCTTATTATACTCATCAGAGTCATTAGGCCTATAGCACACTCCTACTCTCAATTTTGATTTACCCATGCTTATGTCACACTAAACTGACTCGACACTGCCCTGTGCATCGATGTCGACTGGCTTCACTTCCTTGGATTTTATGTGTTTTTTAACTAATAGCATAACCCCTCCTCCCCCTTCCTATCCTGTCTATCCTTTCTGTAGACGTTGTACTCCCCAAATTTCAGTTCTGCATTCATTATATCTGTGTGACACCACGTCTCTGATATCCCAACAATATCTGCCTTTGATGTTTTGAGCAAACCCTTAAATTCATCAAATTTATTTACTAAACTCCTAGCATTGGTGTACACGCAAGTATACATGCACCTGTTTCTATTCTTAGCTACCCTAACACAACCCATGTGTTTACTTGTACCGCAATGATTTCCAGCAGTCTCTGAAATATCCTGCATATTGTTTTTCAGGCTTCTGCTCATTCCAATAGAAAATTCCAATTATGTAAGCTCTAGAAGGAAAGGGATGAATCAGATTGGACCACAACATAAATGGGTTGACTATTGATGATCGTGCTCAGGTAGCTGATAAACTGAATGAGTATTTTGCATCTACATTCACACATGTGGAGTTATTCAAATATGGAAAGTGCCAGAAGTTTATCAAACGCTAACAGGGAGCTAAGTGATTTTGTAATAACTGAGAGCAAAGTGGAGGAGAAATTGTTGAAGTTAAACATAAGGAAGGCACCCGGGGTGGATGGGATCTATCCAGTTATATTAAAGGAAGTAGCAAAGGAGGTAAGCAAACCCTTAGCCATAATTATGAGAGCTTCCTTGGACTCAGGGGAGGTCCCCATGGACTGGAGGTGTGCAAATGTATCTCCAATTCACAAAGGAGGTTCAAAAGGTGACACAAGTAACTACAGACCTGTTAGTTTAACTTGTGTTTCGGAGAAAATAATGGAATCACTGGTTAAAGAAGCATTGCAGGATCATCTAGACATGACTGCAGTAATAGTTAAGACACAGCATGGGTTTGTCAAAGGGAGGTCTTGTCTGACCAATTTGATTGCTTACTATGATGTGGTCACAAAGGAACTGAATGCCAAAAATAATTTTCATATCATATACTTGGATTTCAGGAAAGCTTTTGATACTGTGGCACATGGAAGACTGCTGCACAAATTGGAGAGAGATATGGCATTAAGGGTAAGTTGCTACAATGAATAAAGGAATGGTTGAGTGGGAGATGACAGAGAGTGGTTTGTTTGTTTGTTTGTTATTTGGTTTTTAGGAGCATTAGCAACTAAGGCCATATTGCTCCGGGATATGCGGTGGTCATTCTCTGACCTTTCCGCATCCTCTGTATTTGGTGGTGATGGGCTCGAACCCCGGTCTAATCAAGAAGCGTGTGCTACGCACTGCTGCTCCTTCCCACCTGGCTACGGAGGTGCGCTACAGAAAGTGGTAATCAATGGATACTGCCCTTCGTGGACAAATGTTATTAGTGGAGTTTCCCAGGGTTCGGTGTCGGGCCCATTGTTGTTTTGCATATTTATAAATGATATTGATGAAGGTATATCAGGTTTAATGTCCAAGTTTGAAGATGATACAAAGGTTGCCAAGGTTGTTAATGACAGTAAAGATGGTATGCTACTCCAGATGGATCTAGTTAAGTTGGGAAAATGGGCTGAGAAGTCACAACTGAAGTACTGCATATGGGTTGCAGTAACTGAAGAGAAACTGATGATATATTAAGGAATCCTTATGTGCTGTGATGTAAAAACTAGATCGTAGGTATAGCTTAGCTTAATTATCAGCACTCACCGAAGAGTGCTGATAATTAAGAAATTTCCTGAAATCCACACCAACTGTGTGGATTTCAGGAAAGCTTTTGATACTGTTGCAAATGGAAGGCTGCTGTACAAATTGGAGAGATAGTAGTAGTAGTAGTAGTGGCACTTGATGCAAGAAAGCAAGTGTAGGAGCTTATGCAGCATCAGCCAAAAAAAAAAATAAATAAATAAAAAAAATAAAAAAATCACACCATACCCTCCAAATGCCTGTCCAGTTCCTCCTTAAATTTATTTAACCTATCAACTTCCACAACGACAGATGGAAGTTTGTTCCAGCAATTAACCACCCGCTGGCTAAAGGCAAATTTCCGCACATCTATTCTACATCTATCCTTTCTTAATTTGAACTTATGTCCCCGTAGGTTCGTATTCTGAACAAGTGGGAGGATCCCATCAGAATTCAGCGTGCTCAACCCATTCAAGGCCTTATAGACCTCAATCAGATCACCGCGCAGGTGCCTAGTCTCCAGCCACTGCAATTTGCAGAACTTAAGCCTCTCTTGGTAAGAGGATCCCTTCATTTCCCTCACCAATCGTGAGGGGAATGAAGGGATCCTCTTACCAAGAGATATGGCATTACGGGTGAGTTTCTACAATGGATAAAGGGATGGTTGAGTGGGAGATTACAGAAAGTTGTAATCAATGGACACTGTTCTTCGTGGACAAATGTTATTAGTGAAGTTCCCCAGGGTTCAGTGTTGGGCCCATTGTTGTTTTTATATTTATCAATGATATTGATGAAGATATATCAGGTTTAATGTCCAAGTTTGCAGATGATAGAACACACCTAGAGTACTGTGTACAGGTCTGGAGCCCTCATTTTAGGAAGGATTGTTGTTGTTGTTATTTGGTTTTTAGGAGCATTAGCAACTAAGGCCATATTGCTCCGAGAATATGCGGTGGTCATTCCCTGACCTTTCTGCATCTTTCGTATTTGGTGGTGACTGGCTTGAACCCCGGTCTAATCAAGAAGCGTGTGCTACGCACTGCTGCTCCTTCCCACCTGGCTACGGAGGCGCCTTTTAGGTAGGATGTAGAGTTGCTAGAACGAGTACAAAGAAGGGCAACAAGATTGGTGAGGGGAACAAAGTGGTGCTCTTACCAAGAAAGGCTTAAGTTCTGCAAAATTGCAGTGCCTGGAGAGTAGGCACCTGCAAGGTGATCTGATTGAGTTGTATAAGGCCTTGAATGGGTTGAGCAAGCTGAATGCTGATGGGATTCTTCCTCTTGCTCAGACTAAGAACCTGAGGGGGGCACAGTTTCAAATTGAGGAAAGATAGTCATAGAATATATGTGTGGAAATTTGCCTTTAGCCAGCGGGTAGTTTATTGGTGGAACAGGCTTCCATCTTTGTTGTAGAAGCTAATAGCTTAAATAAATTTAAGGCTGAGCTGGACAGGGATTTTGAACGAATGGAGTGGTGAAATGGGAGGGTTTTTTTTTGGCTGATGCTGCATAAGCTTGCTTTCTTGCATTTTATGCCTCTGCTAAAGTTTGCAGCAAAAAATTACACCTCTCTAATGTTAATATTATATTTTTATTTAGATATGTGGTATATTCCCCCTCTTCTTTAGAAGCTATTCATTATATTTTACCATATGTCAAACTGGTATGGGGTTCACAGAAACAGATAGTAGTGTTGCTAATTACTTTTACTTGTACATTAATAGGTGTTGATCCCCCTCTGAACCCATAAATTCTAAAATAGGATTTTTCTGGCTAAGTTTTATACTCTAATATATGGGTAAACTCTCTTTCACTACAACAGCTTAAATATTAATTCTCACACACACAAGCATGCACATACACACACACTCTAATTGAACAAAACCTAACTATCAAAATTAAGTAGAAAAAAAAAAATTCCAGTTTTAAAGCTGTTTTTTTTTTTTTTTTTTTTTTGTTTTTGTTTTTTGATTTTTAGGAGCATTAGCAACTAAGGCCATATTGTTCCGGGATATGCGATGGTCATTCCCTGACCTTTTCGCATTCTCTGTATTTGGTGGTGATGGGCTCGAACTCCGGTCTAATCAAGAAGCGTGTGCTACACACTGCTGTTCCTTCACACCTGGCTATGGAGGCGTCCAATTTTAAAGCAGTTTTACTAAAAAGGAATTTAGGGCTGAAGACCTCAGATTATAGGAAATTTGCTAGACAAAAGGTTAGTGCAAAGGCATCATTTTAGTTCATAGTAAATCACCGGAGTAGGTGAAATGGCATAGTTTTTGCTAGATCACATATTGTGAATGCCTTCACAACCGGTTACTGTGATATTGTACTTCACCAGTAAAAGAAGACTAATGTTACTTATGTTATTTATGTGGTATCTGTAATGTTACAGATACCACCACCACCCAGATGGCACCATTTGAGTGCCATCTAGGGGGTAGTATCTGCCGAGAATAAGCTTAAAGGTAAAGCTAAAACCAGGCAAAATAAACACAGGAAAGTGTAAAAAATAGTACTTTCCTTGCCCTTGAGTAGTCTAACAGCTTGGAAAGTAAAAATAAATAAAAAAATAAGTATTAGATAGAAAAAAAAAAAAAATTGGGGAAAAAGGAAGTACAAATATAGTCAGTTTTCAGTCAGGTAAACTAAGGTCGTGACACCCATCCCTTTAGTAGAGCCCTGAAAGACGTTAGAGGTATGGAAAAATAACAAATATAAATAGTAATGAGGAAGGAATAATAAAATAAAAATGTATGTAAAATTGATCAGGGCAATAAATCTTATAGTACTAAATCTACTTTACACTATATCAAAACTAAAGTGGTAATATGGATGTGACATACCATCAGGTTGTTTCTTTTCAAAAAGATAATTTGGTAATACTTGGCATGGTGTGCTTTTTTTCCTCACCACAATCCATACACATCCAAGACAAACCAGTTAAACAATGTTATCACTCATTACTGACATGTCACTAGTAATTGCCAAATTTCTAGGTTAAAAACTATACTGTTCAGGGAATATGTTTCTTTTCAAAAAGATAATTTGGTAATACTTGGCATAGTGTGCTTTTTTTCCTCACCACAATCCATACACATCCAAGACAAACCAGTTAAACAATGTTATCACTCATTACTGACATGTCACTAGTAATTGCCAAATTTCTAGGTTAAAAACTATACTGTTCAGGGAATATGTTTAAAATGTGCTGTAAAGATTAAAACTTTATGAGATGTGACACCACATATCAAATCCTGCCTACACTGGTTCACACTTGGGCTATTTCCTCCAGCATGTGACATATTTATGGTACCTTTAATGCCCTTCAACTGGAGAACGCACACACTCAGAATCTAGTTGCCTCAGAGCAACTGGATTTCTTTGACATTCTGCATCCACTGCTGCTCAAAGGTGCAACTTGAATATTAGCGTCCATTCATCCTTGGAAGAATATTCATGACATCCTCATTCCACAGAAAAATTTACTAAAACAGATTTTCAGTTTCATTAAATTAAAATATATCAGGAAGGTAAAACAAATTCAGTTAATACTGAAACCATATTGCTATGTGGGAAGAATGAAATCATATAATTTGTGAAATAACATCTCACTGCTACTTACCATTAGTCTCTGTAGTATAATTTCCATTAATTCCATTCACTGTAGTTACAGTAGATCTTGGATCAAAATCTTCATCATCAAGGATAAGATTTTCTAATTTCCTTCCAACTGTTGGTATTGGAACAAAATCACCAAGCAAATCCTAGTAATAATAAATGAGTGGAATCTTTAATGGCACATTTATTTATATATACATAACATTAACATGGAAATTGTGGAGAAGGACAATAAAAACTTTACATCATATTAAATTATTTTCATTGACGTCAATTCTCTTCATCTCACTCAGTCCATGCAGCCGAAACTCTCAATACCTTTCAATGAAATTGTTTTCTTTCATTTTGTTTTTGAACATTCAACAAATCTTTGGTACTTTTGCATGACCCAATTAAGCCTATTATAATAATCATATGAAACATGATGAAAAACACAAGTTTAAAATAAACATGTATTTTTTATTATTATTATTATTATTATTATTATCCGTTTATTTCCATAAGGAAACCACCCCGGGACGGCAAAGTGCCAGGAGGGTGCTAAGTACATATCAGGGTACGAGATACTACGTGCAGTGGGTTACATATACTGAACACGTAGTCTCGTCCCGAAATATTATATACACATTTTTATGTTTAATATATATAGTATTTACACATTGATGATTCTGTACATACATTATACAACTGATATATTTACAATTCACTAATAATTCCATCTATAAATTACATATTTACATAACTGTTACAGAAGGTATATTTTTACAGTCAACAAATTATTATTGTTCTGAAAGCAGAAAGTTTCTCTTTTACTCTAAATTCTTTGGTACTTTGCAGCCGATTCATATTTCGGTAAGTCTATACGAATCCTGGAAGATCTCTTTCCGGTATGTTGCATCCTCACACAGTTTTTCGGCATCTATGTGTAGTGAGTTAAATATTTTCGCTGCATTTGACGGGAGATTTCTCACATCTAATTATTGAAATACATGCTCTTTGTGCGTTATAATAGCATATCCAGTCATTACACTCTCTCACTTACCATCATAACTTTGCATCATGGATGATTCTTGATAGCATAAAATTGTTGCAGCACACTGATTTTTCAATTGACATTTTGCTTGCTGTCAAATATATGCAAATTATGTACAGTACAAGTTAGTTACAAATAGAAACTAACCTAAAAATTGTTATGATCGATGCTTATTATGCCATGTTAAACAAAGGTGAGTCAAATGAAGCAAAAATAATTTTTACCAATAATTAGTACTTTAACCACTTACAGCCAGGTATGTTTACACCATTTTTTTTTTATCCTATGGAAAGCATTATTTAATATTATATAATTATTTAATATTAAATTTAATAAGGGAGTAACATGCTGCCATTTGTTTTTTTTTTTTTTTTTAATTTTTTGAAAACATGGAAATCATTGATGATAGTGTAGACATAACTGGGATGTATTACTCTACTGCACACCACTCTGATAATGCCTGCCAACACAACATTTTCTTCTGATAATTGCATTTGTTTATCCTGAGCAAGGGTCATCATATTCCGGAATTTGTTTCTTTCATTTCCTTCACTGAGCATGACATTGGATGCACCTGTAATTGTGCATGTTACTTGTCTATTGTGCATACTTTCCACACATACAACAGTTGGCATACCCTTTTATTCCAGAGAAGCCTTAGTATATATCCTTAATCATAAGGGATGCATCAGTGATTTTCTTTTCCTCACTCTCACACTCGCTTAATGGGGTAAAAAGTTACCCCATTTATAACCTTAACAATCAATAAGAAATAATTCAAAACTGAAAAATACATATTTTTATATTAAAAATTATTTTTAATATTAAAAAAAACAACAAAAAACCACTCTCTCTGCATGTTTTATAAGTGTTTCTTATCCTCTCTTATTTGAATATTATCTCCCTTATTAGCATTAGTAGAGGCATTCAATGCAAGAAAGCAAGCTTATGCAGCATCAGCCAAAAAAAAAAAAAAATAAATAAATAATAAATAAATAAAATAAAATAAAAATAAATAAATAAAAAAATAACCACTTCCACTTCACCCCTCTGTTCATTTGAAATAACTGTCCAGCTGAGCCTTAAACTTATTTAGGGCACACTGTCAATTATCTTTGACAGTGTGCTTCAACAATTTTATGCTATCCAGAATCTTCCATGATGCAAAGCTGTGATGTGATGTGAAGGGAGAGAGTATAATTAATGACCGGATATGCATAAAGGACATGTATTTCAATAATTGGATGTGAGAAATACATGTTAACTATAAAGTCATGTTTTTCATCAAATGCATATGATTATTATAACAGGCTTAACATGGTCATGTATTTTTACTTTTTGCAAGAGCCCTAAACAAAGATTTGTGGAATTTTCAATAGCAAAATGAAAGAAAATAGTTTCATTGAAAGGTATGGAGAGTTTCATTGAAAGGTATATTTCAGAGACAAAGAGAATTACATCAATGAAAGCAGTGTGGAAGCTCAAAGACCCAAAATGACTGGCTCTGGTTTATATTTACATCCACAGCAGAATACAATTTAAGTTTAGATAACTAAAATCATTTTCATTTACCACACCACACTTTCATATTATAAATATGATTTAATTTAGCTATTAACACATGCTTTCATGAAAAGCTGACTCCAGCTTACTTTCCTGTTAGCTTAAAGCTGTCTTGATGACTTGTAAAAATTACTTATTACATGTTTATACGTTGTCTCTGAGGATTGTTTGGGACATTTAGATGAAATCTGCAGTCAGCCAACAAAATCTGATCACAACTCCACCATCAAAATTTTTTTATAATGCTATATAATGTTCCCTCTATAACTTTTATGTATCACCTTTAGCACAAATAGCCATCTTTTTGTTTTAGTACATTCCCTTAGAAATACAAGTATAACTTGGAATTGCATATGATTTAAGTGCTATTGTGCTACTTTAAAATTAAGCTTAATTCCAACAGTTAAAGATAACTAATGAGTTTGAATGCAACTGAAAAATTTCATATCCCATAACAAACTTAGA
Source organism: Mastigoproctus giganteus (assembly GCF_048544385.1). NCBI lineage: Eukaryota > Metazoa > Arthropoda > Arachnida > Uropygi > Thelyphonidae > Mastigoproctus > Mastigoproctus giganteus. The sequence goes on from NC_143583.1 coordinate 76,532,288, forward strand.
AAATACATAATTTAGAGTTGTTCAGAGCAATTCAAAAGTGGCCTCACTATTGAAAGTCTTGCTGATTACTGAATAAGCATAATGAATATTCCAGTCTTGAATTTTTCAATGGGAATTAGTAGTAAATCAGTGAAAGTGTTTGTAGTTTAACACTTTTGCTGCTGGTTTTTCCAATGGCAGTTTCAACCCAGAATTGAGTCAATCTGGATTGGAAAAGGCTGAAACATTTCAAGCTTTCTTCTCATTATGACTGAATTAATCAGCCTCTGGTAAAAGTTGCTTGACGAAAACAGAGTTTTTCTTCAAACTGGAAGAAAAAGTTTCATCAATTTTGAAGTTCAGTGCAATATTGAACTTCAAATTGATGGATATTTTAGCTCTGAGGTTTTGTATCATGAGATACCATTACCAAAAAATTTACACGAATCGAAGTATGGAATGTAAATTATTACTATTATCTGACATGTTGGAGTAGATGTAGAAGAAGAATTTTTCATTGGGACCAACATGACTAGTGTTAATCACACTGAAATGTGAAAGTCATCGAGACTGTAACATTTGAAAGTGACAGGTGAAAGAAGAAGAAAATGAATCAGACTGGACTCTTATGTAATGTTTGTAGTCAAATAACCAAGTCATAGATGTTGCCGATGAACTGAACAGGTACCTTGCATCAATCTTTACAGATGAGAGACCCTTGTCAATAAGAAGAAATTGTGCAAGTAAAGCCGGGTGGTATGAAATTAACAATACTGAAATTAGCAATGCTCGTTTATTAGAAAAAATTTAGGTTTAAAAGCAAGTTAAAGCACCTGAAGTTAATGGCATATACCAAGTAATTTTGGGGGAAGTGGCAAGAGTGACTGAACCATTAAAATTAATTACGAGGATATATTGTACTCAGAGGTGATTCATTTGTATTGGAGAATTGCAAATCCATAAAAGTGGTTCTAAGAGCATAGCTAGCAACTACGGAGCAGTGAGACTAATGTAGTGGTAGAATAAATCCTGGGGGCAATGATTAAAAATTCAATACAGAAGCACCTGGATAGAAATGGTTTTTAAAGGGAAAATCTTATTTAACTAATCTGGTTAACTATTTTGAAAGAGTCCCTCGTGAGTTGGCTGTAGGAATTAATTTTTACAGTTTATTTGGATTTTAGCAAAGCATTTGAATGCAGTTACTGTATAATTTGGGACATGCTGATATTAAAGTATAAGATCTTTAGACCTTCATATTGGGCTAGTGAATGAATGAATTTGGGCTTGTAAATGAAGTCCTGCAAGGATCAGTGCTGGAACTATGGTTGTTTCCATGAAATGAAAAAGTGATATATAGTGTAGGATATAAAAATTTGCAGATGACATCAAGATTGGAAAAGTGGTTAACAAGCAGAGTTACTTCAGGGAACTTTGGACATGCTTAAGGCATGGCCAGAAAAGGCATTTACATTTTAATTATGCAAATTCCAAGGTTGGGAAACTCGAGAAATAGCTTATGCACTATGAGGAGTTGAATTAAAAAGAGTAGTGGGGAAAGGTTTTGGGGAATGATCCAGGCAAGTACAAAGTTACCATGCAGTGTAGAAATACAGCAAAGTGAAGGCCCATAGTATCCTATTGATGATTTATTGAACACTTGTTTGTAGAGATGGAAAATCACAATTCCAATGTATAAGGCAATGGTGAGACTGCACTTGAAATACTGTGTCAAAATATCAAGATTGCACCTAAAAAATGCTACATAAGTAAGCTTCATTAGTGAGTGTAACAAAAGGAAACTCATATGAAAAAAAAAAAGCTTCAAATATGTGGGCTATAGAACTTGGCAACCTTTATAGGACAATCCGATTGAGGTCTATAAAGCTGCAAGGTGATAGTAAAATGAATAAAAGGGAAATTTATTTATATTTATAATTTTCCCATTTATAATGATAACAGAACTAAAGGACAAATTCAAATACTGTGGAAAGAATTTTAATAACCAGTTTTTACTTACCAAAATAAATTGCCTTCAAGGGGAAAGTGACATTGATAGCTTAGGGAAATTCAAAGCTCAGGTGGATAGCCATCTACTTCGAGAGAAACAAAGGCAATATAAAAATGGTAGCTGGCTATGATGCAGAGGTTGTAAGAACAATTTTAGAAATACAATTAGGGCCTGGAGTTTTTTGACATCTAGACTGTTTGGGATTCTTCTAATGTCTTTCAGTTGGGAGACAGAAGTATTGAATTAAATGTAATCAATGTTTAGGAGGAGATTTTCCATAATCACTGATGAGTTTGAGGAAAAGTAAGAAGCTAATCGGCTTTATCAGTAGATAAGGATACAATGGTGGAAATATAGAAAGTTAGAAATTGTGACCAATAGCTTTGTCAAAAGAACAGAAGAACAACTAACTACCTTTTGTATAAGAAGTAAGTTTCCTACTGTCTTTTCAAAATTTGAGTTTGGATTTAACTACCATTTCTCTCTCTCTCTCTCTCTCTCTCTCTCTCTCTCTCTTTTAACAACTGTTGCAAACTTTAGCACAAAGAAAATATGAAGCTGGAAATCTGGATAAAAGCCAATATGCTACATATTTATCCTGTTCAGGATAAATATGTAGCCCTAGCACACTTTTTGGAAATACAATAATTTAGATAAGGATGAAAATTTAGCATAGAATGAGGAATAAAGAATTTCATTCCTACAAGAATAATTTAAGTGATACGGACTGAGAAAATATTAGAATCAGAAGATTAAATGAGGTGCAGAAATCAAGCAGATCAGCCAATTTTGAATTTTTCTAATTTCAGAGATTCAAAATAACAGACATTCAAATGGCTATGGGACAAAGGCACCACCGGAGAAACGAACATCACCAAGTCAATGTGGGATGCCTAGAGAACAACTAACATTAAATGTTGTACTTTGGAGGATTGTTGGCGCAAAATAATCAAGGATATTTAAGCCAGATGGAGTTGTGTACAATAAGAACATAAAACAAAAAATAAGCGATTTGTAGAGTTTTGAAAAAGAAAAATAAATAAATTTGACAAAAGGAGGAAAAAAGGATTTTAAGCCAGAGGAGATTCTAGATGAGAGAGCCTCTGATAAAAGACGTAAGAGAATACATGCACAAGTACCATCTCTAAAGTAGAAAAATTCAGAGTAAATAGGACAGATGGGATGAGTGGTGGTAATTCAATCTATAAATGAGACTGAGAGAAAAAAGTAGGTGGGATTTGGCAGATTGTAGAGCAAAATAATGAAATCAGAACTAAGACTACATAATTTAAGTAAATTCGGTTTATGAGAGATTTAGATCTTTTTGCAGAATAGCCCGATGAAATTTTTAGATATGGCATGCATGTGTACAAATGCACAACATGAATATATCAGCTCTTTGACATAATGCAGTCTCGACAGTGACTCCCACGTACATACTGCTCTGACTCCTACCAGTCACAGCTGGTGGAGTACAGGCAGTAAGATAACATACTAGCTGATCTGGATGCTTCCTAGAGCATCACTAACAGGTAAAGTTCAGCAGACTGTCTAGTGATTGGCCCAAAAATCTTTTTCTCAAGCCAAAAATATGGGGACATACTGGAGCTTTGTTACAAGAAACAAACAGATTTTGCCACTTTGAGCAAGGCAGTAATACTCTACCAGGTGATGAGCCACTAGACACTGTCTAGTGTCTTTGCGGATTGGCCATTTCTTTGTGTGGTGCACTTGCATAGGCATTTGAAGCACTGGCTAAAAAAATAAAATAAAATAAATAATAAATTAACAGTGAAAACTTCTCCTTCATTCATTTTACTATCCCCCTCTCATTGCTTTATAGACTTCAATTAGGTTCCTTCTAAGATCCTCGGTTGCCAAGTAGCATATATATATATATGTATTTGAAGTCAAATACTGTATGTGGGATATGGATGCCCTTTTGCAGATCAACAAGTGGATTGCTAGTCTTTGGATCTTTTCAAGAAGGTTGATGTCTTTTTTAGATGCAGTCACCATAATTGAAGACAGCATTCCAAGCACATTCTCCATAGTTGGACAAAGTATTCCAAGTGCACTTACAATTGCCTTATACAGTGGAATTATGGTTTCTTTATCTCTATAAGCAAACATTCGATAAATCATTGATAGAACACTGCAAACCTTCCTTGCTGCCTGACCAAAATGCTCAGAGGACTTTATGTCTGCCCTTATCATAACTCCCAAATCCCTTTCTTCCACTATTTTTAATTCAACTCATCAAGTGTATAAATTATTTTGGTAGTAATTGCTATTCCCCAATTGCATTATTTTTTCTGCATTAAAAGATAGCTGCCACTATTCTGACCATCCATGAACTCCATTCAAGTCATTCTGAAGGAGTGCTGCTTGGTCCTGATCATTAATCACTCTCCTGATCTTCACATCATTTGACATCATGCCCCCTATCCCTTTGTTGATGTCATTTATGAAATTCACAAACAATAGTTATCTCAGATCTGATCCTTGGGGGACCCCACCTCTAAGCTGGTTGCTGTAGAATGACTGAAGTTTTCTAAAATTTAACCCACTTGACTCACAAGCAGGACTGGCATCAGCTATATCAGAATTTGACTCTGAAGAGGTAGCCTTGGCTATTGTCACTGGAAGAATGCCTGCAACAAATAATTTACATTAAAATTTACATTAAAAAAGATATGCAAATGACCTCAGTGTTTCAAATAAAAAAAATTACACATTTAAAAAATGACTAGTAACAAAAAAGTAATAAAACATAATAAAAGAGTAATAAATAAATACACTAATCTACACTTCAACAGTTTGTAAATCTCCACAGATCAAATTATTGCAAACATTAATACACAAAAATTTGCAACAGCAACTTTAAAACCCTAAGATTAAATATAATAATAATAAAAAGTGCCAACTAAAAGAACTCACTTGAGAAGGAGAAGTAACTGATGAATTCTGTTGCGACCTACTTTCAGAGTGTCGAGGTGGAATAGGTGGAGGTGGCTGAAGTGCGGTAGGGGTAGTAACTTTGGAATGCGATACACTTACTGTTCCATTTAACACTGGCTGAAATTTTTAAAGAAATATCATTGTTAATGCTTTGATACGTTCATTAATCAAGAGTTATAAATCTTTCAGCAATTAAATAGAATGTTTCTTACTGAAACATATTTTCTTAAGTTTAAAAAAAAAAAAAGTAACTAGCTAAAAGAAGATTAATTTTCAATAAAAGCAGAAATCTAATACACACCATCTAACCTAAAGAGTCATAAAATGACTCCTAAGGTGTATTATGGCTATTTTACATAGAATAATCACTTCAATTGATGTTCCAATAGAACACTTCCTGGTAACCTTCTTTGGCATAAATAGATTTGTTGCTATTTACTGATTTTACCAGCTTTTCATCTCTTGGCATATTAAGCTCTGCATTGTACTCCTGTAATACCCCCACCTGCTCCCTTCCACTTCTGGCATGCATGAGTATGAAGGTTCCCTCTTTGAATATTAACTGAAGTTGTTTTTAAAGCCGAATATGCTTTGTTCTCATGGTGTCTGGTGACACATATGTGAATTTTCATATTTGTGGCATTTAAAACATCAAAATGTTTAAGTATGGAGTTGGATGTTGGTAAGATGAAAATAAAAATGAGATTTCTTGGAACCAGATTCCCATTTATATGCAAAAACATTCTTTTTGCTATTGTTACTCCTTGGGGTTATCTGAGCAGATCATTCACTCAGAAACACCAAGGAAATCCCATTCCAAAATTACACCTTGTGACAAATTTTTTTTTTGTTTTGTGTAGCATTACTATAACGGGTTCTCTACAGTAGTTTGGAGGAGCTGCTTTGAATACCTTTCATTTTTTGTCTCACAAGATCTTCAAAACAAGACCTCTTAACCAATTCAGGGGTCCCTACCAATCCCTTTTGATGAAAAAGTTACACTTCTCCCAATGTGTTTCATAGTGATTTAATGTGTGACCAGAAGCCTGATTATAAGGTCTGATACTGGTTGTTTTCTTAGTTGTGTTGGCATTTTGTTCTTCCATGTCATAATTTTCTGAGAGAAACTAGTTGGGATCCCAGAAGAAGAGTGTGCATTATCAACATTCATAGAGATTTAAATTTTGTTTGGTACATGGGATGCCCACTCGCAATGGAGGCCAAATTATGTCTCCATAATGGAGCCATCCTAGGATCCCATTAGCGCTATGGGAAGTGGATAGCAGGATTACAAAAGCACTATACCCATGTTTCAACCAGCCTGAATCCTGTCCCTTGTAGCAGCATGGTCGACTCTAGTAGACTAGCCTAATAACTAACTGCTGCTGGGCAAGCCAACCCAGGATCTTTCGGCTTGTCCAAGCAGGGGCCAAAGAGAGCCATGTTGGAGCTGGTCCCCTTTTACAAATTTCCTTGGGTCCTTAAACAACAGATTCCCACATGATAGCTTGTTACTTAGGGTATAAATATGAAAAAAAAAGTAACAGATTAGGAGGTCCCCCGCTAGTGATGTTTTGCTGCCCATGTCAAGGGATAATTCCTTAGAGGCTTGTGTGAAACCATCCTCATTATCATGCAAGGTGACTAGTATTTAGCAATAGCTGCATAGCATTATAGACTACACAGCCCAACAACTTGCTAGATCTAGCATACAGCTTTAGTAGTAGAGGCATGTGATGCAAGAAACCAAGCTTATGTAGCACCAGCAAAAAAAAAAAACCCGTTTCACACATCCATTCCCTATAAATGTTTGTCCAGTTCCTCCTTGAATTTATTTAAGCTATCAACTTCCACAATGACAGATGGAAGTTTGTTCCGGTAATCAACTACCTGCTGGCTAAAGGAAAACTTCCGCACATCTATTCTATATAACTGTCTTTCCTCAATTTGAATTTATGCCCCTTCAGGTTCATAATCTGAGCAAGAGGAAGGATCCCATCAGAATTGAGCCTACTCAACCCATTCAAGCCCTTATACATCTCAATCAGATGACCTTGCAGGAGCCTAGTCTCCAGATGCTGCAATTTGCAGAACTAAGCCTTTCTTGGTAAGACATTCCTTTCGTTCTCCTCACCAATCTTGTTGCTCTTCTCTGTACTCACTCAAGCAACTCTACATTCTTCCTAAAATGTGGCCTCCAAGACCTGTACACAGTACTCAAGGTGCGGCCTGACCAATGCCTTATACAAAGGGATAATAACCTTTCCTTACTAGCAAAATTCCTGTATATCACTGACAATACCCCATAACCTGTTCTGGCAGCCTGTCTGCACTGCTCAGAAAATTTCATATCTGACTGCACAATTACTCCCAGGTCTTTTTCATTTTCTACCACCTAAGTGTAGTACCACACAGTTGGTACGTTTCTCTGGGGTTACTTCTACCCATATGCAGTACTTTGCATTTGTCAATGTTAAAACTTCAGTTGCCACTTCTTAGCCCATCTGCCCAAATTATCTAGATCCTGTTGCAGTAGCACACTGCCATTACTGTCATTAACAACCCTGCCAACCTTTGTATCATCTGCAAATTTCAACATTAAGCCTGATATATCTTCACTATAATATAATTCACTATAATATGATATATCTTCACTATAATATCATTGATAAATATACAAAATAACAGTGGGTCCAACACCGAACCCTGGGGAACTTGTATTTAGACAGTACAGCAGTCTTCATGACAGCAGTCTTTATGCATGATACACCAGATGTTTCTCTTTCCATGATCTCTATATACAAATGAGGCTACTTGAACTGGTATCAACAGCATAATAACTGGACCAGGAAACAATAGGTTCAGGTGTTTCATTGAGGAGCTGAGACAATCTTCAATAGGATTTCTCAACTGCACTTTCATTGGGAGGGAACAGGAAACAGATTCCATCCTGCTAGCATTCCAGAAAGGACACACTTGATGGTGGTGACTAACAGTGTGTGCTGAAATCATTATCAATGGTTGTATGGGTCTTGTGTTCAAAGCTGTGAGAAAATCTCACTGCTTTAAGGTAGAGAGATGAGACTAGAGATGCTCAAGTTTACCCTTTTGAAACTGGTCCTCACTTATGGTAAATAGATAATGCATATCCTTACAGAGCTCTTCTAGTAAACCAATAGAGACAATGGAAGAGTATAACAAGTTATGTGTTTATAATGAAAGAAGAAAGAACATGATAACCAAAACCTTACCAAATCTGGAGCCATGGTTCAAGACTGTAGAGGAGCAATTTTAAGTAAGATTATTTTCTAATCCACCAAAATGGTAACTGTAAAAAGTAATGTGTTATTATGCATCCCCAGACCATTATTATATTTGAAAGAGGTACTGCATTATTGGATAATACATGGATTACAGACTGACAAACACATGCTAAGGAATACAATGGCAGAAAAAGTACACATGCAGTTTTCCTTTCTGTCATCATAAAAGTACACTTTGCAGAAATGATGGAAAACCGAGTCAAAGATGGGTGGAACAGTGTACATTGCATAACTCTTCCATCTAAAAACATGCATACTAAATTCATTTATTATTATTATTTTTTTATTTTATTTATTTATTATTATTATTTTTTTCACCTTACAATTTCCAAAATTGATATAAAGGGGGGGGGGGGGGGTCCCCAGTATCCGAGTCCCCACAGTTAATAGGATTAATTTCTGAAACCGATACAAGCAATGAAAATCATGTGGAGGATTTTTGGAAAAGTTTTACTATTCTGCACAGTATAAAAATGATCGGAGATTGGAAAGAAATTTAACTTTTTATTTATACCCCATTGCAGTTCGTGAATATGAAGAATGCAAAGTGACCGGGTTACAAAATGAAATTGTAAGTCTTGCAAAAGAAGCTGGATTCCAGGAAGTTGATAGGGATATTACACAATTGCTATCAAGTGCAAAACCACTTACAAATCAGGAGCTAGCAGAATTATACCAACAGAATAGGAAGCCAAAAATGATCACGTGATTGAATCACCAATGGATAAAGATTTGAAAATTAAAGAATTAAAGGAAGACCTTGAGAAAAGTGACCAAGCATTTGAATATTTTTGTGAGAACAATCCTCTTCATTCACGATTGTATCTTCACTCAGTCATTGAAAACAGGTCTACTATTGCTAACCTCCTAGAGACAAGTTGCAGGATCCAAACTGCCCTGAACAGTAAAAGTCAGATGGATATCCTATTCCTGGACATCAAAGCCGCTTATGACAGGAGAGCGATCCAACACCTCCACTTCCTGGAATCTCACTGTCACATTACAGGAAACTTACTCACACTACTGTGAGATTTACTTACAGAGAGGATCATAAAGTAAAAGAATGAAGATTTTAGCATCAATTACACAGTAAATACAGTAAATAGAGGAGTTCTCCAAGGAGGGATGCTCTCTGCAACACTATTCGCTACAGCCCTCGATCCTTTCCTCTCAACCTGCAATAACATCCTAACCTACACGGATGACCTGCAAATATTCTTCCCATTCAGCAGTAATGATAGCGAGCATAACATTGCTTTACAAGCCACACAGCAGTTAACTAATCTGGCCAACTTCCTTGCCTCGATTAGGCTCGAAATTAACCCTCTTAAAACTGACCAGATGTCCTTCTCCAGAAAGCAAAAAATACATAACATCACCATTCTCTTAAATGGTCAACCCATTCAAAAAGTCGATTATAACAAGGATCTGAGAATTACCTGGGAAAACACTTTATCCTTCACTGAGCATTTCTCTACCACCAGGAAGAAAACACTAGCTGCTATCTGGCACTCAAGACAAGAATTGGCTGGGGTTCAAAATGCTCAACTGGTGAAAGAATATGTTGTTAGGTGCGTTGCCTCGGTTGCCTTATATGCTTCAGTCATCTGGTCTTCAGTTGCTGAAACTGTACGTTAAAGCTTCCTAAACATAGAATATTGGATATTCACATGACTAAACAAGATTTTCCACTTCCCCCTTCACTGTCTTCCAGAAGCATTTTGTATGCAAATATGGAGTGGACACCGTGGATGTTTATTGTCATTTGGACAAATATTCATATTCTGGTCAAGCTATTGACAGGAAGATATGTGTCAGTACTTACAGGCATCATCTTGTACTCATGAAGTCAGAGACAATCCTACAGCCTGCAAATTAGACCACTTCACTGTAATCTAAACTCCTTGAAAAGTTTAAACAAGATGTTCCCACTAAATACTACAGAAATCCTAAATTGGTTTCAGGTTAAGTGTGAAAAACTATGCTCCAATAAGGCCTACAGAAAGACCATCTACCAAGAAACAAGTTGCAACACTGCTATCTGGAACCCATCGTCTTTTAGTTACTCTGAGTTATGCTGTCATCGTGACATTCGGGTATGAAGTTAATAAATTTTAGTGTTGCAAATGCTCCTCTACGAAGACATCCAGCAATGAAGAACAAAATTTTTATATTAATATACATATTTCCTTCATTACTAAACTGTAAATATTTTTGTAAATTTATCCTCTGCATTGTAAATACACCCCTCTGGCTTTCAAGCTGTACAAGGGGCGATTGTAACTTGCAATTAACTGAATGAATGAATGAATAAATAAATAAATAATAATCATGCACAAAAGTTAAGTGCAAAGTTAAAGACATAACTAAAGGCTACGACAATTTTATCTAAAAAAAAAAAAAACAACACAACTCTGGATTCATTCTTTATTTGTAAAACTGAAAAACAGTGTCAATAAACTTTACTTAACCTTACATTGATCAACATATTATAATAAAATAATTCCCATTTTTCAGTTCCTTCAAATCCATTGTTTCCTATGTACACACTACAAAAATTTTGTCCCAGTTTTAAATAGAATTTTCAGGAACCAATTACCCTTGGATAACAAGGACCACCTGTACTAAAATTGCAGAAATAAGCAAAACAAGGTTCTCTTATAAACATACTTAAAACAATCAAATACTTACAACAGTGCTTTGTTTACGGTTATTATTTTTTATGTTGGCATCTTTTTGTTCAAATACTGCTAATCTTTTATGGAGTTCAGCATTTTCTTTTTCTAAATCCTGAACCTATCAACAGAAGAAGTAATACAATTATCTGTACTCTTCTTATAAAATATAAATTACTTTTATTGCAATTCTGTTTTAACTTAAAGTTCATATCTTTGTACATGTCATAATTCTTTATGTTGCGCATATGCAAACCAGTAAAATAGTAAAGGCAAAATGATGCATAAAACCCAGACTTCTTTAACAATTGCACTGAAAGAAGTCACAAGATTTCAGCCAGGAATCTCTCCAGCCCTTATGTAAAGTTGCACAACCTCTAGTTCCACAGTTACTCATGAGTTGGGTGTATGAAATAATTTCAACATTACTTTCAGTCCTTCAAGAGAGGTCACTGTATAAGCAGGAACATGTTGGGATCACAGGTAGTTTTCCTTTAACTAGTGACTTGTTAAATATTGGAACATATTACTCCATGGGTAGTTAACTATCTGCAGAAATTGAAAGGTCAGCTGAATAGTTGCTTAAGTGATGAGGAAAAAACATTGGTTTTATTTTTTTTTATATTTTTATTTTAGTATTAATTTTTATTTTTATTTATTTATTTTATTTAATTTTTGATGTGAAAACATCTTTGGTGGCACGTACTACGTGTTCGGATTGAAGCAAAACCAATCGGTAACGAAATTTTCTTGCAGAAATGACGCCACTTCCTAAATGGTACTAATGATGCTAACTCAGTCACGAATGTTGATTTGGTAGAGTATATAGTGGGCGTGAGAATAAAATGTTACATCGTTCATACTAAGAGATGACGTCAATTCCTAAATGACACTAACTTAGTCACTAATGTTATTTATTTTATTTTGTATGTTGTGATCAATACACGAAGGAACCAGTTTTTTCTTGCTTCCTTCGTGTATTGTGGCCGGGATATCCAACCAACTGGTTGGTTTGGCACCATCGTGATATCCAGCCCGAGGTGGGAATTGAACCCCCGACCTTTGGGTTGCCAGGCAGACACTTTACCTACCTGGCTAGCTCGGTCGACGCGTCACTAACGTTGATTTGGTAGAGCAAGCAGCAGGTAGTAATATTATGCAAAAATAAAAGCTTTGAAGCCACAGAAGAAGTCTCTCACATCGACAAAGAACAAGTTCAAAGGTTTTCTTGGTGTTTTTTTTTTTTTTTTTTTAGGAGCATTAGCAACTAAAGCCATATTGCTCCGGGGATATGTGATGGTCATTCCCTGACCTTTCCGCATCCTCCGTATTTGGTGGTCACGGGATCGAACCCTGGTCTAATCAAGAAGCATGTGCTACGCACTGCTGCTCCTGCCCACGGAGGTGCCCAAGTTCAAAGACAAGAGAACAAAAAATGCAGAATTTAACGAAATCTGTTTCTCAAGGTTTTGATAAGTAGCGGGTGTGAGTATAAAACGTTACATCATTCAAAACTTCAGTGACTGTTCAATTAAACTGTTTAAAAATTTAAATGGTTTTGGTTTAAGAACGCAACAATAAAACAACAGGGAAGCTCGCTTGCCTGGTATTAGCTGCACTCTCATTTGAAACGGTTCTGCCCTCAGAACATCTTGCTAATATGTTCTGTTGTGGTAACAAACAAGAACTCTTGAGGTATATACAAGCATTAATTTGACCAACATTATCAGATAAATGCGTATCTATGTTACCCTTGTTCTCCTAAACGCAGTTTCGTTGAACCTTTAATGTATTCTCAATAATACTAGCAAAAATTCTTACACCACCTTTGTTTAAATGTATCCCGTCTCTACAAAACAGATTCCTTCTACCTACTAGCAGGCCAAGCTGATAGAAATTTCTCCCAAAAGCCTTGCAGAGTCCTTCAAGTCTTGAGTTAATCCACAAGGCTTTCAGCATATAATCCCTCTTATCATGCCTGGGCAGAATGTAGACACATAGACAATTGTGACCTAACTTGCAGAATTTCTTCAGCATGGTCCTATATTTGTCTAACAAATTGTCAGATCGTGTATGCTTAATATCATTAGTCCCCACATGAATAATAATATTCTCTTTACCTCCCTTAAAATCTGACAATCAGTTGGTGTCATTAATAGTTGCTCCTGGCAGACACCCTGGTTCTAGTCCACCTATCCTTATTACAAAAAATATTTCCCGTTTCCCTGATAATGGAGTCCCTAATAAAACTTAAGTCCTTTCGAACAACCAGAGTAGTTTGCACCTGGTTATTCTGTTCTGGGCTCTGAATCGGGAGTGCATCATTTGGTAGATTGTTAGAGCCTTGAATCTCTGATGAGCTCCCAATTACAATATTCTCGAGGGCAAGCACCAGTTTTTTTCAGTGACCCAAATTGTTCCAGCAATGCACCAAATTGTAACTTAAGTTCAGTGCAATTCTTACAATGGTGAAAAGAAAAGAATCTCCAAGTGAGATAGGATATGGAATACATGCCACAGGTTCTGCAATGGATAAAATCATGACCCACCCGGGAACCACAATCGGATATTTCCGTATGAGTCATGGTACCCTCTGATGAAGTGTTCAAGGCGGATCTTGTAATAACCATTACAAAATTTACTAATTACAGGTGACCCCCACTTAACGCTGATCATTCGTTCCGGAAAAACAGAGCGCTAAGTGAATCCGCGCTAAGCGAGCGCCGCTTTCCCATAAGGTAACATATGTATTTGTGAGCTGCGGTCGGTGCCATAGGATATTTCCTAATCAATAATAAACGGTAATGAAAAGATGCACAAATGTCGGTCAAAATATTTAATATTCAAATATTTGCACATATAAAATATTCTGCATTACATACGTATAATTATGTGGTAACTACTTGCGTATCAAAAGTAAACTTAAAATTCCAATTAAAATCATGAATTTAATTGATTTAATTTAATGAATGAATTTAATCATGAAAAATGTGTGGATTTTGAGTTGAACTTTGGCCCTCTTCCAAATAAACTAAAAGGGGTATTAATTTTAAATGGCCCGCAGCGTTACCACCCAACAATAACGTCAACTGATCCTTCGCCGCTTTGAAACTTGGCATGTTTTTTCTTCTTTCAATATGAAACTTCTTTTAGGCATTCGTTTCCACAAAAGTCCTGCTTCATCTATGTTAAAAACTTGTTGAGAAGTATAACACATAATACCTCTCTTCAATAATTTTAACAAGTTCTTTTTTGAAAGTTTCGGCTCCTTGATCTGCATTCTAAATCTATTCTACCAGCCCTTACCAGTTTTAAATGGTTCCACATTTTTTTTAGGCGAGTTTTCTTCAGATCGATCTCGATCTCTCTCTCTCTCTCTCTCTCAATATTTAACTTAACTGAATTCTGCATTGGACATTATCTTCAATAAAATTAAAGTCTTTCCATTTCAATCCTAATAGCCGGCCTAGTCCTAGTTGCTTGCAGTGGAACAGCTACCTTTCCCGCTGCAAAAATTAATTCTTTATTTTTTTATAATTGTTCTTACAGTTAAAGTTAGAAGTCCTAAATTATGGCACACATCCGCTTGTCGTTGACCGGAATCGATTCGCTTCAAAACGTCTAATTTTCAAATTCAGTCTTTTTCTTACATTTATAGTCTTCGTACTGTGCTCAGACGTTGTTGATTTTTCATTCTTTTTTCATTCTGTAACTGCGTTGGTTGCATTAATTATGATACAATGTTCGAGTAAACTGTCCGTTTCGCACGTTGTCTAATACGGTACTGAGTGATGACTAGACTTCGGATAAATGCATATAACGCAAATATTACAAGCAATATACTTCGTCATTTTTTAAAATGTTGATCTAGGAACTACGTAACAAGCCACTGTACTGAAATTAAATTAGCGTGCGAGAAAATTTCACTGAGCGTGGGAAAATTTCTCAAGTCGGCGTGGGAAACGTTTTAATGCTGTTTTGCTATTCATTTTCAAGCTATCGACTCCATCATATGAAACGATTTCGTTAAATATGTCAAAAATGTAATCTGTAAAAGAGCGTTATAGTGATCTGTGACAGCGTTATAGTCAGACACGGGTTATAATATAATAACAGCGTTATAGCGAATCAGCGTATAGCGAACCGCGTTATAACGGGGGCCTGCTGTATTAATAAAAGAAACTTTAAATAATTATATTTGTAATATTAAAAAAATCAAAGTATTACAGAAAATGAAAAAAAATATATTAAAATAAACTTTACAATATACCAAATAACCTCTGAAATCTTGCTCTACTTCTGTAATCCCCTCTTATCTATACTTCTGTACTGTATCTATGAAGAGCTCTAATGGGCACGTCTGCTCACCATGAATACCAACAGTAGAATTATGGTATCTACACTTAGTCACTATGCCCTACAGCTCTGATCTTGCAACTCTAGAATTTTTTTTATTGCCAGGAGCTGCAAGGAAAATGTTTTCAGCCATCAGCAGTTGTAAAAAGATATCAGAGGTGATTTTCAAATGCTTAGAAAAAATGGCTTCCACAATGTTTTTTAAGAATGGCAGAAATGTTGGAATAAGTGCATTTCATGAAATGGAGATTGCTTTGTTTGTTATTTGGTTTTTAGGAGCATTAGCAACTAAGGCCATATTGCTCCGGAGATATGCAGTGGTCATTCCCTGACCTTTCCGCATCCTCCGTATTTGGTGATCATGGGATCGAACCCTGGTCTAATCAAGAAGTGTGTGCTACGCACTGCTGCTCCTGCCCACCTGGCTACGGAGGCGCCGAGACTGCTTTGAAAAGAACCATAAAAATATGGATTATTAATAAAAGTATGTTGCAAAAAGAAAAAAGGGGAAAAAAAAAAATCGTTCTTTATTGAACAACCATCGTATATCGTTCAATTAACCCAGAAAGTAAATCTAATATTACTATATCCACTTTCAAGAATTAAACTAAAAATATGTTAAGACTAAATTAAAGTGAAATTTTTACTTGAATGTCTAAAGACCTGATTATGTGGTTCTGCTGCCTACTTTCTCTCTTACTTTTATTTATCCCCTCAAATTACACACCCCTCCCCTCTGCTTAGAATTATTTTAGTTTAAGTGCCTGGATTTTTCCTTCCATTGGTACAAAGGGTACTAGGATAGTTTTGCAATACAGCTTTGTTTATTTAATTTTTTCAAAGTAATTTCCTCTACATTCAATACACCTCTCCATCCTCCGAAACCAATCTTTAAACCAGTTCTGCCAAGTTTCACTAGGGAGTAAAGCACACTCGTTGTCCCAAGCCCGTAGAAGGTCCTCATCACTGGAAAACCGCCTCCCTTTTAGCTTCATTTTCAAATGCGGGAACAGTGCAAAGTCGCAGGGAGCAAGGTCTGGCCTGTAGGGAGGGTGCTCGAGAAGTTTCAGTCCTGTCGTGGTCAAATATTTGGTGCAGGCTTTGGCGCGGTCAGCTGGAGCATTATCGTGATGGAGGTACCAGGTGTCCATTCTTGACTTTGGCCGCAGGTTCTTCATAGATCCAATGAGTTTAGGCAGGCATTGTTCAGTATACCACTTAGCTGTGACTGTCTTCTGCGTGTCCAAAACGACACGTTCCACAATTTCACTCGATTTGAAAAATACAGCTATCATTTTCTTCTTTACAGATCGGGATTTTCTGACAATTACGGGTGTGTCGTCATCATCAAAGACCCAAACTTTGTTTTGAGCCTTGGTCGGCAGATCGTAATAGTACAGCCAAGTCTCGTCACCTGTCACGATGTTGTTCACATACTGAGATTGTCCCTTATCAAACTTTTTTAACATCTCCCGGCACCAAGTCACACGTCGTGTCATCTGCTCTTCAGTCAGTTGATGCGGCACCCAGAGAGAACAAAGTTTCTTCACGTGCAAATGATCTTGCAGAATCGAACGAATTGCTGGTGCATTTAGGCCCAAAGTATCCTCTATCTGTTGGTAGGTCACTCGCCTGTTTTCGTCAAGCATTTTCCTCACAGCAGTAACGTTTTCCTCCGTAACTGACGTTCGTGGCCTTCCCGGCCTCTCAGAATCCTCCAGAGTGAAATTTCCCCTTTGGAATTCTCTATACCACCTGAATATCGTTGTACGATGTGGACAATCATCATCTAGTGCAAGAGTCATTTCTTCTAAGCACTGGTCTATGGTTAAACCACGCACGAAATTATACCGCAAAACTGTCCTTATCTCATTTCGTGACCACGATGCCATCGCAAGCACTTTACACTCTCACTACTAATGAATAACTGAGCCCATCGACTTGGCACGGCGGCTACTATGCACGTATGAACATGCCTCAACATGCAGCAACAAGCAGCTTCCTGTGATTCATTGTTGCGTCATATTGCAAAACTTTCCTAGTACCCTTTGTATAGTCAATGTAATATTTTCAATTTTTATATAGTTTTTTTTTTTTGCAGAGCTAATTATGGCTGTGTATTAATTTCATGCACTTAAACTTTTCAATTTTTATTCACTATTTCAAAAGCATACTTTTACTGTGTTCAGTTTATGCAACCCATTTTCTGTAATAAGTCACTGTGTAGCCAGTAGACCAAGAATCTTAAAATGCATCCTGATAGGTAATTTTCTAGTATACTAATTATGTTAAAGTCAGTCAAGTTACATCAATTGGTAACTGGTAATCTTAGATGGTGAATTGTTCCGAGGACTCCCATAGTCAGCAGGTAGTTGATTGTTGGAACAAACTTCCATCTGGTGTTGTAGAAGTGAGTAGTTTAAAATTTATTCAAGGAAGAACTGAATAAATTGTTAGAGCAGATGGACAGGTGATATGGGAGCAGTTTTTTTTTTTTTTTTTTTGGTTGATGTTGTATAAGCTTGTTTCCTTGCATCATTTGCCATTACTAATACTAACCATGGAACAAATACACCATTTTGCATTTGGTAAATCTGGCATTGGACATAGCATGCTCTCAGGAAGCTGCACTACTAGACAAGTATTCATATTGAAATATTAACAATCATATTTTCTCCATACAGTATTCCCATCCCCACCCCTGCAAAAATTCACTTATTTTAATATTATACAGCCCCTGAAGTTTTGACCAGAAATTCTGGGTTTACATCTTTGTGAAGGAATGAAAGCAGATTTGAATTATTTTTCATATGATCATAACACGGAAAAAAAGACCTGTTATGCAAATTATGACTAAATTAATTTTAAAAAAAATTTGATGCATGTTCCGAACACGAGTGGTAGATGGTTTTATGTGAAACATCTTTTGTGTTTCTTTTAGGTATTTTGATTTGTATATATTGATTACGAAATAAGAGCTTTTGTTTTGTAAATATTTTATTGATCATTCAGAAATTTCCATAATTTCAGCTGGAAGACAAGATATAATGGATTTATGATAACTAAAGTAAGAGACATATACTGGCGATTAAAACATATCTAAATATGTCTGGAAAACAGCGTCGATTGAGGTACCCAATCATGTAGTTGAAATTGGGGATTAGTGTTTACAATTAGATAAAGCGTTTCTTGCAGGAAAGTAATTAACGGTTTAGTTTCTTACAATCTGAAGTTAACGTTGAAATCGCAGCTCGTGATCATGGGTATTTTATGTAAATCTTTCTTTAACAGTGCTGCACCTTGAATTGAATATGGCAGCAAAACCAAAATGAAATAAATTATATCCTATATATCACTGTTAGGAGAAATATAGACAGCCGTTGTATCACTTGGCGGTTGGGTCACAAGCACTCTGCTGTACATATACTGCCAACAGGCCAAACACTGACTGTCAAATCACCCATTTGTTGATAGATGACATCTAAGTATGGCGTTTGGGCTGCCCAAGGGACGGGATTTTATTTAGTTTATATTATTTACTTACATTTTTTAAATTTTTTTATTATTATTTCGTTTATTTATATATATATATACATATTTTTTTTTGCTCTGATATTAGGGCAGTAAGAGCTGGTAAACCAGAGGGTTCGGAATGGCACCCGATACATGCATAGGTGTGGCCTACCTCCCCGCAGTGTAGATGGACACTGGGCGGGATTTCCAGGTGATCAAAACGGCCAGAAACAACTAAACAACACAACAACACACACTGCACGAACATAATATTACACACATTTCTGGGTCTACAGTGATCTGTAATCATCACAGTGTACAAAGGCGGAGTTGAACTGACGTTCAGGTGCCATCCTACATAGGATACTATACATGTCTACATACATCTAAGTATGGCGTAACAATGTGTACCTTGTGCATCTTGTTGTAATATACTGCGACTCCAGCTGTCCGTTTGGTTTCATGCTTAACTGAAGTAAGCAATTGAAGTTCGAGATGCTGACACTCTTGTTATTGTCTAACCAAGTCTCAGATAGCAGCAAGATTGGGCACTGCTGTGTAACATTGCTAGTGAGATCGGTGTGATGCGCCTGTAGGCTATGGAAGTTGTGTGAGAGAACTGAGAGTTTCTTCCCATCAAGGATGAATTCGAGCAAGCTGTCCCATCTTATTTGTAGGTGATTAGTTGTGAGCCTGGCAAACTCATTTTGTAGATCGATGGTGGATGTAGTGTTTCCCAGGCTGTGATAGAATCTCTTGTTGCCAGTTGGCGAGACGATGTAAAGTCCATTGATGTCAGTTTTGCACAACAAAGCGACATAAACCTGCTGCTGTTCGTGCCCCTTTTTGTACTTGTAAACCACTGTATCGAACATACCAACTTGTGTATCATCATTGCACAAGTCGATATGAGAGGTAAGTGATTTCTTTTGGTACAGATTGTGCAGTTGTTGCTCAACGATATACTCGCAGTTTGTCTTGTGAGCAGCACAGCTGCGGGATTGATGTTGTTTGCTTGCATGTATCTCACCACTTTGTGAGCTAACTTTCTGATATTAGGTGAGGTGGTAAATTCGAGCCACAAACACAAATATATTGTTGTTCAACGATATACTCTCAGTTCTTCTTGCCAACAGAATGGCTGCAGGATTGATGTTTGCTTGCATGTATCTCACCACCACCACCTTGTGAGCTTACTTTCCATTCTTAGGTGAAGTGGTAAGTTCAAGCCACAATTGTTGTATTATCTGTTGCTCTTCGGTGTATTTGATCTTGGATAATTTACCGATGGCACTGTTAGCGAGCCCATCAGTAACCAGTGGGAGCTCGTAGGGAAATCTGCCTGTGTCAACAACCGACATTTTATAGTTTCTGGTGAAAGTGTGCTTCTTGCTCTGCATTCATGCAACCCATGAAGATGTCTTGGCGACTGATTCCACTTTCTCCTCCATGCAGCTGTACTCGTTGGTGGAATTATTTCGCAAGTAGTCGTATACTGTTTGGGCAGTGCGATCAGCTTCCTCCCAGGTGAAGAAACATGGCTCGATAAGTTCTTGCTCATTCTGATCTAATTTAGCTCCATTGCCAATTTTGGTCAATACAGACGAGAACACAACGTTTGACAGGCACATAACTTGATCGAGCTCATAGTATCTGAGCCAGCACCAGAGCAGGGCTGCCAATATGCTGCTTTAAATGTTTACAGACAGGAGTCGTGCAAACCAGAGGCAGCTGATGTAAGTGCCCGATTAGGAACATGTTCTGCCTGCCGAAGCTTGTTTTGACATTTCCAGTTATGTTTTTGCCCTGCGTCTATTTGCGATAACAGCTTGGCACAGATCATACTGACTTCATCGATTATCAGGGTTGATGTACTTAAACAGCAATCTGTATTGTCGTGCGACTTCCACCAACAGAAGATTTCTCTAAGTGGATATTTTGAGGGCAGTGTGCACATTGGTTTTGCAACAGCAGCCTTACCAGTTGAAGCACATGTAATGTAGGCGTTACAATACCTGTCTGTATTGTTGAAGCAGTTGTATATTTCCATCAAGAGGTGAATCACAAATGTTTTGCCGAAACGCTGGGCCAATCAAGGATATTTGAATCGATTCACAATTGGGAGATAACAGACTCCAAATTACATGCACGAGTAGAATCTTTTGCTTGTCATTGGCCATTCTCTTTAAGTTACAAAAGTCCTTGTTGGTCATTAAGTTTTCGTGTTTCTTTGCAATTGCGCTGATCGGTTGAGCATGGCAAGCTTTAGATTCTCATTCATTCACTGTCTGGATGATTGTAAGTCTTGAAAGGGGTCTTCTCACATGGCTATGCAGGTCATTACTGCATGCTTTGTCAAGGTTGCCATAGTGGTCTTGACATATTGCCTTACAAATTTCCATCGATTTGCGAATGTCCACATCTGATTCATACAATTTATGTTGTTCTAGTATGAGCTCTTCATTGTCATCGTAGATCTTGACATTTGCCATCTCTGAGTATCTGTTTCCTCATTACGAAATGAGATGTGCAGCATTACCTCGTGCTTGTACTCATTGAGATCCTGAGTCGTGTCATAGCTTTGATAGCATATTATGTATGGATACGGTCTTTTCTTGCAGATCTTGTTAGTACTGCATGTGTAATTTGTGACAAAGCACGACAGAGTAACATTATCTAAGTGGTGTGATCTCTTCTCGTATTTGTCAAACCAATTCTCTTTCCATATGTCACACAAATCCTCTACAAGGTTCTCCTTATTCATCTCTTTGATGGACTTCCTCACTCTGTCACTTAATCGGCTAGCAGAGACACTTGCTGATCATTGCAATTGCATCTTCTTTGTTCTCGCCTAAAGGGTCTTTTGGGGCATTTAGCCATTTAGCTCTGGAATTTAGCCAGAGCAAAATATGCACATTGCAGTAGTCCACACTGCATATATGTGGACTACTGCGATCTTGAAATTCTATGCACTTGAAAAAGTTGACCTGGTAAAATTAACCAAATGGGCTAAAACATTTCGACTACAATATGTTCATAATTACATCCACAATCTTCTTGAAGTATGCAGCACAAGTTACAGCATCTTCATTCATTAGTGCTGCCTTCTGTATGAAGTCTATATCACGCACATCATTCTCACTAATACTGCACCCATTATTCTGTGACTTGTACAATAACTGAAGCAAGTGCAGCCAACCGATTTCATTGGCACTCAAGAGTCCAGAACACTGTAGATTTATCAAGCTGTCTAATCATAGCAAACAGATTGCAGTTACGTTGAGCACAGTAATAGGTCGAGTTTGGAATTGTCCTTAGGAAGACCAAATTGTTTTCAATGCAACTGTTAATGTATTCTTTGGATTGAACTTGCTTGCAGGTCAGTTTAGTATCTTTATCAATGTATTTGAAGGCCACTGTCAAACAGTCTCTCATTCTCAATCTCATTATCTTCATTATTACGTAAAGGAGATGATATGAAGCAACACAGTGTCGGTCAGATTGCCTGAGTTCGCTCGTTGCCAGCATGGACAGAGTCACACTTAAATTCTCTCTGCACATTCTGAATTTTCCAAGATAAATGCTGGGAAATGACAGTTCCTCTGTGAGCTCATCAAATAGTAAACTCTGTGGTAGGTTAGTTTCTCCTGGGGAGATTCTAAGATATTTATTGTTGTTACACAACGTTTGCTGTTTGGTGATGAGACTTTCCTTGTTCGGAACTGATTTGCTTATGCCATCTTTAGCCAAATTAATTTCCATATGACTGTCATCAAAGAATGAATGATCTATCGTGATTTGATACAATTGACAGAGAGGTGGGTCAAACAAATAGCGAAGTCTCACTTTAACCACTCACTTTCTTACTAACCCAATCAGGTAGCTGGTCTTGTTTGTTTTCCTGGTTTTATATGCATGTTTATACAATGATCATCATCAATCTTCCTTGGCAAGCAATGGACCATCATGTTGACTGAAACAGACATTGATCACTTGGCAAAGAATGCCACATGGTCTGTATGAGTATCTCAGGTGCCTTATCTATACGAACTGTAAGTGATGAGAGAGCATCTCTGTCACTAAATCCAACTTCGGTAAATGTGATGGAATTTCTGCATAGACAAAGCCACTCGACTTAAAGCATTGGAAAAGTGTTGTTCTTAAGTGATCCTCTACAGCTATTACACACAAGGATCCCATCGATGTCAACACAGGGAAATGCAATGCGTATCAATGGTGCATCTTTAGCAGCTGGTTTCTTTGTATCATTTTAGAACCACAGATGATTGCAAATGTAGCATACAGAACAGAAATCATTTTTCATAAATTTCCTTTCAAACTCTTGATGTGCGTTCTTATGTAAGTAGTATTTGGCGTAAGGAAAAGGAGCTTGATCATTTAAACTCATCTGCTCCGCAATTAGAGAAATGTTCCATTGTACATAATACTCACTCTGGGTACATCATTGCTGGATGGAGCAGTGGCACTGCTAAGTGGTCTTGTTGCTTTCATTCTTGCTCGATACTCCTGAGAATGCTCTCCACTTGACTTCAGCATCGTTGAACACCTTTTCCAAAATTATTGATGTGAAACAGACTTGTTAATAATGTAACAAAAATGTGAGACAAAAAGAGAAATTGTTGACAAATACTTGTATTGTTGCAATCATACTATTCAACAAATGGCTACAATCAAATGGGTAATTAGGCTATTAGCTTGGATTTTGTTAACCTCTTTCAAGCCAAGGATGTTTTCACATAAAATAAAACTTCTTTCTTGCATACAAGGTATGGACACATTTTTTTTTTTTTTTTTTTTTTGTTGTTGTTGTGTTTTTCTAATGCAGTTCAATGAAATTCAAACGAATGGTCTTTGGATTTTATAAATCAGTTCACTAGAACTCGAGATATCGTACTGGTCACAAAAAATGTGTCATGCACTCTAATCACACTACTAGCGAGTGCTCGGCACAGACCAGTAGTGGGAGCGTGTGAAGTGCCTCTGGTGGAAGCTGTGGTTGATGTCACTTCTGTGATGCATTTTTTGTGACCGAACAACTTTAAATACTAGATAATTCTTTGAGACTAGATTATTGCCATTAAGGTGTTTAAAGCATAATAACTTTAATTCTATTCACAAACATGCTGCTATACCATACTTATAAAATTTTGTAACTAAGAACAGAGTAGAATATATCTAGAATAAATGTTATAATATTTCAACTGTTTACTGCAGATTATTCTGAATTGTACATACTATTTTTAATTAACTTATCCTAAAATTATGGAATATAAGCATGTTCAAGTATGACTTATGGATTATATTAGCACAGACTTACCCTTTTTTGAAGAATCATTAACCTTTTCCTCATTTCTAGGTCTCTACCTGAACTTTCTAAAAAACGACGGTATGCTAAGTCAAAAGCTTGGCCAATAGTTAATGTTATTTCTTCAGCCTATGAAATTTCAAAGAAAGTATCTGATAAGTGGTGTGTAATACTTGAAAAAAAAAAAATACATAAATTCATTATCAGAGGATTTATTATCCATACTATCAATTTACTATAAATGACCAATGCCAATTACAAAAAAAATAGGTCTATAAACAATGACTAAGCATTAACAGATGTTATATAAGTGAATTTCCATACTACAGATTCCATTCCAAATTAATCCTTCACAGTGCAATTCCTACTGTCACCCTAGCAAGAATTTGAATGCTTTTACCAGTAGTACAACAAGGATTCAGAGAATCCAGGAGAAAATGTTAATTTCTGTCGCCATGCAAATGCACCCATGATACTTTTTTTTTTAGTGGGTTTTTTTTTTTTTTTTTTATGAAAACCCCAAACACGAAAAGTATCAAAACCTATAGTACTTAGTACCATGCATGGGTTGAAGGAGAAGTATGGGGGGGGGGGGGGGGAGGATGCTGGAAACTATGCTCTAGAGACTAAACATGGGTTTCACCACTTCAAGCCTCCAATAAGCAAAGTGGTGGTATTTCACCGGTTGCCTGTTTTTCTTAATAAATAGCAGATACAGGCTATTCCAGTTATATTTTTTAATAAATTTCAAACCTGAACACGAATTCCAATAGTTTTCAAATTAAGTTCAGAAAAAAAAAAAAAAAAAATGCATGCAAGCTTTGTAAATGAAGTGAATCAATAGCTTATTCCAGTGTTTCCCAAACTTTTTTAGTCACAGAACACTTTTCATCTCACAATATATTTACAGAACACAAGTTTAGCGAGAGCCAAAGAACTGTTTGCTAATATTTTATTACATATGACGCACTGTACATCAGGAGCATCTTTATTTCCACCACAAGTAAAGCCGAAAATCAATTAATTATAATCATACTTTCGTTTTGGTCTTTTATTAATTGATTCCTGTTTTTTCACTTTGGATTTTTGGGGAATTGATTAGCTTCCCCCTCTCCTTCAACCTGTGTACTCCAGGATAAATTGCATTCTAATGGCATATTAGTTCACTACATTGCTACTTTTTTGTAGATGTCATTACCTCTACGCATACTTCTCTATGCAAAGCCCACCAAAATAAAGTGTTCCGCGGTCTATTTGATTATTAGTCTACACCCACCAGTGTTCCACGGAACACAATTTGGGAAATGCTGGCTTATGCATTAACCTGTCAGCTGTGGTACACCAGATCTTGACAAAGATGGTTTCACCCAGTTTGTCGGACTCCAATTTTCATTTTTATTTGTGAAAAAAGTTTTTGGTGTTTTTTTAATTCAGTTTGTTGGATGCCAATGCTAGAACTTGTACTGATGGATTGTAATACTTATTTAAATGTAAATTTTTATTTTTTTTAAATTAAAAATTTGAAGTTAAAAATGTTATGCTTGCTTTCAGAATGTGGTATTTCCAAAAAAAATATATATACAGTAAACCCCCGCTATTCATGGTATCTGTATTCGCAGTCGCTGATTTAATATAAAATGAGAACTAAAAAAATGTGAATTTTAAAGTGCCATGAACATTTTCTGCCATAAAAAAACATGGGCTTGGCTAAAATTATCTTTTCCGGTCGAAACAGCACTCAGTGGGTGTGGGAGAGGAGTGACAAAATTGTGAGCGTGGATGTTTCTTGCTAATCCTTGTTTAGTATGTGTTATGCGCTTGTCATGGAAGGTTTCGTCGTTTGCTTTTAATTTATATGCTTATAAATTTATCAATTTATAAATTGATATGCTTACAAAAGTGATAAATCTACCGTTTTGCAGTGTAAAACAGACTTTTTCGAGTGTGTTAATGGAAGAAAGTGACTTTATTGTGGACAAGTTCTTTCTAACCCCTACAAAAATATGGCTACGAATAACAAGGGAAATGTGAAAAGATCAAAGAAGGTGATAACATTAGCGAATAAAATTGAGTTATTAGATAAAATTTCTAATGGTGAAAGTGTCTCCTCAGTGGCAAAACATTATAAAATCAATAAGTCAACGGTACGATCAATCAAGAAATCGGAAGAAAAAATCCACCGTAGTGTTGGTGAAAACGCGCTAATTGCTTCAAAAATTTGCTCTGTAACTGGTGATGTTAAATTAGAAAAAATGGAAAAGGCTTAAAATCTGTGGATAGAAGACCGAACTCAAAATAAAATTCCGTTAAGTTCACTCATCATTCATGAAAAGGCAAAACTCCTTTATCAACGCTTTATCGAAACTGGTGATAGCACTGGCAGGATAATTTTTTAGCCAGCAAAGGCGCTGGTTTGAAAGATTTGTTTGAAATTTCTAATAAATATTACATTTAATATTAAATTGTTTCTTATTTTCATTTCGATGCCATATGCTTGCATTTCACTATGTGCTGTCTATGTACATAGTCATATTATGAAGGAACATATAATACATACATAGACAAAATTTTAGACTAGTTTTTCTTATATATTTCATACTTTGGAACGGAACCCCCTTTATTACTATGGGAGACATAACTCAGTATTCGCGTTTTCGGTATTCGCTGCATTTCTCAGGAATGTAACCCCCACGAATACCGGGGGTTTGCTGTATATATATATTAATTCTTCCAAAAAAATAACATTATAAACAAAATATAAATGTGAAACTATTATTCACTTCAATTTCAAATTTATAAGGCCAATTAAGCATGCAAAAACTGTGCATCCACATGTATTAATATACCAAATAAATAAATAAATAATAATTGAGACAAACTATTTTATATAATAGTTCTAACAAACTCACTATATATAGTAGCAGCAATAGTATTTACTAGCTATAAGGATAATAATAGAGAAAAAGAAGCGAAAACAAAAATATTAAGGCAGAATAATTTACCTCATCTACCATATAAGAATCATAGATATAAGAACATTTTGTCATTATCTTGCAACACTTTTTTAACATCACTTTATATTTCACAACCACCTCATCAATTTGCTTAAGCTTTAATTAATTAATCCCCACATATTACTATGCACTAACTAGAATCATTACAAACTAATAAATTCTTTCACACTAGACACTGTCCTTACAAATATATATCCTGTTTCCTTTACAACTGAGTTCCCAATTAAGGCTACCTTCTGTGGAACCAAAGCATTTTGGTACAGGTTGATCCATTTCTGGGCTGGATTCAAAAGTCTGTTGCACAGCATAAGACACTGGAGTCTAAGAGCCCAGACTGAATTTGCTCCAGGACATCAACATACTTCCTCAGAGACATGCTTGTCTCAACTCCTGACAAAAAGAAATGAATTTCCATCAGCTAGTGAGAGCTCAACATACATGTGACAAGTGCAAGCAAAAAAGCCATAACTCAGAGGAGAAGTGCAACTGGCAATTCCATCATGAATTACGACATCATTTGCCAAGTTATGGCTAACTTTTCTAGGTAAATCCATAATTGCTTTTAAACAGAATTTAAAATTACAAAATATCCAACTATAAATTCAGAAGAGCACTGCCAGAACAGTTTGTGGGGGTTTTGTCAATGATATACAGAAACTTTGCTATAAAGGTCTGGAGGCCTCACTTTAGGAAGGATGTAGATCTGCTGGAATGGATGAAGAGAAGGGCAATCAGATGACAAACAGAACAAAAGAGTGTACTTACCTAGAAAAGCTTCAGTTCTGCAAACTGTAGGTTCTGGAGACTAGGCACCTGTGGGGTGATCTGATTGAGGTGTTTAAGGGCTTTGAATGGACTGAGTAAGCTGAATGTGAATAGCATTCTTCTGCTTGCTGAAACTACACGAGGGGACATAAATTTAAGCTGAGGAAGAATGGTTGCAGGAGAGATGTGCAGAAGTTTGCCTTCATCTGGTGGACGGTTATTTGTTGGAACAGGCTTCCATCTGTTGATGTGGAAATGAATGGTTTGAATAAATTCAAAGAACTATTACACGAATTCTTGGAAGGTATGGATGGGGAAGTGTGTATTTTTTTTAAATTTTTTTTGGCTGATGCTATATAAGCTTGCTCTTTTTGCATCATTTGCCACTGCCACTACTACTACTACTATTTAACAACGAAACATTTCTTTATATGGAAAGAAAATGAAAAACAATATAAAAAAGAATGAAAGTTCATATTAGACATCTAATATCAATACAACTTACCAACTTATCACTAACAAACACAAAGCAACTGTGTGTATCAGATTCCGCTTCTTTAGCAATAAAGCTAAAAAACTTTTTATCTGATTTATCATCTGCACAATAGGAAATACGATGAAGTGGATACTGGTAGGAAATTTTCTGTAAATTGAAATTAGAATATTGTTATATAAAAATATTTTATAGTAATGATTACACTATTCATGTTTATAACAGATTACCTGACACAGATTTTAAGAGTAACAATTAAGTAAATATCAAACAATGGCAAAATTCTTTAGATAAGCTTTAAAAATTACATTTTACTTGCAGTTTATATAAATCACTCAGTTTTTAAAAATGGTTTTAAAAAAATATACATACTGCAATTTGTAGGCATTTAATAATAATATAACGATCATGCCTAGGCAAGAATTTTTTTTTAAGCTTTTATTTCAGTTACAGTATAGTTTAGGGCTAAAGCCTCAGGTTACGTAAAGAATTTAACTAATGTATAGGTTAGTGCAATTGCATCATTTCTGTACACAGCCAACTACTTAAGTAGCTATAAATTGGCATCATTAAGTATATCTCATATTGTGAATACCTTCACAACAAGTTGCCCTGACATTGCACTACCTCAAATAAGTAATGCTTCACCATAGGAGAAGACTATTGTTAATTATTCCCAGCAGATACTATCACCAATACAGCACTGTTTCAGAGCTTATTGGCTCCTCATCAGTGGGTGAGAATAAGTAACAATAGTCTTCTCATATAGTGAAGCGTTACTTATTCGAGGTAGTGCAATATCATGGCAACTCATTGTGAAGGTATTCACAATATGAGATATACTTAATGATGCCAATTTATAACTACTTAAGTAGTTGGCTATGTACAGAAATGATGAAATTGCATTAACTTGTACATTAGTTAAACTCTTTACATAACCTGAAGTTTTCGCCTAAAATATACCATAATCTAAATTACTCCAAATAATCAGGCATCTCTCATATTGTTTTTTTTTTGGTAGTTGTTGGCGCATCGGCTTCTGTGGCCATAATGCACCTCCCAAGGTTTCTGCAGTACTTTGATCCAAGCCCGAGGCGGGATTCGAACCCGCGACCTTTGTTTCAAGTGTGTATTTCAATCTATCATGTATTGAGTTGAATTTAGTAAAAAGATTGTCAATTGTGATTCTATTTCCAATTATAAGTATATCGTCTGCATATAGTATGTATAGTTTTATCCCTGAAGGGTAAGGCTGTAGAATTTGGTTTTTTATTGTTGCTAAATAAATCTCAGATAAAGGAGTGGAAATACCTAGGCTCATGGGTAGGCCAAATGTTTGTTGGAATATTTGGTTATGGAACCTGAAGTGTCTGGCATCTAGTAGTAATGAGGTGAGTTCTAGGATATTGTTGATGGAGAGAGAGGTATGGTTGATTAAAGTGTTGTCTGTCATTAGGTATTCACGTAAAGCTTGTAATGTGAATGGTATGTGTACGTTTGTGTATAATGATACTACGTCAAAAGACACAAAGATGTCTTCATCGGAACATATGATAGATTGAAATACACACTTGAACCAGAAGTTAATAAACAAATCAACTGTCTCAACCTTACTATATACAAAACAGGCACCAGACTGGGAACCAAGATCTTTAGAAAAAAACACACACACACACACACACACACACACACACAGGGAAATATTTACGCTTTGCATCACACCACCCACTTAGCACAAAAAAAGCTGTTCTTTACAATCAAATCCATAACGCCATAAAATACAGCACTTCACATGATGACCTATCTACCGAGCTACAATACCTCACAAAAAAGTTTATGGCTAGGGACTACCCACCTCATTTAATTCAACACATTATTTCCATTGCAAAAAACAACATCAATAATCAAACTAAACATATCACAAAAGGAAACACACGTATCATCCTCCCCTACCATAGTGGTCTTGCGGGACAATTCCGCCGAGTGTTCGCGGGCACAGACATTACACTTATATTTTCTGCATATAATAAACTTGGATCTTTGTTCAATATATATAAAGAAATGCATAAATATTCGACAGGTGACATGAACAACATTATATATTTGATTAAATGCCAACAAAATTGCAATGCTTGCTATATTGGAAGTACTACAACAAAATTCGGTTCCACTAAAACCTCTAATACACAGGCATATTATCACATCACTATAACAGTTTCAGAACAGGACAATCCAGCACCAAGCTCACATTACACATGCATTCCCACAACCCCCCCACCCAGTTGATTCAGCCATTACCATAGTAAAACTAAAAACCAGTTACAAAATTCTCCAATATGAAGCCCTCAGCATAGAATGGTTCCTTCACTACTTTAAATTAAACATCATAAATGCAAAACTACCCTCCAACGTTTCCCCGGTTTGGAATCTCACACACTTGAGATTTCCACATGTCGCAAAGTGCATCACGGGAACATAAAAAATTCCTTTAAAATACAGCATGTGTTCTCTCTCTCCACTAAACTTTGCCAACTGAAGACGTTTTTAACAAAATAAAAGTCTACTGTTATGACTATTGGCCTCATTTGTTTCACATATTTTAGAGTTCTTAATTAATTAATTCTTCATGACAACCAGGGACGGAGTTGTGCGCTTCTGCTTCTTTGCGCATATTTTAATTCCGTTCTTAATTCCGTTTTTAATTAATTTATTCTCATCCCGTAAACTTACCAATTAATCTTCTTAACTTTAAATTACCCAAACCCAAAAATTTAGTCATTCATTCACCCAAATAACAACCGCAGATCGTCCAAGGTGAGTACCGTAAATTAAACTTTTGCTATTGAAACTTAGTCTAATCACACGGTATTTTAAGACATTCTATAATTTATCTAAATGATGCCGATTTGTAACTACTTAAGCAGTTGACTATGTACAGAAATGATGCAAATGCACTAGCTTTTATTTCAATTAATTTTAAACCACATATCAAAGATGATTTATGTTAAATCTATTGAAAAAATTAGTTAGACAAAATTAGTTAAATCTATTGACATATTAAGAAATACTTGTAGTCCAGCTCAACTTATTGGTCAAGAAGTCAAAAATGTGAGTGATAATCAGCATTACCTACGATGACAATCATACTATTAGAATAATGTCCTCAACTTCCTCCCACCAAAAGTTAAGAAAAACTGAAGAGTTCAGTTTATGAGCAATCTTTTCCAACGAATATGGCAGTCATATAAATAGGCTCTTGGCAATGCTGATAAACTCTTCAACTTAGCCTCTCGTAAGTATATTCAGGTCAAATTTTAACTCCATATATTAGAGCAGCATGTAATTTAATAACTTCTTAAGTAAGTCTAATGATAGCATGATAAATTCTTCAGATCCTACATGGTAATCATAAAATTATCAAATAACTATTAATTTCCTCTGTAAAACATGAAATTACTTAAAACAATAACGACTACTGGTATCTGAATTGAAATAATAATGCTGAATTGTAATAATAATAATCATAGGAATACAGAAAAAAAAAAAAAAAAGGTAAACTGCAGCCATTATCAATCCACTACAGAATGGACGCCTCCTCAACAACTCATATTGATGGAAATGGACCATAATCTGCCACGCTGGTCCAGTGCGGGTTGGCAGATCGACTGTATTTAGCAGTCAGGAGCTTGAACCTCAGTCAACTCAAAGAGCGTGTGCTACTGCACTCCCACTCCTGACCACTCGGCTACGGGGGCCTTTAAGTAAATCAGTCTTTAAGTTTCCACAAGAGAGAGAGAGAGAGAGAGAGAGAGAGAGAGAATTATTCTCTTTCTCATATAACAAGTCTGTATCATATCATGGCTGCATATATTTTTTGTGAAAAATCTATCCAGCCAATGTAAATTGTTATCCTATAAAACAATTTTCTACATTTTTTTGAAATTGAAAAATGTATGAATAAACACTTGGAAACGTTTGGGAAGTTGTATTTGCTCATAGAAATATTTCAAAATCAAATTCTTTTGCATATGTAATGTGGAAAACAGTAAATCTATGGATCTCTTGGGATCCACAGAGCACAGTTTGGGAACCACTTTCCTAGAGAATAGAGGATAGCCTCAGACATTCCTTAAGCTCAATTTTATTTGAGAAATTTATGTAACTGAGCTTTTGGATCATTATTTAGAAATAAATGATGAATTTTTGGAATGAAATATATTGTTCCTCCTGATATGAAAAAATCTGACAGAGAACCTGATGCAATACCTTGTCTCAGAAGATACTCTGTGGTAAATTCATACAAGTGTGGAGCTACCTTTTAATATCATTCAGAGTAAAAGGAAGAACATTAAGTGTCAAACTACTGACAGTTAGAACAAATCTGATTAATGCTGGTTTCATTTTCTTATTCAGTCTATACTGTAGGGAGAATGACAAAAATTAAAATAAAATAAAAAGTAAAAAATAAAACATTAAAAATAAGTAATAAAAACAATAAGAGCTTTGTCTAATAACAATAACACATATTTTCCTTTATTATTTGTTTATGATAAACTAAGAGAAAATAAAACTTAATTGAAATAAAAAATACAGTATATATTTAATTAAATTCAATTAATGATTTATTTTAATTTAATTCTTCTGTTTATATAAAATGTACAGGAGAATTAAATTAATCTAATTTAAAGAATCTAATTTTGTTTGCACAATTTCTGTCATATTAACTGCAGTATAGACATTACAAATGCAATGCAATAGTTGTTTCTTTATTGATGTTACTGCATACTAATACATTCTCTATTATATTCAATTCAATCTGGTAATCTTTTTTCAGAAAGCAGAATGAGTGTTTTTTTTGCTCTCATCACTGATAACAAAAAACTTCAGTCTTTTCTTTTGTACTCAGAAGCTCTTATACTGTTCGTGTTGCTGAGGTAGCATCTTCATCATTCACCTTAACAAAATCCTAAATTCACCAACAAAATTCATATGCAACTTCAAAGTCTCTCATTCCTCGACACTGCTATCACATTCATTTTTTGGACCTGTTTTTTGATGATATTCTCTCAAAGGCCACTCTTTCTGAAGCAGCTGATAATTACAATTGATGTAGTACTGTCTCGAGCAATAACAATAAGCATCCAAAACGTTCCATTGTGTCTGAAAATTGTTCCCTCCCTCTATGTTGCAGATCAAGTACTTTATTAGGCAGGCTCTATATGCTCTATTGCAGTTATAAATAATGCTTTGATCCTATGGTTGCATAAAACTGATAATACTGGAAGGTAAAAACAACAGCCATATATTTGTCAATTTAAGTGCCTCGGCAGATGTGCTGTGCAACAATCTAGAATCATCTTTTTTGTGAAGCTATTCTTCTGTCCACTTTCAATAACAAAGAATGAAAATTCTGACCATAAGCCAAGCACTTTGATTGGCCTCATAACTGCATTTTTAACTTCTAAAACATCTGACTCGGAAAATTTACCAACCAGAAATGGGTGCAGTTTTGTACTGCCATCTGCATTGCAGCATAACAGAATGCGATTTTTTGTTTGCTTCACTTTCCACCATTACAAGATTTTCCTTGAACAGCAAGTGTTTTGTTTAGTAGCAAATTATAAAATATACCTCTCTTGTCAAGATGAAAAATATCCTTTGCATTATATTTTTGTGGCATTTTCTTTGTCCAACTGATCCAGACTCACTGCAAATATTTTGCAAAAGTAAGTTATTCCAGTACTTAAATCTTTGGTGCCAGCCATTACTGCATTTGAAGTTGCTAATTCAATGTTGTTGAGCTAGATAATCAGCCTTACTTCATTCCATCCTCTCAATCTCTTGTATAATTTACAGTTTAATTTCCAGGCTTAATTCTCTGTATTTACATCTTGTCACCCTAAATTGTAGATCAGTTTTAATATAAACGGACATTAAATTAATTTAAACACAAGTTGCAAAAAGATATCAACTAAGATCCCTTTAAAAATTACACAAAAACAGATTATAAAAGACAGTACAACAATTGCAACTGATGTTTTTCAGAGTTATGTTGTAGCTACCATAAACTGGTTTTGTTTCCATAAAAGTAAATTAACAAGTCAGTGCAGTCTTTCAGAAAATGCAGAACCAGATTGTCACATGCATGCTGGTGGTGAGGCACAATATAACAACTGTATTGAGATTTGTATTAACCATACAAAATGACATTTCTCATGGGGTTAACAGGATTCTACTTTATCAGGAAAATGAGGTAGAATTTACATAAAAAATAACTCTTCTGAAATAATATTCAGAAATATTCATTACAAGAAAATTTACATTTCAGTCCAATAAAAGGATTCGTGAACCCCTGATAAGTTTGTTGTAATGGGTTACCATATTTAGATCCATGACACGTATATCTGTCAAATTTTGACTTCTGACAAGCTGGAGATTAGGTTTGCAATCAGGAAGAAAACAGGAGAGATTTCTAGCTAAAATAGGCAAAAAAATAAAATAAAATAAATCCGTGCCAAAAAAAAACAAAAAAACACAGGAGGAAACCAGGAATTTTTCAGAAAGAGCAGATTAAAAAAAAAAGCAGCATGCGTACCCTGAATGCACAAAAGATATTTTATTTTATGTGAAAACATCTGTGGCGACACTAGAGTAATTAAAGTCTGCATTTTTTCGTTCTCTATGTTTTTGAACTAATTCCTTTTCGACACGAGAGGCTTCTTCGGTGGCTTTGAAACATTTATTCTTGCATAATATTACTACCCGCTGCTTACTCTTCCGAATCAACGTTAGTAACTGAGTTGGCATCGTTAGCGGCATTTAGGAAGTGATGTCATTTGTGTCATTTAAAATCTAACAGCCACCTAATGAGAAGTGATATCAATTGCATCATTTTCATAAAAAATTTCATTACCAATCAATTGCGTCATTTCTGCAAACAATTCGTTACCAATCGGTTTTACTCCAGTGCCGCCATAGATGTTTTCACAAAAAAAAAAAAAAAAAGTTCTTGTTTATACTCCAGCACTTGTCCACTCAAAGAGAACGTGCTACTGCACTCATGCTCCTGACCACTTAGCTATTGCTCACACTGCACTACAAATTAAATTTCACTGACAAAATACACATCTTACATTAAAATAGAGCCACAGGCTTGTTTACCAGTACAGAGTGCTTTTAAGCATTAGCTTAAAACATTTTTCTGTATGTGGATTTTAATTTGGATTGACTTTTAGATATTAATGATTACAACTGCTCCAAGAAAGATACAGGTAACCCCCGTATAACGCAGTACTTCTACAACACAGTTTCATTCTAACACAATTGATAAATTACGGCAATCATCGCACAACACAGTACTTACATAACACGGTTTTGCTCTAACACAGAGAATTGTGGCAAATCTCACATAATACAGTATTTTTGAGTTTTTGTGCAGAGAAAACCCTGCTGTTATGTTTTAGATGTAATTTTTCAACATTTCCATTCTTTTTTATGAATCCATGCTGTTTACTCACTAGGCAATAGGCAAAAAAAAAAAAAAAAAAAAAAAAAAAATTGGGAAATCCCTGTACAGCAGGCCCCCGTTATAACGCGGTTCACTTTACGCTGATTCGCTATAACGCTGTTCTTATATTATAACCCGTATCTGACTATAACGCTGTCAAAACTCACTATAACGCTATTTTACTAGCATACAAATTGAATTTTTGGCAAATCCGTCTTCAGTCCAGTCTGTTTTGAGCCTTTTTTTTTTTGGCAAAAGGAGAAAATAGCCACCATGAAATTAACTACAGTAATTATTTTTATAATTTCT
This sequence comes from Mastigoproctus giganteus, assembly GCF_048544385.1. Classification (NCBI taxonomy): domain Eukaryota; kingdom Metazoa; phylum Arthropoda; class Arachnida; order Uropygi; family Thelyphonidae; genus Mastigoproctus; species Mastigoproctus giganteus. Next base: position 76,568,520 of record NC_143583.1, read on the forward strand.
ACTCTATGTACAAAATTGAAACTTTCAATATGCTCTATTTTCTTGGTGTGGATAGTTTCAAGGGAGAAATTCTTTTTTAGTACACAAGATGAAAAAATTTACCATCCAGTGTCATATGCTGTTATGAAGTCTGCATTTTCTGTTCTGACCTGTAATAGAAAGATACTAAAAATAGATTTACTCCCTATCTCTTCTTTTGTTTTACTGTGGGAACTATAACTTGCGAAATGTTTTTCACACAATCAATCCCATGAGTGTTTCTTGTACAGTACAGTATTCTCTTGTCTTCTGAACTCCTCTGACCTTGTGGTAACCCGAAGTACATAAAATTTGTTTGTTTTACTGTTTTGGAAATTCCATAAACATTCTCCATGACTCACACCATAATTTATTACAGTATTTTCGTGCAATAAACAACCATTTGATTTTACTGCACGGTAAAATCAAACTTTTCAGATAAATAAAACATTTGTCACCGTCTTCAGCTCACTTGCCAGAGGAATTCTAGATTTAATTTAATATCACAATCAGTGCAACGCAGTTACATTTGCAGAGAGTTATGGCGGATAAGAATGAAAAAGCAACAATGTCTGGATGTGGTGCAAAGAGTGGAAAGGTAAGAAAAACATTGAGTTTGAAAATTAAATTAGACGTTTTGAAGAGAATTGATCCGGTCAAAGACAAGTGGATGTGTGCAATAATTTAGGACTGGCAGGTTCAGCTGTAAGAACAATCATAAAGAATCAATTTTAGCAGCTAGAAAAACAGCTGTTCCCCTGCAGGCAACTAAATTGACCAGGGCTAGGCCGGCTATTATGATTGAAATGGGGAAACTTCTACATAATTTTATTGAAGACAACATTCAACGTAGAATTCCGTTAAGTTCAATTATTATTAAAGAAAAAGCGAAGAGCCTATATGAAGATTTAAAAGAAGCTCAGCCCGAAAAAAAATGTGGAACCATTTAATGCTAGTAAGGGCTGGTTTGATAGATTTAGAAAGCGCTATAACCTGCACAACGTAGCAATACAGGGAGAGCTGCAAGTGCAGATCAACAAGGAGCCGAAACTTTCAAAAAAGAATTTGTTAAAATTATTGAAGAGGGATGTTATACTGCTCAACAAGTTTTTAACATAGATGAAACAGGTCTTTTTTGGAAACGAATGCCTAAAAGAAGTTTCATATCGAAAGAAGAAAAAAACATGCCAGGCTTCAAAGCGGCGAAGGATCGGTTAACTTTGTTGTTGGGTGGTAATGCTGCGGGGGATTTTAAATTAAAACCCCTTTAGTTCACCATTCCAAAAATCCAAGGGCTCTTAAAGGTTTAGCTAAATCAAACCTACCTGTCATCTGGAAGGCTAATAAAAAAGCTTGGGTAACCAGACCACTTTTCATTGATTGGTATGCTGAGTTCTTCTGTCCTGCAGTGGAAAAATATTTTGCAAAAAATAACATTGGTTATAAAGCTATTCTAATCATGGACAATGCGCCAGGACACCCAAGCAAAGAGAGCTTAGAAGACTTGAACAATCACATAAAAGTTTTTTACATGCATCCAAACACTACGTCTCTGATCCAACCAATGGACCAAGGAGTAATTGCCACATTTAAAGCGTACTACATAAGGAACACCTTTTCCCAAGCTATTAAAGCCATCAACACTGAAAATGTACAGAGTTTAAAGGAGTTTTGGAAATCCTATAACATTAAAACCGCCATCTACAACATTTCAAGTGCCTGGGATGAAGTGACTCAGAAAACCATGAATGGAGTGTGGAGGAAAGTTTGGAAAAATTGCATAAAGCATTCCCAGGAACCTGATGATTCCGTTGAAAATGTTAAAACACAAATTGTTGAGCTCGGAAAAGAAGCAGGATTACACGAAATTAAGGAAGACATCGTACAAGAGATGATGGACAACGACCGGGATGGCCTCTCTAATGAAGAACTAATGGAAATTATAAAAGAACAAGAGCTTGCTATTGAGGGAGATGATGATCAAGATACTATAGATGAAGAACCGATGAAGTCGCTGACTGCAAAAGGATTTAGTGAAGCTTTTGAACACTTCGAAAAAATGTGTGATTATTTCCGGGAGAACGACCCTGACATGGAACAAAGTGCCAAGGTAATAAGAAATTTGAAGAAAGAAATGAATCCCTACATGTTGTTGTACAATGAGAGGAAGAGGGACAAAGCACAACCCAAAATCGACACATTTTTCGGTCGAAAGATACGAAAACTCGAGAGCACAGGGCCATCGAATTAATAAATTCATGATTTTCGTTAGTTAATTACCTCATAATTATATGTGTATATAATGTAGAATATTTTATATGTACAAAATTTTGAATATTAAATATTTTTAATCGACATTGGTGCATATTTTCACTACCATTTATTACTGATTAGAAAATATCCTATGGAATAGACCGCAACTCACAAATACATATGTTACCTTATGGGAATATGGCGCTCGCTTAGCGCGGATTCACTTAGCGCTCTGTTTTCCCGGAACGAACTATCAGCGTTAAGTGGGGGTCACCTGTATTTTACTTTGTCGGGAAATCCCCACATTAGGCTCTGTGCTATTGAACTTGCGCTTGTTTGAGACCATAAAAAATTTTGACTTCAAGGCTTGCATTTTTAGACTTAAGGTTTTTGTAAAGTTTTTTTGGTTTTTATTTGATTGTTTATAAATTTTTCTGGGTATGTATTACTAAACTTTATTCTTAAGAATCTTATTGGAATAATTTCTTTGTTGTGAATTAATTCCAGCCCTAAATTATGCCTAAGGAACTTGGGCATAATTTGGGTAACTGCCAATTTCTTTAAAGAATGGTTTCTAAATTGTTTTGTGCCAGCTGTGGAAAACTACAAAAGTCCATTTAAAGCAGAAAAATCTAGATTTCAAAGTTTTATTACTATTGGATAAAGTGCCAGCCCATCCAAAAGATTTAAGTCATCCAAAATGTTGAAATAATGTTCCTACCATCTAATACAACTTTAATTCAGCCATTAGATCAAGGCATTATATTTACCTTTAAAACTCATTACATGAGAAAATTGTTATAATGGATTTTGGAAAAAATTGATTCTGAATCTATTGAAGTGATGGAGGAATGGAAACATTTTTCAGTTGTGGACTGTATTGGAATCATAGCTTTATCGTTCAAAGAAGTAAAACTGCCAACAAGTGTGCACTGGAAAAATGTATGACCAGAGTCAGTTCATTCAGGAAATATGGCCAAACCGGCAGAAAACAGAATCGGTGCAATAGCAGAACTTACTAAGTCGGTAGGAGGGGAAAATTTTGTTGATTTTACTACTGAATACATTCAAGAATTAATGGTAGAAAAAGAGGTTGACAAAGCGGATTTGGTGGAAATGGCATCGGAGGTAAACCAAATCAATTCAGAGGATAATAGTGCAGATGAAAATTCTGAAGTTCCATATTTTACATTTTGCTATCGAGAATCTCTTTTTTTCCACCTAGTTGAATACACGCACTGCCATCCAGCATTGCTATGAGGAATTATTAAAATGCCAATGGCTTGGGATAACTGATTAAGAAGCATACAGGAAGAAATAAACTTAGCCGAACAATTAGAATCTTATTTTTTGAATGCAGATCCATTGACTGAAAGGAACAGAAAATTCAAAAGGGAGCTTCAAAAATGCTTAGCTCCATACCATGAAATTTACAAAGATCTATCAAGCCTTGAGGTTATCACAGACATTCTCTCAGATATGCCAGACAAGCTGTACTTGCTACCTGGGAGTCTAAAACGCTGATGGAACTGATATTCGGGTGACACTCAAGTCAAGTGGACCCAATTTCGGCGAAGGCCGGACAGTCTGTGACAGCCAAATCCTCTGCTTGCACCTTCATGATGGTGGGACTGTTAGTAATCCTGGGTATAACCTCCATGCCCAAGTACATGGTGAGTGACCACCCAGGTGTGAACCAACGTAAGCAGGGGTCGAGGTGTGGCGCCCACACCACATGGAGGAATGCCGCACCTCTATGTTACCAGGCAGTACTAGATGGTAGATGACTCTCATCAACCAGTGCAATACCACCACTTTGTTTATTGGAGGCTTGAAGTGGTGGAACCCATGTTTAGTCTCTAGAGCTAAGTTCCGGTCAACCCTTCCCTATCTCTTCCATCATGCAGTATGATTGATGAACTTTGAGGTTATGATGAACATCATGGCGAGATCCAATATTCCTTGCATTTCGAGGGTACAGCTCTAAAACGGTGTTGGCAGGCCGGCCGCTTAGTACACCGGACCGAACCTATTGGTAACTCTCTAGGAGGCTTCCGGATCAGCTAGTGTATAATATTGCTACCTCTACTCTGCCAGATAGTGACTAGAGAGAGTCCGAGCAGTGTGTATGCGGGGAGCATTGTCGAGGCCACGTTATGTCAAGGATCTGGGTATATTGTTACCACATGTACGCCATATCCAAAAATTTCATTACTTCATACAGCATGTCCCACCCACTTTTTCTTACTATTGAATACACCATGAATTGTCAAGCTAATTGAGCAAGCTTATCTGCGAAAAGATCTAAACCTTCCAAGCACTTCCTAATTCATTTCACAAATATACGTGGTCTCAATTCTAATCTCAACGATGTCCATTTCCACTTGCAGTCTGGCCAAACCCCATGTACTTTTTCTGACAGAATCTCAGTTATCGGTTGATTCAACTACTGCTCATCTCAGATGTCCAAATTATTTGCTGTATGATTCCTTTCGCCTCAAAGGTGGTACTTGTGCATATGTCCATTCTGATATTCCCTGTCAGAGACTTGGCAATTTCGAATCTCCTCTCTTTGATCTTCTCTGGCTTAAAATCTCTCTACCTCACTGTGTCAAATTCATCTGTTGTCTCTACCGTTCTCCCAATTCCACTAATCACTTGGAGTTCTTTGACTTCCTCTCTTTGCAACTTGACTTTCTCCAGTCCAACTTTCCTAACAGTGAGGTAATTTTCCTTGGTGATTTTAACGTTCACAACTCCAGCTGGCTTCCGTTTTCTAGTCACACCGACCCAGCTGGTCGAAATGATGAAGCTTTTGCAATAATTAATGACCTTGCACAGATTGTTCATTTACCTACAAGAATACCGGACAATCCTAATCATACAGCCAATACGCTTGATCTTTTTCTCACAAACAGCCCTTCTAAGTACACAGTCGAAGTGAGAGGTCCATTAGGCACTTCAGATCACAACTTGGTGATTGTCTCTTCTCCAATGGAACCTTTATCTCATGGCTATTCCCAACCTCATGTTGTTTGGCATTACAAGAATGCAAAATGGGATGACCTGCGAGACTTCTTTTCTTCTTTTCCTTGGTCGGATTACTGTTTCAAAACTTCTGATGTCAACGTTTGCTCAGATCGTGTCAGTGAAATTATTCTTGCAGGAATGGAATCCTTTATCACACACACACCACTTTAAAATCTCGTCCTTTATCTAAACCTTGGTTTTCCAATAAATGTGCTAAGGCTGTACAAGAGAAGAATGTTGCATAACGTAACTGGCTTGTTTCCAATTCTTCAGTTTCATTTTCTGCCTAGACCAAAGCTCGCAACAATTGTAAAGCAGTTATTAATCAGTCCAAACTAGAGTTCGAACAGGCTAAGTGTAGAAAACTTGCTTCTTGCCCTAATGGTAGCCAAGCATTCTGGTCTCTTGCCAAAGCTATTGGCTGCAACTTTTGCCCAACTCTGCTTCCACCTCTGTGAAAACCAGATGGTCTGTTGTCACCTCAGCCAAGGATAAAGCTGACCTGCTAGCATCCCATTTTTCTTCCAACTCATGTATTAATGATCTTGGTAAAACACCTCCCACCATTCCCAACACGCTCCATTCAATGCCTCCTGTGGTCTTCCGTCAAAAGGATTTTGACGAATTTTGATGCTAAGAAAGCTCCAGGTCCCGATGGTATTTCTCCACTTGTTCTCAAAACCTGTGCTCCTGGACTTACTCCTATTCTTTGCCGCCTTTTTTCACTTTCTTATTCCAAAGGTGTTTTTCCTTCTGCTTGGAAATTTGCTCATATCCAGCCAGTTCCTAAAAAGGGTGACAAATCCCTCCCATTCAATTATCGTCCTACTACAATTACTTCTACTCTTTCTAAAGTAATGGAGAAATCAATTAACCGCCAACTCAAACTGTCTAGAAACCTTCCATCTGATCAATGATCACCAGTATGGATTCCATCAGTGTCGATCCACTGGTGATATTCTGGCTTTTGTTACCCATTTATGGACTAATTCAATGGAAAGGTTCAGTGAAACACAAGTAGTTGCTCTTGACATCTCAAAGCCTTTCGATCATGTTTGGCATAAAGGTCTTCTAAACAAGCTTCCATCTTATGGTTTGCCAACTGTTTTTAGTAATTGGTTATCCAGTTTTCTCTCTCTCTGATCTCTCACTGAGGGTGATGATAGATGGCTCTCTGTCTTCTAACTTCTCCACTAATGCCGGTGTCCCCCAAGGTTCAGTTCTTTCCCCCACTCTTTTCCTCTTGTACATTAATGACCTTCTTCCACTGACTGGAAATCCTATCCATAGTTTTGCCAATGATAGCACATTGCATTCCACTTTCCATTTTGAGAAACCTTGTCCTGCTCAATCAGCTTCAACTTCTCGAAAATCTGCTACCAATTCCTTAAATGCCGATCTGCGGGTAATTCTCCAGTGGGACAAAGACAACTTAGTTGATTTCAACCCTTCTAAAATTCAGTCTTGTCTTATATCTCGCAAAAAGGATTCTTCTGCTCCTATGCTTATCTTTAGTGACACTCCAATTTCTAGGCAAAATGATATATCTCTTTTGGGGAGTACCCTGACTTCTAATCTCTCTTGGCACAAGCACATTAAAAATATTGCTTCCTCTGCATCTAAAAAACTTGGTTTTCTCTTTTGCTCTTGGCGTTACTTTTCTTCCAAACAGCTGCTCACTCTATAAATCTCAAATCTGCCCAGCCATGGAATATCGTTCCCACATCTGGGGTGGTGCCCCCAAAACCTCTTTCAAGCTTCTTGATTCCATTCAGAAGAGGGCAGTTAGGTTAATTAATGATTCATCTCTAACAGAGTCTCTCCACTCGCTGTCTCATAGACGTACTGTTTCTGCTACATGCCTCTTCTACAGATACTTCCATGGGCACTGTTCTTCTGAATTGGCTTCTATAATTCCTGCTCTCTCTTTCAAAACAGTCCGAACACGTGCTGCCACCAGCCAACATCCATTTACTGTCCAACTTCAAACTCACAGAACCAACTTTTCATCTTGCTCATTTATTCATTCAACTGCCGTTTTCTGGAACAATCTTCCTTCATACATATTTCCTGAAAATTACAGTCTACAGAAGTTCAAGTCCAATGTCAACAAATATTTCCTTTTGTCTTCTCAACTCCCAACCCAAGCACGGTACTAAGTACTATAGGTTCTAATACCTCTCGTGTTTGGGGTTTCCATAAAAAAAAACGAACAAACCCAGATTACTGATTTTTTAAAGAGAGCAGAAGATACATGAAATACAGATGCTACAGAATAAATTTCAAAAGGTGAAGATATTCTGCAACAGAGAAAACATTCTCGTTTCGTTGTGCTTAGCAGCAATGAAGAGGAAGAAAATTAAATGAACGTACATTATCAGACATATATGTACCACAGTTTGTAAGTTCAGTTATTACTATTTTTAATAAAAATTAAGTTTTCGATAGTTATAAAAAAAATTTATGTATTTTTGTTAGCTTTTGGAATGTACCCCCCCCCCTTTTGTACTGATTCTTAGTCCCGTATAACATGGTTTTGCACTACACAAGATTTTATAGGAACCTAAGTACCAAGTTATATGACAGTTACCTGTACTGTAGCAGACTTCGCATCTCTTCAGAAATGTATTTTATTTTTGCCATATGTTGAGTAAAAGTTTTATTTATAACAATGGCAATGTTGATCAGACTTTGCTATCGAGAATTTTTCTTTTTTTCCACCTGGTTGAACACACACACACTGCCATTCAGCATTGGTATGAGGAATTATTAAAATGCCAATGGCTTGGGATAACTGATTATAACTCATGCTTCCTTGTGCCCTTGTCAATTCTTCAATTAAAGACCCTGTACATCAATTCCTTTCAATATAAGAATCCATGTTTAGTTGGTTCTCACATTGAAATTCACAAATTGGTTCTCAAAAAAAAAAATAAAATACAATTACATTCAAGTTAAAGTTAAATAATATTTAATTTAATGCTTCTGAAAACTCAGCAACTTTCCAAGGCTGCAGCAAGGAAAACATGCTTTGGTCCTAGAAATTAATGATAGAAAGCCAACTAGCTGCCAAACTTAAGTCTACAATTTACCAAATTTATTCATAAAGTCATACAGCTTCTGCTATGATGGTATTAAATATTTGAAGTTGTAAAATTTTGCTGGATAATATCAGCATACAAATCACCTTGATGGTACAATGTGTACACTTGTACTAACTTTTTTATTTTAATTTTTTGTACCATATTTAAAGTTACTATGTCAACTTGTTTTGCTAATCACAATGACTGAAAATTTTGTAATTCTAACTGATAAGGAAGGAGGCCTTCACTAATTACTGAGAGGGATGGCCACTAATTTTGTTCGTATTTCTAGATTAACTGCAATGCATTAGGACTTGAAAATGTGTAATTTATTTTCTATGAAAATAAATCTTTAATTATATTAGTTTTCAATAGCAAATTATTCTTAAGTGTTTATCGTGGCCTTATTCTTTAATGAAATTAAGAAAAACTCAGAATTCTTTAAAAATTTTGATTTTAAAGCAGTTTTACTATTTTTTTGTGGAATAAAAATATTAATTAAGACAGTGATTTTACAAAAAGGGAAACTCTGTAGTACAAACAGAGATGTGGAGATGTGAAAGGGTAAAATAGAGTCAAAAAGATAAATTCTCTGACATAAATCCTAAAAGTTGACCACTACACCATGAGACAGATGTATGCATACGTAGCGGACTAATTACTACAGAACTATCAGTGATATTTCACAATACTTTGTTCGTAGTAGTGAACTACAACAGTAGTGAGTGGCATAAATTTAATTGTATCTCCTATTGTGACTACCTTCAAAATGAGTTACCATGATATGCACTACCCTGAATAAGTAAAGTTTCACCAATGGATACCACCACCCAGATGGCACCGTTTCAAGGCTTATTGGCCTGTCAGTGGTGGGTGGGTAGGTACCCTGGTGTTGCAATCATGCCAACCCAGTTACAAAGTATAGTTTCACAATATGAGAGATGCCGAACGATATACACAGTAATAATACTAAGAAAATAAATGCAAAAGGCATAATACACTACGAATTAGAAATTCACTACAGAACTATCAGTGATATTTCACAATACTTTGTTCATAGTGTTGTAGTTCACACTACGAACAAAGTATTGTGAAATATCACTGACAGTTGTGTAGTGAATTTCTAATTCGTAGTGTATTATGCCTTGTGCATTTATTTTCTTAGTACTGTTACTGTATTTATTTTCTTAGTACTGTTAATGTTACACCATTTGGCACATCTCTTATACTGTGAATAATTCGAAAGGCTGATTTTTCTTTTTTTTTTTTTATTAATGGTAATATTTGAGACAAATATTTATTATGCTATGAGAGTATGTCTGTTTTTTTTTATGTCGGATACCTGGTGAAACATTGGATTAGGACTAATGGGTTTTCTTGGAAACCATGAGTGAAACTGATTTATTATTTTTCTCAAGTTTTTTTTGCAGTAAAATGTCAATGAAAAGAAACAGCACTGAGATGGGCAGAAAACCAGGAAAAGAGATATAATCAAATTGATATTATTAAGCAAAAAAAAAAAAAAAAAAGGTCACAACAAACGAAACAAAAACTGATCAAACATTATTTTAAAAAATTACTTTAAATTTTTTTCCACATAAAATTTGCATTAAATAACCTATCCGAATATACATACATATGTAAATGTGCGAATTTTTATGTATAAGTTATTATTTTTTAAATTAAATAAATTCATTTTTTCATGCTATTTAAAGTCTTTTTCTTTTACTTTAATACATTATAACAAAATTTATTTAATTTTAACTTACGTTCGATTATCCAGAAGAGGTCTGACATTAATTATTCCGAATAACTGATGCTCTACTGTACTTCATAACTGGGTTGGCTTGATTGCAACACCAGGGTACATATCCACCCACAGATGATAGACTAACAAGCCTTGAAACGGTCCTGTCTGGGTGGTGGTACCCACCGAAAATAAGTAACAATAGTCTTCTCCACTAGTGAAGCATTACTTATTCGAGGTAGTGCAATATCATGGTAACTCGTGAAGGTAGTCACAACATGAGATAAAATTAAATTGATGTCACTCATACCAGTGTTGTAGTTCACTACAATGAACAAAGTATTGTGAAATATCACTGATAATTCTGTAGTGTATTATGCCTTGTGCATTTATTTTCTTAGTATAGCAGACTAATAGATTAACCAGAGTCATGGGCAGAAGTAAAAGTGATTCTTATGCTGCTTCTATTGGAACCTGTAGCAGCCTAGAAATAGCTTAATAAATACAGAGGCTGTATTTATTAAGGTAACTAGAGTAAGAGGAGGTCAACATACATTAATACTAGGGGCATTGTAAATAAATTTGATGAATTTGAAGATTAAGTCACCAAAAGAAGATAATACAGGGATATTGGAGACACAAGATGTTAGACAGCAATACTGAATTTTAATATGTGAAGTACAATGTATACAGGAAGGGCAGACAGGGCAGGAGGGGGGAGGTACTGCTCTTAGTTAAGAAGCATATTAAATCTTAGGCAGTGGATTTACTGTGATGAGATACTTCATTGTAATTGCAACCGACTTTGCCAGGGCGTTCGACTCACTCTGGTGGCTGAGCGTCCTTGGCAGGCTCAGGCAAGCACAGATTCCTCAAAATCTTAACTCCTGCATTAAAAGCTATCTATGTGAGAGATATGTCAGTGTAGAGACTTCCTACTCCAGGGTGATCAGAAAGATCCACAGGGGATGCCCACAGGGCTCAGTCCTAGGACCAATTTTCTGGAACATGGCCCTGGATGAGTTTATAAATCAAAATCTTTGGCATGTTAAGTCCCAAGCTTCAAATTTCTGCTAACCAAGCACTCTGGCTCCTCCAGAAGTGGGTTATCCAGCACAACCTGACAATCTCGGCTGAGAAAACCTCCAGCATCCTCCTGAAAGGGAACCTAAGCTCAACCAGACCACCATAGATTAAGATCAATGCCACAACCATCAAGCACTGCACCCAGCTTAAGCACCTTGGTGTAATCCTGGACTCAAAACTTTCCTTCCTCCCACACCTACAGTACACCCAAAAGAAGATAAGAAATTACATAGCATTGGTGGAAAGGGTCAGCCACAGGGACTGGGGTCTAAACTGACGTACCCTAGCCCTGTTTTACAAAGCAGTCTTTATTCCAGCCATCTCATATGTTGCAAGGGTCTGGTATCACCAGGCAACTATTGTCACAAATCAGAAGAAATTAGCCATCATTTAAAGAGCAATACTACTTATTATCATTGGAGCCTGCTGCACAGTGAGCACTCCTGCTGTCGAAGTCCTCCCTCTAGACCTTGAAATAATTAGATGTGGCATGTTGTAGTATCTGTCCAAAGGAATCTCCACTACCACCACTGGATTCACCACCAACCCCACAATCAATTGCAAGACTGAGAAAAGGCACCTTCTCGCACACCTGCAGCAGGCCTGGTAGGACAGATGGGCGACATCCACTAAGGGAGCAATTACAAAGAAATTCATCCCTGAAGTAACATTCACGTTCCCAAAAGCCCCAAGCTGGTTTTCTCCTGGCCTGTACATAAAGTACCTCCTCACAGGCCATGGGCCGATACAAGAAAAATTAATGTCTCTGGGCATCACAGATAATCCACGCTGCCACTGTGGCACTGATGAATCTTGGCACCATATAATGTATGACTGTCCTGACTATGAAGACTTGAGATCTATTCTGATCACGAAGATTATTAATTTGCCAAAGGACCAAGGACATATACTAATTCATACCCATGACAATTATAAATACTTCACCACTTTTGCACAGGATGTCTTCAACAGACAAAGAACGTTAAGGAGCCTAAACCACCAAGACCAATAACTTGAGACAGTTTCTGGGAACCCCTCTCCAGTAGCATCAACCACCAACCTCATTGAAGCTCAACTGAACTGAAATTCACTTCCTTCATCCAAGTTCCATCGGGCTGATATCTGCAACTGAATTTGCAGGCAAGATCTGCCACAAGCCACATTGGCAATCAAACCGAGCACTCTAGCTTGGTTTTCTTTTACTCTCCTCCACGGCCGGAGAGAGGAGATTGGTTCCTGCCTCTTCCCCCCCACCACCCCCTTTTTCTGCCTGGTGAGGCATGGGCCTGCCTCACTGAATTTCTGAGGTTGCCTTCTCTACTGTCCCCATACTTCTGTCTTTTACCACCAACCTTCAGTCTCCTCCCCCCTACTCTGTCTAACTCGCAGTGTACACCCCACACAACTTGTCAATTAATAACGTCCAAATTTAAACCATGCTTACATAAACCTCTCTCTCTCTCTCTCTCTTGGCCTTTTATATTCTAGTGCTAACCCCCTTTTTTATTTATTATTTTTTTTTCACATAGGCCCTTGCCACTGAAATCTTTGGAAACTAGGTGGCAGGGCCTGCCAGAGTACAAAAAATCTACTGGGTACCTGACCTGCCTCCCTGGGGCCAAGAGCGGTACCAGTGGGTCCGAACAGGGGCCCAATGGCTAAATGGTCAGAAGAACAACGGTACACAACACTACACATCCGTCTACTCCCCACACACTTTTTAAATCTCTGGCCTTCACAGAGTACACAATGCGGAGATGGGGGAAACCCCTGGTGCTATCAGACAACTAACACACTTTGCACTTTGTGATGAGAATATCAAATGACTATACAGAGAAATAGAGTGAGCCAGTAAATCAAAATGTCTTATATAATGGCAGATTTTAACCTTTCCAGATGTTGAATGGAATTGTGGGTTGGTCACTCACACACTACTACGAAGACTTTCTTCAATGACCATTTTCTACAGGAGCACGTTAGTGAGGCAACAAGAGGAAGCAGTACTCTTGATCTGGTTATCAGCAATGATTCTGCATGCATTAAAAATCTGTAGGTAAAAGACCTCAACAGGGTGGCAGTGATCACATAGTACTGACATAGAATTTAATTAAAACACTGTCAAGAGTAGAGGAAAAGGTTTTTGTTTTTGTTAGGTTCACTAGAGCGGTCTCAGACAGTTTTTAAATTCAATGCAGTGGGACCAACTGATGACGCTACCAACAGCAAATTCTAAATGCATTCAGGGAAATAATCATAGAAGCTACTAGGCTTTTCATACCAACTATTACTCCTACTACTACATCTTTCAATGCTTAGACCTAAACAGATGTCAGCTGAACTGACAAGTCTTGTGTCAGAGGAGAAAAATGCATGGGATGCATATAAATAATCAGGTGATACAGAAGCCTATGGTAGATATAAACTAGTCTGTAATCAAGTCACAAAAGAGGTTAGGGAAGCTAACACAGAGGTGGCAAAGAAGGTAAACATAAAAAAGGCAACTGGGGTAGTTTGTTTGTTTGTTATTTGGTTTTTTTTAGAGCATTAGCAACTAAGGCCATATTGCTCCGGGGATATGCGGTGGTCATGGGCTCGAACCCTGGTTTAATCAAGAAGCGTGTACTATGCACTGCTGCTCCTTCCCACCTGGCTACAGAGGTGCCTAACTGGGGTAGTTCAATCTATTCAATTATATTAAGGGAGGTGGCAAAGAAGGTAAACAGACCTATGCAAGCATTTTTGGATTCAGTGTCGGTCCCTATGGACCAAAGATATGCAAATGTATCCCCAATTCACAAAGTGTGGGGGGGGGAGATCAAATGGTGAATTGTGTAATGACAAACATGTTAGCTTGACTTCTGTTCCAAGGAAAATAATGAAGTTGCTAGTTAAAAAGGCAGTGCAGGACCAAATAAAGGAATGCAGTTATATTGCAGCCTCAGCATGGATTTGTTAAGTGGCAATCCTTTTTGACCAATCTGATTGGACACTAATGCAATAACAAAGGAACTAGATACAAAAAATAATTTTATCATCATATATTTGGATTTCAAGGAATCTTTTGATACTGTTGCACATAAAAGACTAGTGTCGCATTGATTAATATCAATTAATTAATATTAGATTAATAGTATTAATGGGATAAAGGGATGGTTGAGTGGGAGAAGACAGAGTGGTGATCAATGAGCACTGCTCTTCGTGAACTAATGCTATTAGTGGAGTTCCCTCAGTGTTCACTGCTGGGCTCCACTCACGTTTTCAATATTTATTAATGTTATTGATGAAGTAAAAAAAAAAAGGTAAAGTGCAGCCATTATCAACCCACCGCAGGATGGAAGCCTCCTCAACAATTCATGCTGAGGGAAATGGACCATAATCTGCCACGCTGGTCCAGTGCGGGTTGGCAGATCGACCGTATTCAGCAGTCAGGGGCTTGAACCCGGGTCTACTCAAAGAGCGTGCGCTACTGCACTCCCGCTCCTGACCAATCGGCTACGGAGGCACCTCAGGCTTAATTCCTAAGTTTGCAGATGATGCAACAGTTGGAAGCATTGATGACAGTAATCAAGGTAAGCTACTACAACAAAATTTAGAAAAATTAGGCCAATGGGCTGAGAAATGGCATTTGAAGTTTAAGATTGACAAATGTTAGAGCTAGTCAAAGAAAATCCAAGAGCTAGTCAAAAAATTTTCAGCTCCAAGAAATAATAAGTTTTTGAAGAATTTTGGTGTTTTATTGATCAAATTGTCATATTAAATTGCACTCTATAAATAGCTTTATAGTCCTAGTAACACTCATTATTTTATTTTTAATTTAGCTAGAGATGTTGTAGTTTAATACTTAAAACACGTAGAACCTTTGTGTTGTTCGAATCTGCGGCCATTGTTATAATTATAGAGTGAGTGGAGGGAGAATTCAAATTTTGTTAATTGTGGTAAATAGCTCTAAAGTTCAAATCACAAGCTGGCATTAGTTGGATTATTTTGTTATATATTATAACTAACTTAAAACTTCTGAGTGTAATAGTATAATACATAGAATGCAAACTTGATAGCGTGGTAGTGTTATTGCTGCATAACTGGTGTATCAATAAGAACATTCGAATTTTAATTATATATAATTAATAAGATAAACTTCATAGCATAACTGGTGCATAGGGTTATTACTACATTAGATATATTTGTTTAGTGAAGTATTTTAAGTATATTGAAATTGAACGAAAATCATGACTCGGTCCAGAGCAGGCAGCAAAGCAAATTGCTCCGAGAGTGCCATGACTCTGGGTAGAACTGGTGGGAGGGGGGAAAATTGTCCTCTGCATCAGGGCCTAATGAGATGTATGGCTCGTTTCATGTTTGCAGAGCTATCAGGAATGGGCCATGATATTGCCAAGGGAAACAGATGTCTTTGTGTGTGGTTGATGTAAGGAGTGTGAAGATATTAGACACCAACTCCAACTCAGCATTTTTATGGGCCTTTATGACAGCTTGAAGAACAGGGTGGATGCCCTCAAAGAAATTAAATTGGGGGCCCATCAAGCTGTCAGCTGCCCACATCAATGCCAGAGTAATCATCAGCCAACACAGCAGCAACCCCAAGGCAGAATGTACAGGTCCCACAGGAGCCAGTTGTTGTCAGTGGTTCTATTGCCAGAGAAACAGGAAATATATTGTGCAAAAAAGGATAGCTTGAATAGGACAAGGGTATGTCTGCCAGGGGCAAATGTTAGATGATGTTGTAGAGCAGATATCTTTTAAGAGCACAAAAGGTGATATTGTTTTACACATTGGCACTGATGATATTAAAAGTAGGAAATCTGCAGCCTTACTTAACAAGTACAATGCAATGTTAAAAAAAAGCTGCAGTCAGAGTGGTGAAAGTGTCTGCAATTCTTCCCAGACACAATAGGAGAGAGTATATGATGAGAGCCTTGTCAATGAATTGGGTCCTGGCGGGATTGTGCAAGGCTCATGGGATAGAATTTTTCTCAGCATGGTCTGTGCTTGTTAATGGAAGAGACTGCTTCTACAGGTATAGGATACATTTAAATTGAAAGAGTGCAAGAATATTTGCTGATGCTATCAAGGCAGTGTTTGGTGGGTTTAAATTGGTTAATTTGGTGGGATACACAGACTTATAGATTAACAATAGCTGCAGGCAGAGGCTAAATTGAATCTTGCAGTGCTTATAATGGAATGAGTAGCAACCTTGAAAGCAAGGTACTGGGAAGTGCAAGAACTGACAAGAGTCATCATAAACCAAATAAACACAAGGGCTGTGTTAGGGAACTAAGAGTAAAAACAGGTGCATGTATACCTGCATGTACACCAATGCTAGGAGTGTAGCAAATAAGTTTGATGAATTGGAAGTGCTGGTCAAGACATCAAATGCAGACACTGTTGGGATATCAGAGACATGGTGTCACTCAGATATAAGAGCTGCAGAATTTGAATATGAAAAGTATAATGTATACAGAAATGACAGACAGGATAGGAGGGCGGGAGGGATTATGCCCTTAAGAAAGTACGTAAAATCTAAGGCAGTGCACCCAATTGACATGGGTGGCCAGCGCAATGATCAGTCAGTTTGTGTGACATAAGCATAGGGAAAGCAAATATGGGAGTAGGAGTGTGTTATAGGCCTAATGACTCTGATGAGTACAACGAACAGCTATATATAGAGAGAGTGGGGCAGTAAATCAGAATGTCTTATAATGGGGAATTTTTACTTTCCCAATTACAACTGGAACTTATGGGTTAGTCACTCGTAGATTAGTAAGACTTCTGCGGATTTATTGGATGACTGTTTTTGACAGCAACACGTTAGAGAGGCAACAAGAGGGAGTAATACTAATACTCTCAATCTGATTATAACAACTAGGTGGCAGTGATCACAGTGCATTGATTTGGGATTTACTTAAAGATGCAACTACCATGAAGGGTAAAAGGGAGGATTTTTTTGCTTTTGTAAAGGTGACTACAGTGGCCTCAGACAGTTTTTAAATTCCATACAGTGGCACCAACTGATGATATTGCCATCAGCAAATTCTAAAGGGGAAGCATTCAAGAACTAATCATAGAAGCTACTAGGCTTTTCATACCAACTAATACACGAAAAGGAGTATTACCTTAACAACTAAGGTAAGGTGATACTCATCTAGGTATAGGCCTAAATGGATGTCTGATGAAACTCGTGGCAGAGAAGAAAATTGTAAGAGACGAATATAAATTATTGGGCAACACTGAAGCCTATGGTAGATGCAGATTATGAGAAATCTTTGGCAAAGGATGCAAAGACTTCCTTACTTATGTAAACTCTAGAAAGATGGGGATGAATCAAATTGGTCCACATCATATTGATGATTCAAGTTTTGATGATCCTGCTCATGTTGCTGACAAACGGAATGAGTCTTTTGCATCTACATTCACACACGAGGAATTCTTTAGGGAAGGGGATGCCAGACGTTTATCAAGCTACAGGGAACTAAATTATTTTGTAGTAACTGAGAAGAAAGTGGAAGAGAAATTGTTGAAATTAAACATAAGAAAGGTATCTGGAGTGGATGGGATATATCCAGTTATATTAAAGGAGGCAACAAAGGAAGTAAGCAAACTCTTAGCCATAATTATGGTAGCATCCTTGGATTCAGGGGAGGTCCTTGTGGACTGGATATGGAAAATGTATCTCCATTTCACAAAGAGAGAGAGAGAGAGAGATCAAAAGTTTAACTTCTGTTCCAGGGAAAATAATGGAATCACTGGTAAAAGAAGCAATGCAGGATCATCTAGACAAGGCCGTAATTATATTTCAAAGACAGAATGTGTTTGTTAAGGGGAAATCTTGTTTGACCAATTTGATTGGTTACTACAATGTCACAAAGGAACTGGATGCAAAAAATCATTTTGATGTCACATATTGGGATTTCAGGAAAGCTTTTGATATTGTTACACATAAAAGACTGTTGTACAAATTGAAGCAGTGTGGCATTAAGGGCAAGTTGCTGCTACGGACAGATAAAGGGAAGGTTGAGTGGGAGAAGACAGAGTGGTAATTAATGGACATTGCTCTTCATGGACTAATGTTATTAGTGAAATCCTCCAGGGTTCGGTGTTGAGCCAATTGTTGTTTTCTATATTTATCAATGATATTGATGAAGGCATATCAGGCTTAATGCCCAAGTTTTCAAATGATACAAAGGTTGGTAGGGTGGTTAATAACAGTATGCTACTGCAACATGGTCTAGAAAAGTTAGGCAGATGGGCTGAGAAATGGCAATTGAAGTTTAACCTTGATAAATGCAAAGCTCTGCATATGGGTGGCAGTAACCCCAGAGTAACATAGCAACTGTGTGGTACTACATACAGGGTAGTGGAAAATGAAAAAGATCTGGGAAGAATTGTGCAGTCATATTATGAAGTTCTCTGAGGAATACAGACAGGCTGCTAGGGGAGCTCATTAGATTTTGTCAGTGATATGCAAGAATTTTGCTAGCAGGGATAAGGAGGTGATTATCCCATTGTATAAGGCAATGGTCAGGCTACATTTTGAGTACTGCATACAGGTCTGGAGGCTTCATTTTAGGAAGGATGTGGAGCTGCTGGAACAAGCAGAGAGGAGGACAATGAGATTGGTGAGGGGAACAAAGGGGTGCTCTTAACGAGAAAGACTTCAGTTCTATTAATTGCAGCACATGGAGACTACGCACATGCGAGGTGATCTGATTGAAGTGTTTAAGGCTTTGAACAGATTGAGCAAACTCAATGCTGATGGGATCCTTCCTCTTGCTCGGAAGAATGTTTATTCTTTTAATGCTAATGCCACTGCTAATGTCAATACTAAAATGCAAGGTACTGCATATGGGTAGCAGTAATCCCAGATTAACATACCAACAGTGTGGTGCTACACTCGGCATAGTGCAAAATGAAAAAGACCTTGTTGTGGAAGTGGGTAGTTTGAATAAATTCAAGAAAAGCTAGAAAAATACTTGGAAGATATGGATGGGTGAAGTGGCTTTTTTTTCCTTTTTTTTTTGCTGATGCTCTATAAGCTTGGTTTCTTCCAACATTTGTCACAGTAATAGTAATTTGCACAAGCAGACACACAAATTCAAAATATATTACCTTCGATTTTGGATCTTGGATTGCAACACCATCAACAGATATTGTTAATTCAACTTTTGGAATTTTTGTTCCCTCAGATCTCCTGAGTTGTTGACTAAACTAAAAAAAAACAAAAAAAAACAAAAAAAAAATGCAGAATTAAAACAGAATTTAGATTCACACACAAATTAAAACAGTTTCTGTACCCTGTATTTAATCTAAAATAAGTTATAAAATTATCTTAAGAGCACAGATGTTCTCTCTCACACATGCCCTCACCCAGAATATTAAACAAATTATTACAGTCGCACTTAAAATTAAAAACAAGCAGATTTTCAGATATTTCTCATTTTGGCAGAGGAGTAATTTCTGTGCATTAAAATTTATATGTGGTTACTGTAGATGATGGTAACAATGTTGACAATTTATCATAGTGAAATACATAAACAAATTCATCAGGTAATATAAAATACAGTGGTCACTGAAAGTTTTTTTACGACATCAGTTTATTTGGCAGTTGAACTTTGTAACACAGCTGAACATAGGGGTGGCAGGAGGTATCAAATATTGAACAATATGTCATTGGTGTTTTCTCATTCAGTGTGAGACAAAATCTGATGCTTTTATTTTGGTTTTTGTTGTTTTTTTATGTAAGCTTTATTCATTGTTCATTGCCCATGTTAACACTAGAAGGAAAGGGATGAGTAAGCAACATTGGTTCACTAGATATAAATGCAATAACTATTGATAAACCTGTTCAGGTTGCTGACAAAATGAATATATATTTGTGCAATTACATTCACACACAAATAAGGTTTTTGGGGATGGTGTTACCAAAAGTATACTTAATTTTAAGTGGTAGTGCAATGATTTTATAATAACTGAGAGGAAAGTGTAAGAGAAACTGTTGAATCTAAAAACAAATAAGGCATCTGGGCCAATAGAATCTATTCAATTATATTAAAGCAGCAAAAGATTAAGGCAAACCATTAGCCATAATTATGAGAATATCCTTGAATTCAGGAGAGACCCACTACAGACTGTAGAGTATAAATGTGTCTCCTATTTGTGCTCTTCAAAAGGGATGAACAGAAGGCAAAGTGGGTAATTACATATCCCTAAGCCTGACTTCTGTTCTAAAGAAAATAATGGAGTTCGAGGCTAAAGATTTAATTAAGAATCATCTTGACATAAATGTAGTTATATGGCAATCACAGCATGGATTTGAAGTTTCAGCTACTCTGAGGTAGAGTACAAAAGAACAGGATGAAAAAATAACTTAAATAGCATATATTTGGATTTCAGTAAAGATTTTGATACTGTTTCACACAATCAACTGCTGTACAATTTGGAGTAGGGTAATATTAGAGCAAATTACTGGTATGGATAAGGGGATGGTTGAATGGCAGAACACAGAGTGGTTACTAATGACTACTGCACTTCATGAACTAATGTTAGTAGTGGAATTCCTCAGAGTTTTGGTTGAGCACCTTACTGTTTACAATATTTATTAATGCTATTGATGAAGGCATATCAAGTTTAATGCCAAAGTTTGTTGATAGAAAGATTGTCAGGATGGTTAATGACAGTAATCAGATTATACTAACATTAATAGAGCAGACAGGACAAAAAGTGGCAATTAAGATTTAGCATTAATTAATGTAAGACTTCATTTGGTTCGGATGGCTTGTCTGAGCCTCATCTCATGACAAGCTGCTAGGACAGCTCGTGGCATTCTGTCAATGACATACAGGAATTTTGCTAAAGAGTAAAGGAGGTGACTGTCCCATTGTGCAAGGCAATGGTTAGGCCACATCCGAAGTACTGCATACAGTACTTCAGATGTGGCCTAACCATTGGAGTACTGCATACAAGTCTGGAAATTTCATTTGTAAGAAGGATGTGGGTATGTTGACACAGGTGCAGAGAAGAGCAATAATATTAGTCAAGGATACAAAAGGATATTCTTACCTGTTTCTGCAAAATGCAGCACTTGGAAGCTAGGCACCTACGAGGAAACCTGAATGAAATGTTTAAGACTTTAAATGGATTGAGTAAACTAAATGCCAATGGCATCCTTAATATTTCTCAGTTAATACACACAAGGAATCAAAAAAAATTAAATTGCAAAAGTATGGTTAGAGGATAGATTTGTAAAAATTTGCTTTTCAGCCAGAATTATTAGTTTTTGGAATATGCTTTCTTTTGGTGTTGTAAGTCAGTAGTTTGAATAAATTTAAAGGAACAGACAACATATTAGAACGGATGAGTAAATGAAATGGGTCACATCTGTGTGTTTCAGCTGATGCTGTATAAGCATGCTTCCTTGCATAATTTTGCCAATTCCTTATACGAACTCTCACACAGTTTATATAACATAAAAATAACACAAAATATCACTCTATGGTATATTTAATGTATAACCAATAGGCCCTGATCAGAAATTAAGTTACTTTTTTCGGGGAGAGAGAAATGTCTTGTTATGGGACTGCAGATACCTGGAGACTAGAAAAATAAATGATTGCACAAGTTAAATATAGTTACAAACTGAATGCAAACAACACTTTGTTTACCGTGTTAAAGTATAGTCATGTGAGATGTTCCCTTTTTTCTCCAGGAACTCTCTCTGGGCATGATTATGAAAGACAGAGAGAACCTTGAATTTCTCAGAAAAATGATCTGGGGATAATTGTGCAGTCAAACCTAAGTTCAGTGAACAGTGCAGACAAGCTGTTAGGACAGCTCATGTGTTTTTGTTAATAATACACAGGAATTTTGCTAGCAGGGATAATTACATATCTCTAAGCCTGACTTCTGTTCTAAAGAAAATAATGGAGTTCGAGGCTAAAGATGTAAAGAGTCAGGCAATGGTTAGGCTACATCTTGAGTACTGCATACAGGTCAGAAAGCCTCATTTTAGGACAGATGTGGATCTGTTATAATAGGTGAAGAGAAGGGAAATGAGATTAGTGAGGAGAACAGAAGGATACCCTTAAGAAGAAAGGTTTCAGTTCTGCAAATTGCAGCATTTGGAAACTACATAATTGCAAGGAGATATGATTGAGGTGTTTAAAGTTTTGAACGGATTGAGTAAGCTAAATGCTGATAGCATCCCTTCTCTTGCTCAGACAGCACATCAGGAAAGCACTGGCTAAGAGAGCAAAGAATGGAGACAAGGAATTTTTCATGTATGTGAATATAAGGAAGAAAAAAGTGAATCATATGGGACCCTTGTGTACTGGGTGGGGGAAAGTCGAAGACAGCCCAGCTGATAAAACGGATGAATTGAACATGTACTTTGCATCTTTTTTTTTCTAAAGAAAGACCTTTCATGCTGAGAAGAGGATTGTTGATTTTTAACGGTTTTCATGCAGAAATTGTGTGCAAGGACCTATCTGGTGATCCACTACCATCTTTAACGCTATTGGCTTTTTGATTGAAGAGTGGTCTTATATACTGGACAAGCACCAGTGCTGTTTGTTTAAAGTTCCAGGTTTACCTGTTTTCCTTCTCCCACTAGTTCAATAAACATCTACCTTCTTATCCTAGCTGCTTTTGAAAGATTCATTGTTTCCACATAGCATAGTAAAGAAAATAACACAAACCCAATATTCTCTCAAGACAGTCACTACACTGCAAGAAGTAAGATACTTAATTTCAAATTTCAACGTACTCTTGAGAAGTGTGCTAAATTTGAAATAAATTTTGAATGAAACCTGAAAATGGAAGTAACTAATAGCATTGAATATATATATAGATTTTTTAGAACCTTTTAATAATATTTATATAGATAATAAGCAGAAATATATGTGCATGCACGTTTCAAATTTTGCACATTTAAAGCTCTTTTAAACTGGAAAATGGAAGAAAAAAAGAGAATGATGTTTCTGTTTATGTTTTATATCTAAAATGTTTTTTATGCAATTTCTAACATAATTAATATATTTTTTTGAAAATAGGTGTAAAACATGCAGCATGTTTAAATTTTTTTAATTTTTTTATTCTTATTTAAAGCACATACAATATGTGCTAATATCTGTTAAGAAAAGATTACATTGGGACTTGAAGCAGAATTCAAAAACCCCAAAACATTTTCAGAAATTAAAAAGAAAGTTGGGCATCTGTCAGGTGACCTGCCACTGTTTTTGCTAGATTTTGGGTGCAGCTGCCACCACCACCACCACCACCACCACCACTGGGTTAATTTTGTCCACAGTTACAGATTCCACTCAAATGTGCATCATTCCAAAGTCATGCAAAATTCAAACACATATTGGCCATAAAAATACAAACCTTTGTATTAAGACAATCACAGATAGAAGAAATGTAAATAAATGCAAAGAAAACTGAATATGCTGCCTCACTGAATATAAAGACTGCACAGGCTGTTTGACTGCAGGAATCTGATGCCAGAATAGGGAAAATGCATGATCCATCAGACTTTGAAAAAGGTCTTATCATGGATGTACATTCAGTAGGAGTTACAATTCAAGAAACGAAAGACAAAACTGATTTCTCGAAAGCATCCATCTCAAAGGCTTTTAATGAATGGAAAGCAAGCAGTTCTTCAAAGGCATAAATATGGCAGAAAAACAATACTTCAAGAGCAAAGCCATCATACTCTAAGGAGGATTATACAGAAAAAAAGGACATCCAGTGTGCAGCATATAACATCTGAATTCAACCAAGCCCACAATTTCCCTATTTCAACTTGTACCATCTGCAGAGAATTGAAAAAACTGTGTACTGGCAATCACCTGCCCAATTCAAAAGCTACTTGTTTCAGAGAAAAATCCACTTGCAGTTGCTGCCGAGAATATGTCAGGATTGGACAGTGGAACAATGGAATAACGTCATGTGGTCAGATGAATCATGATACACTTTTGTTTTGCACTGATGGTAGGTATGCAGAGAATGTGGTGAGAACCTCGTGAAGCAATGGACCCTGTTTGCATTGTCAAGACAACCAAAGGATCTGGATATTGGTGGAAGGTCGAATGTCATTCAGGGAGTACTTGAATTTTGTATCAGGTCTACTGACCCTACAATGTTACACTTTTATCCTGAAGGTGGTGGCCACTTCATGGAACACAATGCAACAGCACATTGTGTAAGAATGGTTTGAAGAACATGACATGGATTTCCATCATCTTTCCCCCCCTCCATTCACCTGATCTCAATCCTATTCAGAGTGTGTGGATTATGCTGGAGAGAGCTATTTAGCCATGAAGCCCTCTTCCTTCAACTTTTTTGTAGATGTGCGATATTTTGCTGGAGAATGGTTACAGTTAAACCAAAATGCACTAAAATACCTTATGGAATCCATGCTACACTGCACACTTACATTATTCAAAACAAAGGTAGTCTAACTCAATATTGAATAAAAGTTCCCGTTTTTTTGGCCAGTTTGCGTATAAACATTTAATATTACATTACATTATGTGTGCGCACGCGTGTGTATTGACCTCCATCGTAGCTATGATAAAGATCGATGATGATAATTGGCCTTAGAAGTTTTCTATCAATGAGATGTACTTTTAAGTGAACCATAGTGTAAATGCACACAGCTGTCAGAAAATATCAGAGTAATATCACATTCAGCATTGTCGAAGCAATTCCATTGCATTCTTCACATGCAGCAGAATTACACTGACAACAGTGAAACAATGCTTCACTGATTACAGCAATATTCATAAAGAAGATTAAACCAAGTGGTTGAACCTCCCATAATATGTGCCATGACTAGCCTATGATACCACAAACTGCTCACCCAGTATGTTCTTCCCAAATCTGGGACCAACTGATGATGTTACCAACAGCAAATTCAAAATGGGAAGCATTCAAAGAACTTATCTTGGAAGCTACTAGGCTTTACATACCAACTAAGAAATATTGTTCAAGGTTTAGGCCAAAATGGATGTAAGATGAACTAATGAGGCATATGGCAGAGAAGAAAAATGCATGGGATACATACAAATTAACACATGACACAGAAGCCTATGATAGATACAAGTTGATATGCAACCAAGTTACAAAGGAGGTTAGGCAGGCGAAGGCAGATTACGAGAAATCCTTGGCAAGGGATGCAAAGAAAAACAGCAAAGAGTTCTTTACTTATGTAAACTCTAGAAGGAAGGGGATGAATCAGATTGGTCCACTTGATATTGATGGGTCAAGTGTTGATGATCCTGCTCAGGTAGCTAACAAACTAAATGAATATTTTGCATCGACATTCACACATGAGGAGTTATTCAGCGAGGGGAATGCCAGAGGTGTATTCAACTCTAGCAGTAAGCTACAGAATCTTGAAATAACTGGGAGTAAAGTGGAGGAGAAACTGTTGAAGATAAACACAAGAAAGGCACCCGGGGTGGATGGGATCTATCCAGTTATATTAAAGGAGGCAGCAAAGGAAGTAAGCAAACCCTTAGCCATAATTATGAGAGCTTCCTTGGACTGAGGGGAGGTACCCATAGACTGGAAATGTGCAAATGTGACCCCAATTCACAAAGGAGGATCAAAGGCTGACACAAGTAATTATAGACCTGTGAGCTTAACTTCTGTTCCAGGAAAATTAATGGAGGCACTGGTTAAAGAAGCACTGGAGGATCATTTAGACAAGACTTCAGTTATAGCTCAGACACAGCATGGTTTTGTTAAGGGGAAGTCTTGCCTGACCAACTTGATTGGATACTATGATGCAGTCACAAAAGAACTGGATGCAGGGAATAACTTTGATATTATATATACTTGGATCTTAGAAAGGCTTTCGATACTGTTGCACATGGAAGACTGCTATACAAATTGGAGCAGTGTGACATTGGAGGAAAATTGCTGCTATGGATAAAGGGGTGGTTGAGGGGGAGAAGACAGAGAGTGGTAATCAATGGACACTGCTCATCGTGGACTGATGTTATTAGTGGAGTCCCTCAGGGCTCAGTGTTGGGTCCATTATTGTTTTCTGTATTTATAAATGACATTGATGATGGTATATCGGGCTTAATGTCCAAGTTTACAGACGATACAAAGGTTGGCAGGGTTGTCAAGAACACTACTGACACTATGCTGCTGCAACAGGATCTGGAAAGGTTGAGCAGATGGGCTGAGAGGTGGCAAATGAAGTTTAACGTTGACAAATGTAAAGTACTACACATGGGAAACAGCAACCCCAGAGCAACTATCAACTCTGTGGTACTACACTGACAGTGATAGAGAATGAAAGGGACTTGGGGGTGGTTGTGCAGGCAGATATGAAGTTCTCTGAGCAGTGCAGACGGGCTGCAAGAGTAGCTCATGGAGTATTGTCAATGATATACAGGAATTTTTCCAGCAGGGATAAGGAGGTGATTATTCCATTGTATAAGGCAATGGTCAGGCCACACCTAGAGTACTGTATACAGGTCTGGAGGCCTCATTTCAAGAAGGATGTAGAGCTGCTGGAACGAGTACAGAGAAGGGCAACAAGATTAGTGAATGGAACAAAGGGGTGCTCTTATGAAGAAAGGCTTAAGTTTTGCAAATTACAGTGTCTGGAGACTAGGCACCAGCGAGGTGATCTGATAGAGGTGTATAAAGCCTTAAATGGTTTAAGCATGCTCAATGCTGATGGGATTCTTCCTCTAGCTCAGAAAAATCACCTGAGAGGGCATAAATTCAAATTGAGGAAAGACAGATGTAGGATAGACGTGCGGAAATTTGCCTTTAGCCAGCGGGTGGTTGGTTGGTGGAACAGACTTCCATCCCTTGTGGTGGAGGTTGATAGCCTAAATAAGTTTAAGGCTCAGCTGGACAGGTATTTTGAACGAACAGAGGGGTAAAGTGGAAGTGGGGTTTTTTTTTTTTTTTTTTTGGCTGATGCTGCATAAGCTTGCTTTCTTGCATCAAATGCCTCTACTAATGCTAATGCTAATCTCAAGACAGAGTGCATGGGCACACTAGTTTTCATGCAGAGTGGAGTACTAAGACAACAATAAATCCCTGGAAAATGCAAGACAGAAGGTATTCTGGGAACATTCCAAAGAAAATAGTATAAGTGACTACTCGTAACACAGTTCTACAATTCCAGCTGATATCAGCAGCCATAACAATAAAGAGTTGATAAACATTAACACTGCACACAGGTATCATTTGCAATCTGAATAAACACGTTGAAAAACTGTTCACCAGGGCAAAACATAGTACTATTTTACCCTGGAAGAATTCTTTTTTTTTTTTTTTAATGTCATTCTTTTCGATATACTGCACTTGACTATCATATTTAAATTACAGCTCTGTGCAACTGGCCATTTTCAGTCTGTACACCTTCAAAGTGATGTAGTTTAATTATGGCCTGTGTATAAAGGCCATAATTAAACTGCATTTAATTATGGCCATTATTTATCACAATACTTCCAAACAGGAAACCCTTTAGTAATCTGTCTTATCCATTTCTGTAACAACAACAACAACAAAAAAAAAAAAGAAAAAAGAAAAAAAGTCGTTTAGCATATATAATTATTTACTTACTTTTAATTTTCTGATACCTTCTTTAACTACCTCTATACCTTTAGGTTGTTCAGCATCAGTTTTTCCTAAAAACTATATATATTTAAAAAAATTTAAGAATTTTAATATCTTCATAAGTTCACAAAAATATATGTATAAACATATAGAAAGATTTATCAAAACAATTTGAAATGAAATACCTACTCTGACAGTTTTGATATGTTCATATGAAGTTTTAAAATTTTTTTATCCCTATTCGTTTTCACTTACTATACGAAAAAAGACAATGAATTTATCTTTATCTGCTATGTGTGGAGTTAGCCTACCACAGATATCATCATAAGATTTTTGTTGGAGATTCAAGATTCTTCCAAGAAAGAGTGAAGAGTTTAACACTGGGCAATGAAAAATAATTATAGATAAAACAAAACAGAATAATAAAAATTAAAAAAAAGGGCATTAGCAAGGGCACATGATGCAAGAAAGCAAGCTTATACAGCATCAGCCAAAAAAAAAAAAAAAAAAAACCACACCCACCCACTTCTTATTTCACCTATTCACTCACTCCAAATGTTTGTCTAGTTCTACCTTGAGTCTGTTTAAGCTATCAACTTCTACAATGACAGATGGAAGTTTGTTCCAGCAATCAGCCACCTGCTGGCTAAAGTTCCGCACATCTATCCTACAACTGACTTTCCACAATTTGAATTTATGCCCTCTCAGGCAATTATTCTGAGCAAGAGGAAGAATCCCGTCAGCATTGAGCATGCTCAAACCATTCAAGGCTTTATCCACCTCAATCAGATCACCTCGCAGGTGCCTAGTCTCCAGACACTGTAATTTGCAAAACTTTTTAGCATTAGCATTAGTAGAGGCATTTGATGCAAGAAAGCAAGCTTATGCAGCATCAGCCAAAAAAAAAAAAAAAAACCCACTTCCACTTCACCCCTCTGTTCGTTCAAAATACCTGTCCAGCTGAGCCTTAAACCCATTTAGGCTATCAACCTCCACCACAAGGGATGGGAGTCTGTTCCACCAACCAACCACCCGCTGGCTAAAGGCAAATTTCCGCACGTCTATCCTACATCTGTCTTTCCTCAATTTGAATTTATGCCCTCTCAGGTGATTTTTCTGAGCTAGAGGAAGAATCCCATCAGCATTGAGCATGCTTAAACCATTCAAGGCTTTATACACCTCTATCAGATCACCTCGCTGGTGCCTAGTCTCCAGACACTGTAATTTGCAAAACATAAGCCTTTCTTCGTAAGAGCACCCCTTTGTTCCATTCACTAATCTTGTTGCCCTTCTCTGTACTCGTTCCAGCAGCTCTACATCCTTCTTGAAATGAGGCTTCCAGACCTGTATACAGTACTCTAGGTGTGGCCTGACCATTGCCTTATACAATGGAATAATCACCTCCTCATCTCTGCTGGAAAAATTCCTGTATATCATTGACAATACTCCATGAGCTACTCTTGCAGCCCGTCTGCACTGCTCAGAGAACTTCATATCTGCCTGCACAACCACCCCCAAATCCCTTTCATTCTCTACCACTGTCAGTGTAGTACCACAGAGTTGATACGTTGCTCTGGGGTTGCTGTTTCCCATGTGTAGTACATTTGTCAATGTTAAACTTCATTTGCCACCTCTCAGCCCATCTGCTCAACCTTTCCAGATCCTGTTGCAGCAGCATAGTGTCAGTACTGTCCTTGACAACCCTGCCAACCTTTGTATCATCTGCAAACTTGGACATTAAGCTTGATATACCATCATCAATATCATTTATAAATACAGAAAACAATAATGGACCCAACACTGAGCCCTGAGGGACTCCACTAATAACACTAGTCCACGATGAGCAGTGTCCATTGATTACCACTCTCTGTCTTCTCCCCCTCAACCACCCCTTTATCCATAGCAGCAATTTGCCTCCAATGTCGCACTGCTCCAATTTGTGTAGCAGTCTTCCATGTGCAACAGTATCAAAAGCCTTTCTAAGATCCAAGTATATAATATCAAAGTCATTCCCTGCATCCAGTTCTTTTGTGACTGCATCATAGTATCCAATCAAGTTGGTCAGGCAAGACTTCCCCTTAACAAAACCATGCTGTGTCTGAGCTATAACTGAAGTCTTGTCTAAATGATCCTCCAGTGCTTCTTTAACCAGTGCCTCCATTAATTTTCCTGGAACAGAAGTTAAGCTCACAGGTCTATAATTACTTGTGTCAGCCTTTGATCCTCCTTTGTGAATTGGGTCACATTTGCACATTTCCAGTCTATGGGTACCTCCCCTGAGTCCAAGGAAGCTCTCATAATTATGGCTAAGGGTTGCTTACTTCCTTTGCTGCCTCCTTTAATATAACTGGATAGATCCCATCCACCCCGGGTGCCTTTCTTGTGTTTATCTTCAACAGTTTCTCCTCTACTTTACTCCCAGTTATTTCAAGATTCTGCAGCTTACTGCTAGAGTTGAATACACCTCTGGCATTCCCCTTGCTGAATAACTCCTCATGTGTGAATGTCGATGCAAAATATTCATTTAGTTTGTTAGCTACCTGAGCAGGATCATCAACAGTTGACCCATCAATATCAAGTGGACCAATCTGATTCATCCCCTTCCTTCTAGAGTTTACATAAGTAAAGAACTCTTTGCTGTTTTTCTTTGCATCCCTTGCCAAAGATTTCTCGTAATCTGCCTTCGCCTGCCTAACCTCCTTTGTAACTTGGTTGCATATCAACTTGTATCTATCATAGGCTTCTGTGTCATGTGTTAATTTGTAAGTATCCCATGCATTTTTCTTCTCTGCCATATGCCTCATTAGTTCATCTGACATCCATTTTGGCCTAAACCTTGAACAATATTTCTTAGTTGGTATGTAAAGCCTAGTAGCTTCCAAGGTAAGTTCTTTGAATGCTTCCCATTTTGAATTTGCTGTTGGTAACATCATCAGTTGGTCCCACTGTATAGAATTTAAATACTGTCTCAGTCCATCGTAGTCACCTTTACGGAAGCAATAACCCTTCCCTTTACCCCTAATGGTAGTTACCTCTTTGAGTAAATCCCACTTCAGCACACTGTGATCACTGCCACCTAGTGGTTCATATATCTGAAGATTCTTAATGCATGAAGAATCACTGCTGATAATCAAGTCAAGAGTATTACTCCCTCTAGTTGCCTCCCAAACATGCTGATGTAGAAAACAATCATCCAATAAATCCACAAAAGCCCTGCTAGTGTGTGAGTAACCAGCTCCCAAATTCCAGTCAATATCTGGGAAATTAAAATCTCCCATTATAAGACTCTCTGATTTACTGGCCCACTCTATTTCCCTGTACAGTTCCTTATTATACTCATCAGAGTCATTAGGCCTATAGCACACTCCTATTCTCAATTTTGATCTCCCAATGCTTATGTCACACCAAACTGACTCAACACTGCACTGTACAGCGATGTCGACTGGCTTCACTTCCTTGGTTTTTATGTGTTTCTTAACTAATAGCATAACCCCTCCCCCCTTCCTATCCTGTCTATCCTTTCTGTAGACGTTGTCCCCAAATTGCAGTTCTGCATCCCTTATATCTGTGTGACACCGCGTCTCTGATATCCCAACAATATCTGCCTTTGATGTTTTGAGCAATACCTCAAATTCATCAAATTTATTTACTAAACTCCTTAAGCATTTCTTCATAAGAGCAACCCTTTGTACCATACATGGGGATAATCACCTCCTTATCCCTGCTAGAAACATTCCTGAATATCATTGACAAGACACCATGAGCTACTCTTGCAGACCGTCTGCACTACTCAGAAAACTTCATATCTGCCTGCACAATTACCCCCAAGTTCCTTTTTCTTCTCTACCACTGTCAGTGTAGTACCACCGAGTTCATACGTCACTCTGGCATTACTGCTTCCCACATGTAGTACTTTACATTTGTCAATGTTAAACTTCATTTGCCACCTCTCAGCCCATCTGCTCAACGTTTCTAGATCCTGTTGCAGCAGTGTACTGTCATTAGTGTCCTTAACAACCCTGCCAACCTTCATATCGTCGGCAAACTTGGACATTAAGCTTGATATATCATCATCAATATCATTTATAAATACAGAAAACAACAACGGAACCAGCACTGAACCCTGAGGGACTCCACTAATAACATTAGTCCACGATGAGCAGTGTCCATTGATTACCACTCTCTGTCTTCTCCCACTCAACCATCCCTTTATCCATAGCAGCAATTTTCCTCCAATTCCACACTGCTCCAATTTGTGCAACAGTCTTCCATGTGCAACAGTATCAAAAACTTTCTAAGATCCAAATATATGATATCAAAATTATTCTTTGCATTCAGTTCCTTTGTGACTACATCATAGTATCCAATCAAATTGGTCAGACAAGACTTCCCCTTAACAAACCCATGCTGTGTCCGAGCTGTAACTGAAGTCTTGTCTAGATGATCCTGCAATGTTTCTTTAACCAGTGCCTCCATTAATTTCCCTGGAATAGAAGTTAAACTAACAGGGTTTGTAATTACCTGTGTCTCCCTTTGATCCTCCTTTGTGAATTGGGGTCACATTTGCACATCTCCAGTCTATGGGTACCTCCCCCGAGTCCAAAGAAGCTCTCAAAATTATGGCTAAGAGTTTTCTTACTTCCTTTGCTGCCTCCTTTAATATAACTGGATAGATCCCATCCGCCCCAGGTGCCTTTTTTTATGTTTATCCTCAACAATTTCTCCTCCACTTTCCTCTCAGTTATTACAAAATCATCTAGCTCACTGACAGAGTTTACTTCATCTTTGGCATTCCCCTTCCTGAATAACTCCTCATGTGTGAATGTAGATGCAAAATACTCGTTTAGTTCGTTAGCCACCTGAGCAGGATCATCAACAGTTGAATCATCAATATCCAGTGGACCAATCTGATTCATCCCTCTGCTTCTAAAAGTTTACATAGTTAAAGAACTCTTTGTTGTTTTTCTTTGCATCCTTTGCCAAGGATTTATCATAATCTGTCTTTGCCTTCCTAATCTCTTTTGTGACTTGATTACAGACCAGCTTATATCTGTCATAAGCTTCCATGTCACCCATTAATTTTTATGTATCCCATGCATTTTTCTTCTCTGCCATATGTCTGATTAGTTCATCTGACATCCATTTAGGCCTAAACCTTGAACAATATTTCCTAGTTGGTATGTAAAGCCTAGTAGCTTCCAAGATTAATTCTTTGAATGCTTCCCAGTTTAAATTTGCTGTTGATAACATCATCAATTGGTCCCACGTATAGAATTTAAATACTGTATGCTTCCTTGGTTTTTTCCATGGGATAGACAGGGTTGCTGTTTTTGTTAAAATGTTTGTCATAGTCATTGTTTGCTCGTCCGGGCTACAGTTGCCTGATCTAGACCAATCATTTTCCTGTTTTTGCAGCTCAGCTACTGTATGTTCTGCAAAAATCTGGCAGTTTGCCTTTTTAAGGTTATACCTTTTGATATCCAACAGGGAGTGTTGGGTTGTTTGTAATTGCCTGTTTAGTTTGAAGGAAATGGCTCTGTGATCTGATGTGGTCCAGGCTGGCTGGACACACCAGTCTGATTTTATAAGCTATTGAATTGGTGGCAAGAGTACCATCAATGTCACTCTCCCACATGGTACTGCTAAAAGTTGGGAAGTTATTTGGTTGGTTTAGCACTCGAAAGGGTAAGGTGGCTATATAGTCTGAAAGTATCTGGCCATTGTGTGTGCCTGCTCTGTCTTCCGTACGGCTATGCAATAAGGTGGACCGGCAGTTGACATCAGCACACACTATGATATTTGCAGTAGGTAGCAAGTTTGTGACTACTTGTAGGTATTCAATGGTTGGGTTTATATCTTCCTCTGGTCTGGAATATAGTGAAATAAGGTAAAACTGTCCTACAGCACTGGTGATATGGGCACACACACTCCCACTGGGGAGCAGAGGTGACCCACCTTTGTGACTGTAAGGTCAGTATTTTTAACTACTATTGCTGTAGAAGGGACACCTGAGGTGTATTCTATTATTTTATAGCCTCTTGGGTATCCTTGAACCCTACCCATATGTGTGTAGGGCTTTTGGAGCACCAAGATATCTATATTATTTTCTTCCAATTTGAGTTTGATCTGATTTACAACAGCTCTTGCTCTTTGAGCATTCGACTGGACAAGATTTAGAGCCCTAGTCACATTTATGTTTTCAGTCTGGCTCACAGTTGGTCCTAGATTGTATAAATTTTACCGTTTATTTTTATAACAGGGGCATTTATCATCCCTGATACTATGTGCATAGTCAGTCAGCCATGCTGCTTTACAGGTAGCACATTTTGGCTGCTGATTTTTATTTTGGCAGTTCTTATCATGGCCAGTGACTGCACAGTGGCCACAGCCAGGGGAATTCTGACTGCAGTCTCTGGCAGTATGGCCACATTTATGACAGTTAAAGCACTGCTGTACAGGAAATAATTCCCTGAATTTATGGCTGGTCCAGCCAGCGTAGACTCTTTGCTGTCCTTGTAGGTTTTTCTAAATTCTGGGTGACACTTCCACAATGATGTTGAATTGCCCATTTCTTTTGTTTTTTGTCCCTCTTTTTAGAAGAAATTCTTTGGCAAACTCATTCAGTTCCATTATATCACAAGGTATGACAGAATCTGGTGGTTTTCCATTCCGAACATGTACTCAATCAGGAGCAAGTGGATATGCACTTTATGTACGGTTTGGCGGACGGCAATGCTCTGGAGGCTCGTCGTTTGTACCACGAAAGGTTCCAGAACGAAGATGTCCAGACAGGAAAATGTTTGAGGTTTCCATCGCCACCTTTGTGAACATGGGACCTTTATACTTCGTGCTGCTGACAGAGGACAACCAAGATCTACGACTCCTGAAGTAGAGGAGGAGATTTTGGATGTTGTGTATGCCACTCCTGGAATCAGCACACGCAGAATAGCAATGCAATTGGCTGTTCAACGTTTGACTATTTGGAGAGTGTTGCGAGAACACCAACTGTATCCTTACCATCTGCAATGGGTACAGCCCTTGTCACCAGCAGATTACCCTGCGTGAGTAATGTTCTGCCAGTAGTTCTTGCAGCAGTGTAGTACAACTCCTCACTTTCCTGCCTTAGTGATATTCACAGATGAAGCACAGTTCATACGACACAGAATCCCAAACTTTCACAATCAGCATGTATGGGCTGAGGAAAACCAACCCACATGCAATTCTTCCATCACATCACCAACAGCAGTTCAGCCTCAACATCTGGGTGGGTGTTTTTGGTGATAAGTTATTTGGGCCCCATGTACTTCCAAACAAACTCACAGGGCAGGCGTACAGAAACTTTCTGGAAAACAACATGCCTGATTTCTTGGACGATATGCCACTGATCATTTGTCAACAAGCACACTTCGTGCACGATGGCGCTCCCGCATGTTTCAGCCTCCTAGCCTGCAATTACCTGAATCGAAGGTTTCCTGGTTGGTGGATAGGTAGAGGTGGACCAACTGCCTGGCCTCCAAGCTCATCTGATTTAAACCCACTAGATTTCTTCTTGTGGGGCCAATTAAAGTCATTGGTGTATTCGACTCTGGTAGCTGATGTGGAAACTCTCCGCAATCGAATTGTGGCAGGTTATGAGACCGAAACATGCCAGGATTTTGGCATCATCTTCGCAAGTCCATGAGACGCCAATGTGAGACCTGTATTCAGGCAGAAGGTGGACATTTTGAACAATTACTATAAGGTGATGTGAACAGTCATAGACAGACTTTCAAAACTTGGAAACCAAGCATTTCCAGAACTATGTTGATATAAAATATTTTTATTGTCTACTTACGAGGAATTCATTCCTGAAGTTATGCCGTGTATTTTTGAGACACCATGTATAACTCTGTGAATGAAATCCAATAAAAAGACTCCACCTGATATACCTAATTGCCATAAATATCTTCCCAAAGGGTAAATTAATGGAAATATGAGAAATCATGCAAATGGCAATCATGACAACCAAACATGCATTTTATTGCATTTACATGTACAAAATGAAATGACAAGTTAACGTAATAGTATTATGTATTGTAAATCAGCAAAATAAGTCCTCAATATTTTGTTGATCCTCCTCGAGCTGCAATTACAGCTTTAATCAACTTCTGGATATACAGTTTCCCAATTTCATGGTACCACACCCTTACAATGCTCTCCTGCAGTTGAATCTTACTTGTTGGCTTTTTCTGAGCAATTTTAGATGACATTATGTACCAGCAATTTTCAATAGGGTTCAAATGTGGACTGTTGCTGGCCCAGCATTTCTGAGCTATGACTACACCTTAAGGAAGAAAAACGAGGGAAAACATTAGTGTAAGTATGTTTTAAGCCTTGTGAGACAAGACAAACTTATCATTAAATCTAAATAACATAAAATTTACCAATTTTGCTGTGTGGTAAGGTGCCTAGTCCTACTGAGAAATGTAATTTTAGACGTCTGTGTGGTGATCCCTAACAACAGGTTTCAGGCACTCCTCCAAGATAGCAGTGCAGGTTTCTGCATTCATTGTTCTGTTAATAAACTCAATTCGCCCCACCCCTTTGCTTGTTATGCATCTCCAGACCATCTGACTGGCAGGGAACTTTACAGTTGGTGTTATGCAGTCAGGATGGTATGCCTCCGATTTTCGTCTTCTGACATATTGCTTCCCATCCGAGCCATGCAGGTTGAATTTAGATTTGTCAGAAAAGATGACGGTGTCTCATTGCTCTTTTGTCCATGAAACATGCATTTTAGTCCAAGCAAGTCGCTTCTTCCTCATTTGTTGGGTCAACAAAGGCTTCTTCTTGGGCCGATAGGCATGCAGACCACATTCCGAAAGCCATCTTTGGATAGTTCGTGCACTTGTTTCAGCAAGTGACGCTATCTTAAAGTCTAGTTTTAGATCAAGAGCACTAGAATGGCAATTACAAAGACATAGACGTTTCAAATATCGATCTTGGGAAGGCGTAGTTACTCTCTTACAGCCTGATCCAGGTCTTCTCTTCACATGATCAGTTTTACACTTTAATTTCAGCACCTGGGATACTGTTGACTGGTGGCAGCCTATTTTATTAGCGATAGCATGTGCAGAAAGCCATTCCTGAATAGAGCAACAGCTACACTTTTTTTTCTTGGTGTCAACTGAACACAGGATACTAATGAGTGTGTATATCCTTCCAAAGCCGTATTGATAGAAACGGCTGATGCAATACCTTGTGATCACTGGCTGATGTAATAGAAGGGTTATCTGATACAATACCTTTGCTTTGAGACATACAAAATGACTGTAATCAAACAATATCTTATACATTTCACTACAAATGTTACTTTTTTTAAGGTGATGCAGTTTTTTTGTCGTCCACTCTATACTGAGTATAATTTTTTTTTTAAGGACAATAACAAATAAAAATGTGCATAAGTATACTGCTCTAATTTATACTACAAAAAGTTTTTCAATGTCCACAATTCTGTTTGCATGAACTCAGACTGAGATAGAAATATCAGAAATATTTCACTCCCATGTGAAAGTTGTTTACAATAATGTATTCAGTATGATGAACAAGATTGGCTATGCTTGTGTTCTTATTCAGTTCTCTTTTAAGGTTTTAAAAATACATTACAAAGTAATTTTAAATAAAATAATGAAAAAGGATACACTCATGTTTACTGTTTATCTCAATTTAATGTACAAACTCTTCCATGGAAAGTCAAAACACTGATAAAGATATATTTCTGTTTAAATATTGTATCACAAGATATAACTAGATAAGTTCTTCCTTTTTTAACTTTAAGAAGGACACAAAACTAAGATTTAGTGTATTGCTGAAAAGATTAGATTGTTGGATCCACTCTGCAGTTCTGCAGAATGAACTGTAGTGTACCTAGCCACTCATATTCCATCACAGAAATAGACAAAGAACTAATCAAAGAATACTGCTGGACTTCTTTTAGCACTGATTATCTAATTTCTTTTTCTTTATGACAAATTTGTCCATTGTAAATAGAATTAAAACACAAAATCAAGAACATTTCAGTACAACTGTTGGCACAGTCTCATATTTCTTCTACTGCAACTGTAGGAAGCTCACTGATGGATCCTAAATTTATGTTTTTCACTGTGCAACACTAATATTATAAAGGGAAAAAAATTCCAGGAACACAGACACAGTAGTAGCTCTAGGAAATACAGCAACAGCCATCTATGATCTCCAGAATTATCCATGACTACTTTAAAATATATTCAATGAGGCACTGTATTATGATGAGCATGTGCTACAAGAGCAAGAGCCAAAAATCAGCAAAACATGACAGTGGCCATTGAATGCGTTAAATTTTTGTTGCACACCTTGGATTTTTCGTGATACACATGGAGGATAACTGACATTAACAGCGTACTTTTAAGGAACCTCACAGACAAAAACAAGTTGTATAGTCATTAGTAGACATCGGATAATATGCATTTGCAAATGTATTAATATGATCAGCTTTCAATGACTGAAATAACATTTCTTAGACTCAGAAATGTGATTTCAGTCATTAAAAACATCACAATATTACAATGCATTAGCATGGAAAAACACTTCAACAGTGTGTTTTGCTTTAATTCTCATGTCATCAATTATGTTAGATAGAAGGACATTCTTTCAATGTATTTGAATGTATAACATGAGTTCAATTTTGCTATAAAAAAGTTACAAATAGACAGCTGGAGCTTTTGTTCAAAACACCAAAAATCAAATCTGTTACTAAACTTATGTAATCATGGATCACAGATCCAGAGTGAAAATATTTCAACTATGGGTGGCAGTATTGTTTTTGTGCTGTTTATAAAAAGAACATCCTGTGCAGAAAAAAATCCAGACTGACCAGCATCACACATCACTCTTACAAAAAAAAAAAAAAAAAAAAAAAAAGGCAAAGAAAAACTGCCACATCAATCACTTTTAACCAAGCCAGAGAAAAGTGACTTTTCAAAGGATCTGTAAACTTTCCTTGGTAAGCAAGAATATCCCTTTAAATAAGTTAAGCAACCCGAACCTGAGGTAGACACGGAAAAACTAAGATCGTCAGATGCACATGTGGAATTGACCCGACTCATTACAGGCAGAACAAAATGGCCTTTCAGATCTCATCATGCAAAAATCTAGTAGCTCCCAACAGGATAACACCCCATCAACAGAGATCTCCGCAATAGTTAATCAAACATCACTCGAACAAAGTCCACTCTTGGTCTCGCTCCTCACAAATATCGAGACACCTCTATGTATAAAGCTATCCCCAATCCATAATATCCTCGCAGACCTACTGCTTGAAAACAAGCGACTACGAGAACACAATGAATGCATACACAAAACATTGGAGGTGTTGGGGAAAAACTTTGATGACCTGAAGCAATCTGTTTGTGATCTTGCTGTTCAAACTAACCATCACGAGCAGCATCCTCCGGACGAACACTTCCACGCGAAACAGAAAGCTCCTACCCAAACCACCCCTTTATTACCACATGACCCCTCTCCATCCCCCATTCCTACAATATGTGAGTCTGAAGTTGTGTGCCCTGAATGCAGCACTAGACCAGTATATGCTGAAATCACAGCAGATGCCAACGGATACTCAGGAAATACTGCCTCACAGAACATCCAAAGAAGTCATCAGGAGCAGAACCTGCCAAATTGCACCTATTCGCGATCACAAAACTCACATACGGGGTCCTCGCGCTCGAAACTGGATAATGTTTTGGCTGCTGAAGTACATCGCAATTGTGGCTCAGCCTCAAACAACGTGAGAGGCAACCATTATACAGGGACTACGATTGTATGTAATGTAAAGACCCATAGAGATACTACAACATATGCAATGATTGCAAGCCAACGAACAAAAGAACAAACACTGACCCGTAATCCAACTCTTAAGGAACTGAGCCCCAATCTTAAAGTTATTGGAAGCAATTTGCACTTCAGCAAGA
This sequence comes from Mastigoproctus giganteus, assembly GCF_048544385.1. NCBI lineage: Eukaryota > Metazoa > Arthropoda > Arachnida > Uropygi > Thelyphonidae > Mastigoproctus > Mastigoproctus giganteus. The sequence continues at coordinate 76,608,326 of NC_143583.1, forward strand.
TGTAAATTGTGAACACTCGAATGATGGACAAGCGGATGCGTAATGTCTTCATTAGTAGGCTCTCCCCTGCTACCACAGCTGATGATGTGGAAAACCTTCTTGCTGCGTTCAAAATGAATGGTAGAGTCACCAAGAATCCACGAAATATCCCACCTACGCCTCCTTTAAGATCGATGTAGCTGATGCAGATTTTGAAGCACTCTTCAATCCTGAAATCTGGCCTGCTGGAGCTCTTGTTATGCCATATCTCGGGCATAAAGGGCAGCGATATAGAAGTAATGGAAAGGACTCCCACCAATGGTACCCTGATTCATAGCAATCCCAGATCTCGTTACCGCAACCAGAACCACAGACGCATAACACCAATATGCCGATCCCTGTGCTCATCAGTCCTAGATACACCCCGCTGAATCAGGTAGTGCCATGTCAGAGACCACCCGTCCGTATCAAAGTACCTAGAGTACCTGCCTGCACCATCTTTTATCAGAATGTGCGTAGTCTTAGGAACAAGCTTGACACTATGGAGCAAATTCTGCTCCCCGAATATTTTGACCTGCTCGCCATCACCGAAACCTGGCTCAATGATGATCAAGAATTCCTAGCGGCAGCTGCCCACGCTAATTATGGGGTCGTATTCACATCTCGGATTGCACGCAAGGGTGGAGGCGTCGCAATATTTTACAAGAAATCTGCTTTCAAGCTATTGGATAATAAATCCAGTAACTCCCCTAACTATGAAGCAATCCTCGTTACGTTAGGATACAACTTCGTGACGTTTGACATCTGTGTGGTGTACATACCTCCAACACCTTCAAAGCAAATCATCCTTGAAGTTTCCAACTGGATAATCAATCAGCTGCATCCCACAGCTTCTCACTTAGCTTGTGGTGATTTCAATTTACCTCCTCAGCTATCTAATCTGAAAAAGGATCTTCTGGCACACTTGAGATGTGCTGATCTACAACTTATTAATGAAGGTCCAACCAGGGGGAATAACCTCTTAGATCTAGTTCTAGCCTCTATCCCTTGCACCCTTGATTACATTGCAGAAACGTCATTTGACTCTGATCATGTCCCAATACATGTGACTGCATATCTGCCAGCCCCCAAATTAGAAGCCAGAAATACAACAAAAAAGGTTGACATCACTAGTCCCAACTTACTTGATGTAGATAAGTGCATCAGAGCCGCCTCTCTCATTCCCTGGGTGACCTTAAAGACTTGTGACCCTGAGCTAGCTGTGAACATTCTCACAAACTGGATCAACACGGTTGCCAAATATGCCGCCTCTAAAAAAATCACAATCAGTCCATATACAAGACTTTGGTGGAATTCAGAACTCAAAATGAGTTTCCAGCTCCATCGCACATGGAAACAGTCGCAAAATGTCAATGATCGCATCGTTTATTTAAGGGCACGGGCTCAATTTAATCGCCTGAAATCTGAGGCAATCAAATTATACGTCAACCGAGATCTGGCTAAAGGAAAAATTCCATACAAGAAAGTGAACCTTCATTTTCCTTTGCAACTTGATCCTGAATCGTGGCTCGATTTCGTCACAAGATTTAATCGTAATCCTATGCCAAACTCAGATCTGGCTCTACTAACAGAGCCAACCCAGCAAGAAGTGTTGAACACCATTCAGATCACAAAACAACAGCTGATCGTCGCCATCAATTCTCTACCCGCCTCGTCAACCACTGGTGATGATGGAGTTCCCCAATTCATGCTCAAATGCCTAAGTCCATACATTATTCAGCCACTTTTAATTATCTTCAACCAGTTACTCTCGAACCAGATTTTCCCACAGCAATGGACAAACTATCTCATCAAACCTTTAGCCAAAGTTCAGTCGCCATCGAAACCTAAACACTTCCGACCCATCTCCAACTCCTCCAGCCTGCTGAAGCTCCTGGAGAAGACCTTACTCCCCATCCTCACCAAGCAGATCTTGCCCAGTAATCCAGCCCAAATTCACTACTCCCTTCCAAACAGATCAACGATCACCAATCTGCTAGCCACCACGAATACTATCTTGTCAGCATTCGAGAAAAGGCACGAACTAGCTGTTACTTACTTAGACATTGAGGCTGCATTTGATGCCGTCCAAGTAAACCAACTACTCACTCTCCTGGAATGCCACTTCCAGATCACAGGGAACATATTATGCTTTCTCTCCTCTCTTCTGAATAACAGAGTTATAAAGCTTCATACAGGAGATCGCACCCTTACTAGATCCGTCACAGCAGGAGTCCCACAAGGAGGGGTCCTTTCCGGCCTTCTGTTCTCATCTATTATCTTCCCACTGGTTGCACATTCTCGATGTCTACTGAGCTATGCAGATGATATCAAGATACTCACTCCCATCATCCCTGGTCAAGGCCTCGATCTGGTAAAAACAGAAATTAACAACACTCTCGCTGCAGTCACATCTTACCTCTGCCAGTTTGGGCTCAAGATCAATCCTGCTAAGTCCGAATTCATGGTGTATTCATTGAAGCAAACTCCTTCTCTCCAGCCTTCAGTCGGCAACACTCTCATCCCAATTGTGTCCAGTCATCGTGATCTGGGCGTTGTATTCGACTCCAAACTTCGATTCAACGCCCACATAGACATGCTCCTCACACGTGCTTCAAGACTCCGGTGGATAGCAAAACAGCATTTCCTTCATATCAGAGATAAAGACAACCGTGAGGTACATAAGAACAATCATCTTTCCACCTTTACTCTATGCTGCTGAAATTTGGGCGTCAGCAGCACCGTCAATAAAGAAACCACTCTTTGCCACAGAATTCTGGCTCCTAAAGTGGGCCAACAGGAAGCACAACCTTCCAGCTCTGATTCGTACCACGCAGCTTGCCAACTCTCTCGGGATTCCACGGCTTCCCACCTTAGTCGACCACCAACGCCTCCTAGCAACAGTCAAGATGATAACAGGCATAATCGCAACACCTTTATTCTGGGATACCTGTGGCTGGAGGATCCCCCCCCTGCTGCCCTTAGGGCCAATCCTGAGCTCTACTCGCATTCAGCACGACTCCATCTCTCGGACAGGTTCCTCCCTCAGCAAATGCTCAAGCAAACCCAGGCACTTGACGCCGACCTGAACAAATTCGCTGTTGACCGGACTTACCGGAAAAAAATTATGACTAGCAGGACTAATCAGCAATGACTGATGTGTACCTTGCATCTGTTTCTGTCTGATTGAGCTGGTGCTCTTATCTCGATGTTAAGTCAGCTCAATCAAACTTTTGTAAAATTACTTTTTTTTGTAAATAATTGTTCGAGTTTCCCGGAAGTTTCGGGAGGCTGTAAAAGTGTAAACCCCTGGCTTTTTGGCCGTGAAGGGCATTAAAGATTCTCTCTCTCTCTCTCTCTCTCTCTCTCTCTCTCTCTCAATCCAGTTTTCAAACAATCTTTGAAATAAATAAAAACATTCCAGATGAATTTACCTTAAAAAATAATTATCTTAATGCTTTTTGTAATTATTATTTGTGAAATTCTTCATGGTATCGCAAAAAAGTGTGCCTGGATGTTCATCAACGAAGCGGCAGATGCTTGCGGTCATTATTTTGCCCATTTGATATATGGGAAATTAGTATTAGACTAATAGCAGAGGGACTCATTATGCATTCAGCTGTTCAGTTCAGTGCTAAAGACTGACTCATGCATGATACAACATAGCAGCATCCCCAAAGTGTAGAAAGTGCTGATGGCACAGGAAGTAGCTATTGTCAATGACTCTTTTTCCAAGGAAATGGGTTGCAGAGGGTTTCTCGATGACCTGCAAGAAAAGAAATCTCATAGGTCACCCCATTGCATTCTTGTAATGCCAAATAATACTAGGTTGAGAACTGCCACAAGAAAAAGGCTCCACTGGAGAAGAGACCATCACCCACCAAGTTGTGATCTGAGGTGACTAGAGAACCAATCACCTCAACCATGTATTTAGAAGGGTTGTTTGTGAGAAAAAGACCAAGAGTGTTTGCTGTGTGGTTACAATTGTCTAGTATTCTGGTAGGTAAATGGACAATATTAATTATACTTCTACAGAATTATATAAAAGAATATTAAGTAGTGTCTATATCATTCTTATATTGATGCCATGAACAATGGCGACAGAATTCGCTCCTACTTTCACTCATGTTTTTGAGAAATTTCTATAGCTGAGTAAGAAATTCTGTCACCAATTAATTAGATAACTTCATTAACTATTAATTTTAAGCAAATAGATAACAGAAACCAATTTTTAGGAAATACGAGTCTACTTAGCAGTGTTCAAATTTGCTCCCACTCAATGCTTACTTGCACATGCATGCTTTCCTATCTTCGACTATACTATAAAGCTAACTGTCATCTCATGTGAATAGTCTCATTCAGACTATGCACATGAGAGGACAAATTCAAACTGAGGAAGGATGGTTGAGAAATTGCAACCAAAGTTTAACATTAACAAGTGTAAGGTACTGCATATGGGTAGCAGTAAGGATAAAATTATTTAGCTAATGAAATGGCAAACATCATTAACAATTTATATTAATAATTCCTGATGATTAATTTAAAAAGAAAATTAAGTAATAAAACAATAGCCATCCTTACTTTTACTAAATAAGCTACATGTGCTCCCTGTAATGCATCTGGTGGATGTATCCAATTCTTATCTGCAGAGGAAAAAATATATATATTTAATTATCATGTTAAATTGAAATTTAACAGTTGCAAAAATTAACACAATAAGCTCAAATAGTTAAAAACCAAATAGTTATGCTATATTTTTTGATTAACATGCAGAAAATGTTCAATGATCCTAAAGAACTGAACTCTAATCCTTGAGTATGGCACTCCTGTAACTTTGGACTTATCAACTCCCATATTCGAGTTATGAAATAAAATTTAAGGTGTCAAGGTAATCTAAAAATATCTATCATATTGCTAAGTTGTTACTAAAAATTTCTGAAGGTAAGAGGGCAGGATCTTTGAAAGTTTTTTGCTAATTTATTTCAGTCTTATGTATGAACATGGCAGTATGATGACTGCTACGTTCATACAGTATGATGACTGCTATCCTTGATCATAATGGAAACAAACATATTTCTTCTTATTATCTAAAACAGTGTCAGAATAAAGAAAAAAATTAATATAATTTTTTAATAATAAGGTGCACCATTTTAAACTATTTGTTGCCTTTTTTTTTTTTTTTTTTTTTTTGCTGGACCCACTTTATGGATAAATAAGTCTAAGTCTGAAATTACCTACCAGCTCCGGTCACCACCAAACACGGAGGATGCGGAAAGGTCAGGGAATGACCACCGCATATCCCGGAGCAATATGGCCTTAGTTGCTAATGCTCCTAAAAACCAAATAACAACAACAACAACCTACCAGCTATATTTCTGGATTTTGTACCAGAACCTTATGAAGCCAAAAGTTGAAAAAACTTTATATACTTACTTTTGGTTATCGTTGAAGTTGCTGTAGAAGTTTTAGCATGAGTGCAACATAGGCCATAATGTACCTAACTTGTAACCAGTTGCTATACCAACAGAGGTAACTGTTTGTACAGCAACTGGTATTTGCCTAAGCGACTGCAACAAAAATTGGCTTCTGATAAGTCAGAGCTCGTGTGGATTTTTTTTTACTTCTTGATAAGTAATGTAGTCATTTCTGTAATGCTAAATGTGTTTTTTTTCCTTCTTCCAGAGTATTCAATCTCTAGAACATGCACAGTGCTCTTTACTAGTACTTAGGTATCTTTGCTGTGTGGTCATACGTATGGGTATATGAAAATAATGCACAGCTAATATAGACAGCCATTCTTCTACAGGTTTGAGAATGTCCAAACTCCTGCCACCATAATGAACTAATGCAATTTGTGGCAGAAAAGAAATGCATGGGAGGCATATAAATTATCAGGGGATAAAGAAGCCTACAATAGACAGAAACTAGTCTGCAATCAAATCATAATGGCAGTTAAGCAAGCTGAGACAAATTATGAAAAGTTTTCAGCAAAGGGTGCAAAGAAAAACAGCAAAGACTTCTTTACACAAGTAAGCACCAGAAGGAATGGGTTGAATCATATTGGTTGACTTGATATTGATGTTTAACTGTTGATGATCCTACTCAAGTTGCTGACAAACTGAATTAGTATTTTGAATCTACAATCATAAGAGGAATTCTTTAGGGAAGGTGATTCCAGATATTTATCAAATTCTAACAGGGAGCTAACTGAGAGGAAAGTGGAAGAAAAATCATTGGAGTTAAATGTAAAAAATGCATCTGGAGTAGACAAGATCTATCCAATTACTTTGAATTTAGGCATTTGTGTGGTGATCTGATTGAGGTGTTTAAGGCTTTGAATAGCTTTTTTATTTCTTCCTCTCGTTCAGACTATGCACATGAGAGGACAAATTCAAACTGAGGAAGGATGGTTGAGAAATGGCAACCAAAGTTTAACATTAACAAGTTTAAGGTACTGCAAATGGGTAGCAGTAATCTCAAATTAATGTACAAACTGTGTGTTACTATATTCAGGGTAGTAGAAAATAAATGACCTGAGGGTAATTGTGCAGTCAGATATGAAGTTCTCTGATCAGTGCAGACAGGTTGCCTGGATAGTTCATGGGGTTTTGTCAATGATATGCAAGAATTTTTCTCACAAGGATAAGGAGATGATTATTCCATTGTATGAAGCAATTGTCTGGCCACATCTTGAGTACTGCACACAGATCTGGAGGCCACAATTTAGGAAGGATGTAGGGCTGCTAGAATTGGTACAGAGAAGGGCAATGAGATTGGTGAGGAGAATAAAGGGGTACTCTTACCAAGAAAGGCTTTAGTTTTGCAAATTGCAGCATCTGGAGACTATGTACCTAAAAAGTGGGGCTTTGAATGAATTTAGCAATTTCAATACTGATGGGATTCTTCCTCTTGCTCAGACTAGAGATCATGAGACAAATTCAAATTGAAGAAGGATGCGCAGAAGTTTAGCTTCGGCCAGTGGGTGGCTGATTGTTAAAATAAACTTCCATCCATTACTTTAAGACATACTATAACTTCTAAATATACAGTAATACCCCGAAGTTACGCGATAGGTGGGTCCGACGAAAATCGCGTAAGTCGAATTCGCGTAAGTCGGGTACAACTTTGCATATAAATACATATAAATTTTGCTTAATTGGGACCAAGGACTAACAAAAACACTAGTTTAGAAGAAAAATATTAATAAAATTGCAGTTCTTTATACATATTAATACAAAATATGTATTAAAAAAACAAATGACTTACGTTAAAAAGTTATTTCGATGTCGATGGCTTCATAAAATCTAACAAATTCGTCTGACGACACAGCGCGTTCTTTTTTTCACGCAGAATTTCTTAGTAGCAAGCTAATAATTTTTTTATTCCTTGCTTTGTAGCTATAACGCGTTCTTCGTTGGAGTCTATGTTTTCTAAAATTTTTAAGCCCTTTACAATTGAGCCCTTTTCAATTTTCAACCTGTCAAGTTTGCAATTGTCATGTGCTTTTCGCCGTTGCTTCATTTAGGCCTGTAGCATGTGCAATATCACATGGTCTTTCATTTCGCTCAAAGCGTTTCACAATTTCATATTTTTTCCTCTATCAACAGAGGCGGACTGGCCATAAGCCTTACCGGGGAAACCCCGGTGGGCCAGTGTGATTTTGGCCATAAACCATAGTGTGAGGCCACTATAAATTTTCCCGGGTAAGAATTTTTGATCCAGTCCGCCTCTGTTTATCGATAATTGCTTTTCTTTTTCTCTCTGAATCTGCAGTGTCTTCACCAGGACGCTTCCTTTTCACACCTTTTAATTAAGTATTTTACTCATTTTTAGGGAATAAAGCACAATTACAAAACGAGGAGGCACGCTTGATACGCATAAACAAAGCTGCGCGCATGTAGCAACTGAATAAACAACACCATAAAGGCAGAGATACACTATTAACACCTCACATTTCTAGGGGTTACTACCATAAAACAATAAAAATCCAGTTGCGTTTCTGCTAGTGAAATCTGTTATAAACTGGTAGTAAACTCGATCTAATTGCATTTGCGATTATACCGATAGCTGGAATTGTGTTGGTTTTTGCGTTATTATGGTGAAATGTGTTTCCCCTTCACTAATATAAAAAACATAAAAGCAGCAAAGTTGAATTTTGTTCATCTTTCGCTCTCAATCTCCGCCGTCGCACCGTATATCGATAACATATGAAAAACGACCTTGAAGATAGTGGGCGGCAGCGTTGCCAAACGAAAAAATCAAGAACCGCGTAACTCCGAGTTCGCATAAGTCGGGGTAGCGTAAGTCGGGGTATTACTGTATATAATTTGTATTATGAATTGTAATTTTGTTTATAGTTATATTATTGTAATAACTATCATATAACATATTTTTTTAATATTATATATATATATATATACACACACAGAGAATTGGATCTAACAGACAGAAAATTGAATAGGGGTGCCACAAAATAAAATAAATTACTTAGGGGTGCCGTTATTAAAAAAAGGTCGAAAACCTGTATAGCCGCCTTTCATATTGGCAGCGTTATCATAGTTTTGTCCTCTGCACATTTTTATATACGAAGATAATTCTTCTAATTTTTTTAATACTACCTCTTCTAAATATAATGAATTATGTTGTGTAATACTGATGAACCCAATAAATGTTTCTCTAATGTCAGAATTTGCTGTAACGTACCTAATTATAATAGCTAGTTGGTCGATGTCTGATGCTGAGTCGACTGTTACTGCAAAATAAGCAGCTTCCTTAATTTCTGATATTAATATTTCTCTTGTTTTATTAGCTATTAACTCTATAAATTCATCACAAGTGTGGTAAGAAAGATAATTTGATCTGCCAGAACCACAGTTGGTGTACATTTTAATGTGATGTTTTAAAAAATCATTAAATTCACTTAAATAATTTTGACACGAGAAATAATTTCCGCAAGAATCAGAAAAAATATCATTTGTATTGCCTCTAAACGATAGTCCCAATTTACTCAGTAACTTAACAGTAGCTATTATTCTTTTTAAAACCTCTCTCCAATAATTTTCTTCAGATCGTATTTGTTTCGTCAATTCAGAATCAATACGACTATTTGAAGAACTTGACTTTCTTTTGCGATATGTGCACATCGCTCGTATGTGCTCAGCAGAACGCTCGTGATCACATAAAGTTTGTGTTATATTTCTCTAGTCATTAAAACCCTTCATTCAGTTATTATTTGACTTAGAAAACAATTTGCAAACAAAGCAGTAAATTCATTTGCTCGTTTCAGAAAAAATTAGCCACTCTCATTTCTCCTTTGTACCATTCGTCTTTTTACAGTAAAAATGTGATTCGTTTACATTTCTGACATTGGCGCATAATGGCCTATAGCTGCTGTTGCGCCGTAAAACATACAACAACAACAATTTCTGACATATATTCTATTGCGTTCTGTATATTTTTTTAAAAATTTTCGATTTTACCAACATTCTGAGGCATATTTATTAAAATATGCTCGATAAATTTTTCATCAATACTAATTGGCCACACTGCTATATCAGTAGGATAAGAGATAACTGCTTTCTGGTAAGTACAGACTTCAATTGCAAATTTTCTTCAAAATTCTGTTGATTTGTTTCATTTACTTCTTTTACTACTATATTGTGCACATTATTTTGATGTTCTTCATTTTCATCTCCTGATGCCGATAACAATGTTTCACTTTCATTTCAAGTAATTTGATGTACTTCTTCAGTTCTATGAAAATCTTCATTTTCTTCATTTTCAGAAGGATGTAAGAAAGACAAAATTGTCCCCTTTTGACTATTTAGCTGTTTTGCCTTTTCTCTGAGTTGTTTTCTTTTATTAGCTCCGGATTCAAACTTTCTTGGCATCGTTACGTGTGTTATACTATTAAAAGCGAAATAAATATTTATTAAATCCAAAATATTAAAAATAATTTTTATAATCAGTACTAAATTCTTGAGTTTTAGATCTATATTTATTTCTTTATATGTTACATATAATTACTTTTACATACTATATTACTGTTACATACAATTATAAAGAAATAAGTATAGATCTAAAAACTCAAAAATTTAGTGCTCACTATAAAAATTACACGAAAAGATCAAGAAACCAATTCAAATTAAAAATAATTACATTAAAAGCTAAAAAATATAAAAAGAGAAAGAATAGTATTTTTCTGTACAAAAAAAAAAAAAAAATCTTAGTTTTGTTAAAATAACAATAATAAATTTATTGAAAAATATATTCTTACCGACTTCAACAGCTACTTTAACCATATAATTAGATATATAGATTCTTGTATACTGGTATACAAACACTAACCAAATATTAATTGTAACTAAACTCTCAGTCGTTACGCATGCGTACGAACGACGGTTAACTTTGATCTTTACGACCATGTGATAAAACAATATTTCAAATGGAGGTGGGAGGCCTCACAAATTTTTCAGGGGTCTCTTAGTTTTTATATTATGAATTTAATATTTAAAAATAAGTATTTTATTTTGCAACTATAACTAGACTGATTTTTATATAGTTGTTTGTAAGGAGTTAGGTTTTAAAGTTGTTTGTTATTTGGTTTTTAGGAGCATTAGCAACTAAGGCCATATTACTCCGGGATATACGATGGTCATTCCCTGACCTTTCTGCATCCTCCGTATTTGGTGGTCACAGGCTAGAACCCCAGTCTAACCAAGAAGCGTGTGCTACGCACTGCTGCTCCTGCTGCCCACCTGGCTACAGAGGTGCCCAGTTTTAAAGTGAGGCCCCCAGCTTGCGCCTTATGGTAAATGCGGCCCTGTGTATACCTGTCATTCATACAACTATTCATGCAAACCTTTGCCCATAGCTAAGATCAATGGGGTTCAGCTCCAGCTATTTCACATTCTTGGCTATTCACCCATACACAGAATGGAGAAGCATGTGGGGGTAGTCAATTTTCCATCAGATATGCACACAGAGAAGCCACTGATCATGTCCAGCATGCAGATGTGACAGAGAGCCTCAACCAAAGTTAGGGTGAAATTTTCTACCAAACATACACATAGATATGTGTCCAATCATGTCTAGCAAAACTAGCAACAGAGAGCTCCAACCAGGGTTGACTGACATTCAGACTTAGTATCTTTATATGATTATACTTCCAATTCTCTGCCCATTGCCAAGTCCATCAGAACTCTGCCACAGCAGAACAAACCCACATGTAACTAGAACACACGTAGATATTGACACATTTAAACCCAATTATAAACTTTATCCATTCATTCAATAACATATACTCATTCATAACAAATATAGGTATACATAAAACATAAAGGGTCATAAATATAATACACATAAACGTACATACTACTAATAACAACAAAAATATTTCATATACATTCTGACGAGGTGGGAAACACATTCCAACAGGAGAGTCTCATTTGGGATTGTCTACTTTGGTAGGTGTCCCTGTCTAAGTAGGGGTGTCACAGTCCATGTTGGTTTAGCATGGTTGCTTCTCCTGATCCGAAAAACTTTGAGCAAACTCACAGAGAAGGCCAGGTAATGCATTTCATCAGAGATGAGTACTTGCAAAGACCAGTGGTTTATTTATCCAACCTTGGACATAAGTCTACATCTGGGGGGGGGGTAATTTTGGTTGTCATAAAGGAAATATGCCCAATCTCATCAACTCCACAGGTACATTTTGGATCCTAGGTGAAACCCAATTGGCAAAACTTTGCATTCAGAGAGACATGCCCTATTAGCAAAAATGTGGCACAGTGCCTGGGGCATACCAGAGAGGTGATTTGGGGAGAAACTAGGGTTACCTAGGGCAACCTCCTAGTGACTTCCCCCTTTAGGTTCTATTCCCATCAACTGTGCCAAAGCATCTTTTTCTTCTCCTGTTTTGTTAGCCTCAGTGTTTACTGCGATCCCTAAGATGCCAGTTGGGATTTATTTCTTCAGGCTATAATTGAGGCCTTTTTTTTTAATTATTCTAAGCCTAATAGCAGTACCTCTGCCAGGCCATGTAGAGCAGGTGTACTGCTAGTACAGCATGCCCTTGTGATAGTTTAGATTATAATCTTTTGTATGGACTCCAGTTTACTTTTATTTGTCTAGAGTGGCCCTGTAATACTATATGCCTGCACCTTAAGTAATGACTGTGAAGACTGCCTTGCAGATAAGTATATGTGCCTTCCTTTTTAGTCGGTTTGTCCAGTCAGCTCAGCTGATCCTTGTCATATCAGCATAGTTCATAACTGTTTTTTATATAAGTTTACAAGATGTGGGTGCCGACCGGGCTAGCCGGGTGGGTAAAGTGCCTGCCTGGCAACCCAAAGGTCACGGGTTTGAATCCCGCCTAGGGCTTGGATCAGAGTACTGCAAAAACCTTTGGAGGTGCATTATGGCCACAG